>NC_065579.1:120384413-120692434 GCF_024542745.1 Macaca thibetana thibetana
AATCTATTATGCAAGCAGGAAAGCAAGAAGGGCTGCACTGGTTTGCAAAAAACAAAAAAACCAAATTCTACCATGTAATGCTGGCACTGAAAAACAGATGCCTACCCGTCTTAGAGGTTAATCGTGTTCCGACAGTGTCTACTCCTGGGGTAAAGGTTAGGGTCCCAATTCATCTATATATAAAGTCCAAACAAGTTGTATGATTAGGAACTTTCCTGCCAAATTTAAAACCTCTCTAGATGGTATACATAAACTTCATTCATTCTTGTTGGTAAGGCTACACATTTCACAACAAAATCACTTCAGGGCAGAGAATAGATTCTATTCCTGTACTAAGAACTCAAATTCATGTGAACATCAATTTCAAGATGTGACTGCACCCAGTTCTAAGACACAGCAGACCGGGGTCCTGGGACAAAATATTCCAAGAATTATGATCAGCTGTCAAAATATACTCTCTCCCCAGCTCTTAATAACTTGAATTGGAAAGCTGTCACCAGCTGGGCCTCAAATAAACCTACATGGACTATAGTGCCAAAGCAGACCACTTTCAGAATGTACTAATCATTTCAACACACATATTTTGACCCTTTTTGTGAGTTGGTCAGTATCCTGGGCCCTCAGAACACAGAGAGGAGTAATGCAATTACTGCTTTTGAAGAGATGAAGTATGAGAGAAACCAAGTGAGAGATAAATATATAAACAAGGCATTGCAAGCTTGTCATCTGAGGACCAAATATGGCTCCCAGATGTGTTTTGTTTGGTTCACCCTTTTTTTAAAAAAAGAAAACTTTGAACCAGCACTTTAAAACTAACAAAGTTCATTTAAAAAAAAACAAAAACAAAAAACAGGCTTCTGGGTTCTCTTGAAAACCTGAAAAATCTAGACTACAAACACCGGGCCAATGTTCCTACATAGCAGCAACAGGCCAAAGCAGAACGGCAGCTTTTCCCATTGAACAGGATAAGCCCTTCCAGGTAATCCTAGTCCCCACCACTCCCTAATTGTCCTTCAAAATACTACTCGGTATCCAGCTGGATACTGGGATTACACATCTGTAATCCCAGCACTTCGGGAGGCCAAGGCAGGCGGATCACCTGAGGTTGGGAGATCGAGACCAGCCTGGCCAACATGGTGAAACCCCGTCTCTACTAAAAATACAAAATTATCTGGGTGTGGTGGTGCATGCCTGTAATCCCAGCTACTTGGGAGGCTGAAGCCAGGAGGTGGAGGTTGCAGTGAGCTGAGATTGTACCACTGCACTCCAGCCTGGGCAACAAGAGTGAGACTCCATCTTAAACAAAAAAAAAACCAAACTTACTACTCAGTATCTGACTTGCGATGACCACCATAAATAAACAATTCCAGCACAAGGTATTATCTTTACAAGTGAGATAAGTGAAAAACTACAGGACTCTCAATATGCAGCCAGCAGGGATATAAGTTAATATATTCTCGGGGGGCGGAGGGGGGCCGTAAAATGATGATGGATACCGAAAGTCTTAAAAAGAAATAATTCATG
This sequence comes from Macaca thibetana thibetana, assembly GCF_024542745.1. Lineage (NCBI taxonomy): Eukaryota > Metazoa > Chordata > Mammalia > Primates > Cercopithecidae > Macaca > Macaca thibetana. The sequence goes on from NC_065579.1 coordinate 120,385,938, forward strand.
TGAGCCAACAGCTTTGTTTCTAGATAACTATCCAAAGAAAATATCTGAAGATGTTCGCTATAATGTACGTATGAGGATAGTCATCAATATGTTAAAGAGAACTGAAAACACTCTAAATGTTCATCCTGAAAGTATGGCTTATTATATTATAAAGTAACCAAAAATAAATGCTGCAGTCACTGAAATAGTCAACTTGATCTATATGTAGTATTTTTTTAAAGTCCATGATTGGCCAGGCACGGTGGCCCACGCCTGTAATCTCAGCACTTCGGGAAGTCAAGGTGGGTGGATTGCTTGAGCCCAGGATTCTGAGACCAGCCTGGGCAAGAGAGCAAAACCCTGCCTCTACCCAAAAAAAAAAAAAAAAAATACAAAAATTAATTATCTGGGCATGGTGGCACCCACCTGTGATCCCAGCTAGTCAGTAGGCTGGGATGGGAAGATCGCTTGAGCCCAGGAGACAGAGGTGAGCCAAGACCGTGCCACTGCACTCCAGCCTAGGAGACAGAGAAATAAGGCTCTGTCACCAAAAAAAAAAAAAAAAAAAAAAAAGCCATGATACGCTGTTAGGCACGAAGAAAACTCCCCACCCAAACAGCATGTACTGTACAGTCTTATTTTCATAAGAAAAAGCCCCCCATCTTCAAAAATATATGTTTGTGTTTGTGTGTGTGTGTGTGTGTGTGTATGTGTGTGTGTACATCTGGATAAAAATAGTGTTAACACATGTATTTCTCTGGGGTGGGATTATGGACAATGCAGGCATATTTTTCTGCCATATTAACATATTTCTGTACTATATACATTGTTTAAATGAGAGAAAATTTAAATTTCACCAGGAAAATACATACGCTGTAGAATCACAGACCAATTTTAGATAGTGATTGATAGTCATATAAGGTCACGATACTATTTAAGTTTTAAAAGATTAGAAACCAAAATCTAGATGCCTACGCTTTTTATAAAATAAAATTAAAAAAAAAAAAAAACACATGCTGCAATACCAGAGAAAGTTTTTTTTTTAACAACTTGATCTTGAGTTTTGAATTCTTAACCAACTCACACAGACTTAAACAGGCTGATAGATGGAGGAGGAAATGAACATGCTCTCCCTATCAGATGTAAATTCGAACGCTTGGCCAAGAATCCAGGTGGTAAAATACTATGTAAACCAGGCCAGGGTGGTACCTTCCACGGCCACATTACATAAGCAACAGGCGCAAGCAGATGCACACATCTGGCCAGAATAAAGGCCCTCTAAGACCTTCAACATAATTAATTCAATATTTTTCTCTATAGTTCAAAATGCTACAACAACTGGCAGACAACCATCTTAAATCATCACGGAAAAGTCAGACATATGGCTAAGTATATTTAATATGCCTTAAAAATAAGACATGGATTTTCAAGCCAACAAGATCTTAGACAATTTTTTTTTTAATTTTGCCTACTCATTACCCTCAAAAAGAATTCAATTCAACAGATATTCCTGAGTACCCACGGAGGGCAGAGATTACAAAGATCCATAAAACAAGGATGTTGCCTTCAAGAAACACATAATCTAGTATGGGAGACAGTTGGGCAAAACTATAGTTACAAGGCACCATTGTGAGTCTTTGAAATAACGAAGTGCATGGAGGATAGAGAGAGGGCACATGGGAGGAAAGAATGGACAGCGTTGGTGAGGCTGATCAGAGGGAACAGGAGATGGCGGCAGCAAAGCAGAATTGCTTGAAAATATACAGCAACACACTGTTTTTTGGCAGGAAACACTTTGGGAACCCATTTTTCATTTGTAAGACTATTTTCTGTGGGGTCACCAGGCATGTTGTACTGTCTCTCTGGCAGCAAAAGGGCCAGCCTAAGACCGGTGTCTCTACATTGACATGGGGGCTCCAGGCTATGGGGTAGACACATTTCTTTCTTTTTTCTTTTTTTTTTTTTTAACCTTCTTTTTTTTAAAAAAAAAAGAGAGGGTCTTTCTCTGTCACCCAGGGTGGAGTGCAGTGGTGCCATCATAGCTCACTGCAGCCTCAAATTCCTTGGCTTAAGCACTCCTCCCACCGCAACCTCCATCCCTAGTAGCTGGGACTACAGGCGTGAACCACCATGCTCCTGCTGTCAAGACATTTCTAACGTGGAAACCTAGAGTAAGATTATTGGAATCAGGTCGACCTGAGTTTGAATCTCACCTAGGTCAGCAGTCAGGGAACCAGGAGAACCTGACCTCTCAAGCTAATTTTCTTACAGATGAAATGAGAATAAGCTCATCTACCCAGGCAAACCCTTAACCTGGGTTTAAGTGATATATCAGAGGAACAATAAATAATAGTTACAATTACTAGCGTATCCCTCCTAACTCAGATTCCCAGAATCAAGCATGGAGTCATGCCTCTAGAGGGGCTTTCTCAACCTCAGCCTTACTGACATTTTGAGTTGCATAATTCTCCCTTGTGGGGCTGTTGTGTACACTGTGGGGTGTTCCGCAGCATCCCTAGAGAGCGTCCCTCTCTAGATGCCAGAAGCAAGACTCTCCTTAATTGTGACAACCAAAAATGGCTCCAGACGTTGCCAAATGTCCCCTGGGGAGCAAACTTGCCCCCAGCTGAGAACCACTGATTCAGAGGTGCTCACTGACATACCTCCATTTCTCAGCTGAAAATATCACAGCTGGCCAGGCACGATGGCTCATGCCTGTAATCCCAGCACTTTGGGAGGCCGATGCAGGCAGATCGCTTGAGCCCAGGAGCTTGAGACCAGCCTGAGCAATGTAATGAAACCCCATCTATACAAACAAACAGCCAGGTGTGGTGGGTGCACGCCTGTAGTCCCAGCCACTCAGGAGGCTGAGGTAGGAGGATCACTTGAGCCCAGGAGGCGGGTATCGCAGTGAGCTGAGATCAAGAAAAGAAAAGATCACAGCTGCTAGTAGGGTAGGCATTTCAATGAGCACCACTTAAGAGCCACGCAGGATACTACAAGTTTTACATACATTATCTCATTTAATCCTTACAAACACCTTATGACACAGGTAACAGTCTCATTTTCAACTGGGAGAACTGATGTTCTGGGAGGCTAACCTGTCCCAGTCTCTCAGCTGGGAAGTGGGAGGGCCTGGATTTGAACCCGGGTGGTCTGACTCCAAACCCTTATGACCACTAAGCTCCACTGCTTGCCCAGCCATTCCTGATGTAGGAGCCCAGACGTGGTACCAGGAAGATGAGAGGACCACAGAGTCCCATTCTCAAGAATCATAATTGACGGTAAAAGCCTGCCTGGAACACCCAAGAACTCGCCCTCCCTCCACACTACCACAACCCGCAACCTGTGGACAATCATTAAAAGCAATCAACGGGGACAATGTGGGAGAAGCTCAGGCAGCTCAAACCTCCATGAGGTCCAGAGGCTTCCTTCCTACTTGTCTGAACTAATCCAGTCTCAGCCTTTCAAAAAGACAGCATCTGAATCAAGCAGAAAAAAAGAGTGTTGTTTTTTTTTCTAGACTTGAAAAGCTCTCCAGAGAACTGTGCACTGCTATCTCCCATCTCTCAAGAGAGTCTTTCTTCTTTCCCAAGGGCTTTCAAATGGGGAACATTCAAACAATTACAGAAGCCAACATTTATTGAGCACTCACTATGTGCCAAGCCGTGTCATGTGGTTTACTTTCTACTTTTCCATCAATCCTAGAAAGTAGGTATCATTATTATCCCCATTTTCGGAGGGGGAAACCTGGCTCAAAGAGGTTCAGTATCTTGCCCCAGAACACCCAGCTAGTAAAGTGTAAAGTCTGCCTCTTCACCCAAGCCAATCTTGTGTCCAAAATCTGACTCCATGACACATCAGTAAATTGCTATTTGTGGATCATTTTATGAGCAGTACTATGGTCCTGTTGACACTATATATAGCAGTAATTTTGAAACATGGCTTACAATCAGGGCATGATCACCTTTTAATTGCACCATCATGCCCCTGTCCATAAAGAGAGCCTCGAGTCTTGTCTCATAATGGACTCAAAGATTAGCCTTATTGTAAGAAGCATAACTGTGGCCCATTAAAGGGACACACAAATGCCTCTGTCCGCAGTAATGGGGTTGATACCTTAGCCATGAGAATGTAATTCTCTTAAGTAACTCATTCTCATGACACTGGAGATGGTAACACAAAAAGTCTATACACACAACCAGAAGAACCTCTCACTCATTCTCATGACACTGGAGATGGTAACACAAAAAGTCTATACACACAGCCAGAAGAACCTCTCGCTCATTCTCATGACACTGGAGATGGTAACACAGAAAGTCTATACACACAGCCAGAAGAACCTCTCAGTCTGTTTAGAGGTGAGAGAGTCTGCAAAGTTCCCTGACATACTCAGCATGGGGCTGCCGTAGACACGCAGTGCTGACCTGCTCTTTAAAGCACCCCCATTGGCCTCCTTGACTCACTGGTCTCACTTCTTCCTTCCCCTACTGGAGCTTCCTGGGAGCACCTCCCAGATAAGCCCTGTGCATTCAAATCCTGATCTGGAGTCGGCTGCTAGGGATTCATGTTGGTGGGGGGCACACAGGACTCAAAGTGGACTGGGGCCAATGAGTCGGCTGCTAGGGATTCATGTTGGTGGGGGGCACACAGGACTCAAAGTGGACTGGGGCCAATGACTTGGCTAAGTAAGGGATGCTGTGCACAGACCTATCCCCAACTCGCCAAGATCATCATGGTGACTCTAGTAGCCTCAGCTCTCCTGTTTGCATCAACCACCTGGTAACTCTTGTTACCGTCATTTCGCAAATCAAAGTAACCTCTGAAAATCAGGGCACTCAACTAATTTTAAAGTCAAGGACCTCTTCTATGCAGGGAAACCTAAAATTGGACTCTTCCCTCCCCTTCTTGACAAGAGACCAAGGACCCACATGTTCTTGCTTGTAAACCCATAATACTAAGGCCAACTGAAGCAGGCCAGCAATGTTCACCGTCTTTAAGAATATTCCTGGATCAATCAGCTAAGCTCTATTTTAGCCCCAGCCATTGACTGTAAATGTTAAATTCTTACCAATTTTAATGTGATCCATCATGAATCACCTAAATTTTCAGACACTTCTATATATTTACATTTTCAAAGGTAATAGACCTCAGGAGAGATTTATTCTAGTTCTAAATTTGACCATAAACATTTAACAAATACCCAAGCAAGTACTAGGCACCATGCACTGTTTTTGCTACTGGGGCTACCGTGGGAGAACAAGACAACATTCCTGCCATCTCACAGCTTACATTCTAGAGAAGAAGGTAAAATAAGAAATTTACTTATGGTGAAGTGATCTACATACTATGGAGTAAAATAAAGCTGAAAGAAGGGGACCAGGGAATGACACGTGGCAGTGGAGTTATGGTTTTCAATAATGTGCTCACAAGAGGCCTCACTGGGCAGGTGACATTTGAGAAAGACTTGAAGCTCAAGAGATAGCAAGCCTGTAAGATGATGAGGTGGGCACTAGCAGGCAGGACAGAGAGAGAGAAGTAAAATCCATAGGGCAGGTCATGGGCGGCCTTAGAAGTCACTACAAGGACTTTGGCTTTCACTCAGATACAGAGACTACAGAAAGGATAAATAATGGATTATTCTATTATGTAATTACTAAGCCATAAAAAGAGAAGATTACTATTTAATCATAAAAGACACTGTCCAAATTACATTTTCTAATTTTGCTACATGCCTTCAGAAAAGTTGACATCCAGAACACATTAGACCCTCCATAGGACACTTTACTAGAAAGCAGAGTCAATATGATAGGCCAATCCTTGACATCCGTGGAAGCAACAAAATGAGTTCATAAGAAATACTATATCGAGGCTGGGCGCGGTGGCTCAAGCCTGTAATCCCAGTACTTTGGGAGGCCGAGACGGGCGGATCACGAGGTCAGGAGATTGAAATCATCCTGGCTAACACGGTGAAACCCCGTCTCTACTAAAAAATACGAAAAACTAGCCGGGCGAGGTGGCGGGCGCCTGTAGTCCCTGCTACTCGGGAGGGTGAGGCAGGAGAATGGCGTAAACCCGGGAGGCGGAGCTTGCAGTGAGCTGAGATCGTGCCACTGCACTCCAGGCTGGGTGACAGAGCGAGACTCCGTCTCAAAAAAAAAAAGAAAGAAATACTATATCGATGCCGACCTCCACAGGGGTGCAGTCTAGTAATGTACCAGTATGTACTAGGAATTTTTCAAGGTTACAGATCTCACATATGAGCTGCAAAAACACAGACAGGCATGCAGTAACCTACTTTTTTAGGATGTGAATATCAACCCTTAATGAATTTGACAGCCTTTATTCTCAGTGTACACAAAATCAGTATATCCTGTTACATGTATATACAAACTCAAGGAAAGGGCCACTAACACCGAGAGTGGTGTTTTGCATTAAATAACCCTCGTTTACAAAGCAACATCCTTCACATAAACCCTTGTGGTAAGGAGATGTCAGAATGTTTTCTCTTATAAACCACTTAATTACCCTTGGTGGATATCATCAGTTCTGCCATCTAAAACCAGCTGGGTAACGAATGCCAAGAAACACGGCGAGCCAACTGTATGCCATCGCCACAGAAGGTCAAGTTAATCTATTTTTAAATAACACAGCCAATGGCAAGGGGTGCCCACTGGAAACAATGGACAAGTTGGGTTGTCTGCCCTTGCTTCATTTTTTGTAAAAGCTGTGCAGTGTTCCACAGTGTAACCTAAAAATACCCCTCCAAGAGTGCTCTTTTGGCACCAAGAACAAAAACAGATTGATTTTTGAAAGTTTAAGTTAAAAAAAAAAAGACATAAACACAAAGTACAATTTAAGAGTGAGAGGGCTAAAATTGGATTGTGTTCTGCAACAAAGATCTGATATGCTATTAGCCAAAAAAAAAAAAAAAAATAGTACACAGGGACAACGCTGCAAGAAAACGGAGGGAAAGAGTCATTTTTAGGGATGATGACACAGGTCCCACATCAACAACAAAAAAAATCCTCATCATCATGCCTGCTGAACATCTGAAATTCTACATTTAGAGGCTCACTTGTTAAACTTCAGTTAGATTCAACAGGCAGAAAGACTTGAATAGGATTCATTAATCCTTGTCAGTCATTTATAGCCCAGTATAAATTATCAGACACAGAAAGCCAGCTAACTAGAAGATCTGGTGATGAGAAAGTGAAGACCTCTGGATCCTAAACAAGAAGTAAAAGACAAATCGAGAGAAAGGGAGGAAAGATGTTGCCAGTGGCCTAGTTGCACTTACCTTCTAAAACAATGGAATAATCATTCACGCAGCCAACCAATTTTAGTGAGCACCTATTATTTGCTGGGTCTTTTTTAGGCACTGAGAAATACAGCGGTGAACAACAGAGATAAGCTTCTTGTTTTCATGGAACTTCTATTCTCATGGGAGGAGAAACAGACAATAAAGAAGAAACAGGTCCCGGTGCGGTGGCTCACACCTGTAATCCTAACACTTTGGGAGGCCAAGGTTGGCGGATTGCCTGAGCTCAAGAGACCAGCCTGGGCAACATGGCCAAACCCCATCTGTACTAAAATACAAAAAAATTAGCGAGGCATGGTGCTACGTGCCTATAATCCCAGCTACTCGGGAGGCTGAGGCACCAGAATTGCTTGAACCCGGGAGGTGAAGGTTGCAGTTAGCCGAGATCGCATCACACTGCACCCCAGCCTGGGCGACAGAGGGAAACTCCATCTCAAAAAAAAAAAGAAGATAATATGAGATGGTGTCGAGGTTATGAAGGTACCAAACAGGGTGAGGGAATGGCACTTTACTCAGGGAGCTATCTTTTGTGTGTGTGTGTGTGAGATGGAGGTCTCACTCTGTCACCCAGGCTGGAGTGCAGTGGTACGATCTTGGCTCACTGCAACCTCTACCTCCAGATCTCAAGTGATTCTCCCACTCTGCCTCCCAAGTAGCTGGGACTACGGAAGTTCGCCACCACGCCCAGCTAGTTTATGTATTTTTTGGTAGAGACTTCGCCATGTTGCCCAGGCTGGTCTTAAACTCCTGAGCTCAAGTGATCCACCCACCTTGGCCTCCCAAGGTGCTGGAATTACAGGTGAGTCACCACCAGGGCACTACCTTATAAGTGGTCAGTGGTGTGCGGGGGCCAGTTCACATTGGCTTGGGAATGGCAAGTATATGCGTTTCTTCCCAACTTCAGCTATGCTATAAATCAGGGTCTACCCACTACCAGAACTGGTTGTTAAGCATTTAGCAGCGCACCAGAAGGAGGTCACTGAGGAGAAAGAAGAAAGCCCAGAGACTCATGAGAAACCAAACAACTCTGAAAGACAAGGCCCTGTGTTTTAAAATGAGAGTTATTGTCATAAATTCCAATGAATCAAAACAACACCAAAACAAAAAGCCACACAAAGAACTACATTCAACAATATGTGATCACAATTTCCCTCAATACAGTGAGGGGAAGGGTCTAGTGGTGGTTTTATTTGGCTTTTAAATTGTATCTCTTTTATTATCTCCATACTGCCATACACACAAAAAAAGTAGAGGGATAGTTATAGTTCCTAGGTAATTTGAAAACCCACAAAATTCACCTGCAAAAATATGTAAGCATGACCTGGAATACACCACTTTGGGAAACTACAATCATACCATTTTAAACCTTTAGAGTCTGGGTGATCCATGGAAACACAGGATTTCATGAGCACAAATAACCTGAAGAGGCGCACCCACTTATTTTTGGCATAGAGAAATTTAGGCTCTAAGAATGTGACTGGCAGAGCTTATTCTAGAACCCAGGTCACGTGCCTCATCTGATGTCATCTTCTCAATTTTGGTCTATACCCTAGTACAGTAGTTCTTAAAACTGAGTGAGCATCAGAATCCCTTGAGGGCTTATTAAAACACCCCATGGATGTTATCCCACCCAACACCAACCCCATCCCCCGCAAAGGTTCTGAATTGGTAGAACTAAGGTGAGGCCCAGCAATATGGATTTTTAACCAGTTCCCAGGTAATACTAATGCCACTGGTCTGATGACCTCACCTGGAGACCTACTGTCCCAGGAATTGGGAGCACAGGCTTTGGAATCAGACACAGCTGAATTGCAGCTCTACTTCTGCCACTGTGGTATGACCCCTGGAAAAGTTACCCAAATTCTCTGAACCTCAGCTTCTAACATCTGAGTCCAGTTGTAAGGATTGAAAAAGAGAATGCCCACGAAGCATCAGCTTAGCCAAGCGCCTATTATATTCTAAGACAAGATCTTAATAAATATTAGTGACATCCTATATCCTGTATCACTTTTCCCAAGCATATACTAGAACCACTAAAATTCAAAAGACAAACAAAATCAAAGATTTGCAAAGATGTAGAGCAACTAAAACATTAATAACAGCTTTATTCATAATAGTAAAAAACAGTAAATACTCCAAATGTCCATAAACAAGCAAAAGGACAAACTGGTATGTGTATACAATAGAATATTACTAAACAATAAAAAAAAGAACCAAATGAAGTATACATGCAACAACATGAAACCTCCAAAATATTTTGTTGAATAACAAAAGCCAAACACAAGAGTATATACTGCATTAGTTCATTTTTATGAAGTTTAAGACAAAACTATTCTATGGTAAATCTATGGTGCAGGGGGAGGGGGAAATTAAACGGACAGGAACATGAGAAAAATTTCTGGGGTAATGAAAATGTTCTCTATCTTGATTTGAGTGATTAACCTGAGGGCATACATTTCTTAAAACTCATCAAATTATATACCTAAGATATGCATTTTACTATAGGTAAATGATTCCTGAATACACATAATTATATATAACTTTGTAAAGGCATTTTATGACAAAGGACTGTCTTCTCCATTTAAAATGAACTAACTCCAACCTGGCAGATCCACTGAGTTTGATTCCTGCACAATCTAGTCCTGCCGCAGACAGTTTTGGTCCATGTATCTTTCCAGAGAACTGCCATGAAGTAGAAACAGAATTTTCTCCCACCATGTAGACAGTATCCAAAGTGACCTGCGTCCCTGGGAGTGGCTAACTTGGGATGCAAACAACACAAAAGTAATTATTTTTCTTTACCATATACCAAATATGAGCCTACTTGATATGATTTTAAAAGGCATAGTCATGAAGACACATTAAGAGCAATTCTGTCATACAGTCTAAATCATATTCTCAACATGGAAGAGGGAGCAGAAAACTGGTGAAACGGTTTCTAGGGCCATCTTTACTGGTAATGAAGACGTCAGAAGATCCAACTGTGCCTGTGTAATTATTACATGAAATAGTCACTTTCAGATTGTAATGAATTCCAGGCCATTCAGGTTTCCTAGTCAGTATATTTCTATCCCATTACAAGTAGATTCACATACATACATACATACACACACACACACACATACATACACACACACAAACATACACACACACTCGCCCCTGCCGTGAACAATCTGTGCACACAGGGTGAAGAGAGCTAACACTTCGAGACACTACAGTTTCCTTTGAACTCAAAGGTGTCTGATTCCAAACCCACTTGATTATCTCACCAAGCCTTCTTAAACTCCATGATGAGAGAGCCCTAGGACATCACCTCCCAGAAATTTGGCAAGTAGTGGAAGGAAAAGACACAAGCCCATGCAGCATCTTGCACACTGCAAACACTGCAAACCAGCCCCTATTCAGGACCCGTTAGACACTCTGAGACATCCCACTAGTTGGGCAGGCACCCTTGCCTGTCCTTCCTCCACCCTTTCTCCAAAATGGTCCTCAACTGAGACCTGCAGCTGCTCCCATCATAGGCCTTCACACAGTATTTTCTCTACAGCTCTGTCAAGTCAGAATTATCCAGGTTCCTGACACTAAAAACTAGTTTCAGAAATAAATAGCTGCTCAAAATCAATTCAAACATAAATAGCTAATCTTTATGGAGCACTTACTATGTACAGGCACTGTTGGGTGCACTTTCCATGTGTTAGCTTATGCAATACCCACAGGAAAGCCAGTGTGAGGAAGACGCATTGTCAGGCCAGGAAAGGTTTTGAACCTCAAGCAAAACCTGGAGAGATATGCCAGGAATGAGGCACAATCTCTCCCTTTAATGAGCTCACTACCTTGTATGGAAATGAGGACCTAACTCAGTTCACAGTAAGTAAAAAACCACAAGATAGACATTAAAGGAACCAAAAGGAGGAAGAATTTGTTCATCCTAGCAGGATTCTGGAAGGCTTCTTGCAGGAGGTATCCAGGTGGAGAATGAAGTCATAAATGCAAGGAGCTTTCCATAGCTAAGTGTCAGCTCCTCAGCTCCCAAAGCTGCTAAAAGGCCAGGTTAGTCCCCCTGCCCCCTCCTCCATTTCATCTGGAACACGCCTGTTTCCAAGAGAGGACCAGCTCAGCCCAGCCCTTCCTTTGACACATTCCTCCAGCTGCTGCCTGTCCTTATGGAAACACATGGGAACTTTTCACCACGTTCAACTTCACCACCTCGTTTGGTGCTTTCACTAGGGAGAACCTGCGTCATGGCACCTGACTGCACAAGGGAGCCCTTTAAGGACCTCAGTTGTTCTCCATTGGGTTGACATGGGGACAGTCCCTTGTCGGTACCAAAGTGAGATGTAAGGGACCTACATCACCAGCAGCCACCAAATGCATCTTTTAAAAGGCCTCTACAGATTTTTGAGAGAGGAATTTGCTTCCACTCCCTTCTCAGAAATCAGCCCCTCCAACCCTGTAGGGTCATCCCCCCACTCCTTCCTCCTCCGTACTTAAGGCTCTGCAACAAGAGCTCAAACCCTCGGTTTTGGCAACTGTGTGACCTTGCGCAAGTCACTTAACCAATGTCAATCCCAGTTTCCTTATCCCTAATATGGGGTATATAATAACAACTCGTTCATAGAACTGTTGTAGTATCGGAGTGAGATAGCGCAAGTAAAGTATTTTACACAGAGCCCGGCATGTAGTAAGCCAACAATGAATACTACCTTCATTTTCATCATCAATAATGACGATGATGGTGGTGGTGGCAGGGTAAACTTGGACCCGATTCGAGCTAAAAGCAAACACCCCCTCCCCCTCTCCCCCTAGTCTATGGCTGGGCCACACGGTGGAGACACATGCGTCATCTCGCTGAGGGGTGAATGCAGGCTCTTCTGGCGGCGGGCTCAGGAAAGGCCAGGCAGTCGTGTCCTAGCTCACCTGGAGGGGTCGCGAGGTGAAGCAGATTTTCTGATGGGGGAGGTCCAATAAACTACATACCCTCTCTTTCTGTATACTTTGACTCGTGGCCAAAGAACGCCAGCTGCATCCCTCCCCCAAGGAGCCAGGACAGCGTCCACCATGCCCCTGACTCAGTTCCCCAACTCTCCCTCGGGTGCAGGCGAGACTGCACTGCACTTGGTGGCGGAGATAACAGGTTGGCCAGCCAGGCCTGGGAAACGTCCCCTAGCTACCTTGCGCAAACCCAGCCCCCTCTTCAAAACGCAGGTGGGCAAACAACCCCACAACCTCGCAACAACTTTGTGTATTTCACCGCCACCACAAGGCGCACGGCCTCAACTTCTCTTCACTGTGCTCTGAGGAGGGAAGCGGGAAATCGAGAATGAGGGGCAGCCCACAGACCGCCCTCCTTTTCTCGGGGCGCCCCCCAAAGGCGCGCCCCGCCTTACCTTGTCTGACGGCTTTGAAGGTGACGGCCTCCTTGCAGCTGTCGATGACCCCCAGCACGTCATAGCGGGGCAAGCCGGACACCCGGACCCCCTGCACCTCCAGAAGCAGCTCCCCTTCGCCCAGCTTCGGGCCCTCGCCACCGCGGAGAAGCCCCGCTGCCTCGGCCGCCGCCACCGCTCCGACGTACGGAAACTCCCCGTGCTCCGCGCCTCCCAGCACCGTCACCCCCAGCTCGCCCTGGGGTCCCCGCTTCACGGTGCATTCGTGAACCCTGCTAGTCCAGTGGTTCTTCTTCTGGATCACTTTGGACATGATGAGTTACACCCTTCCTCCAAAAAAAATAAAATAAAACGAGAGACAGGTGCCCCCCACAGCACGAGCCCCCAAGCCTCCGCTGGTTCATGGGAGAAACATCTCTCCCCAAATCACAAAACAGGAGAGAGAAACTTGGCAGCCTCGCTCCCCTGCACACGCTCGCGCACTCAAGCCATCATACAACAAACTTTCTGGGCTTCCGCGCGAGCCCCGCACAGGCGCCCGCGAGCTTTGTTTGCATTCCGGTGCCTCTGGGTCCACGTTCCAGCGCCCGCCCGTGCTCTCCCGGACCAGAGTCCACTCTGCGCCGCTCGGGTTATTTTTTTTTTCCTTCCTTCCTTTCTCTCTTGCCTTTTACAAATGCGGTGCCTCCTCTTTGCCTCCCGCCGGCTCGCCTCTCCTCGCGGGCGGGCTGTTCCTGAGGGTGAAGGAAGCCCTTCCAGCCACTTGCCGGGAGCCCTGAAGACGCGGTGGCTGGGCTGGGAGGGGGAGCGGGACGGGAGGTAAGTGCCCGCGGCCCCTTTAAGCAGATACAAAGGCTCGGCTTGTTTTGTTACAGTTCATTCTATTCCGCGCCGCGGAGCGCAGCGGCCGGCGACAGGAGACGCGCGCGCATGCGCCCCGCGGCCGCCAGCCGGCCGGCCCACCCCTCCCCTCCTCCCCAAAGGGAGAGATTCCAATGTGCTTCCCGATGGGTCCTAAAACCGACCTGCCGGGAGAAGCCAACTCCCCCCAAACCTTCCTGAACCCCTCTCCTCCCTCCTTTTCTTTCAGTGCCCTGGACTCCGCGGATTCCTTTGGGACTGGGGGGCTGCGCACGTGTTTTACTCCAACTGTTTGCAACTTTTGAAACCCGGGCAATATGGCTTTGGCATTTGAAAAACATTTCAAACAGGTGGGGGTTGGGGAGGCTGCCACACTCACCCTGGCGCTCACACTCACGCACACGCGCACGCACTCGCGCCGGCCCTAAGCCTCCTAACCGCCCTCGGCCAGTGGCTGGCCAGGCTGTCGGTCACCCAGCCCAGCTGGTTCGCCGTCCCCCGCCGCAGGTCCCACTGAAACCCCTGAGACCCTCCCCGGGGCGCTCGCCGCCTCCCCGCCTGTCCTGCGCTCGCGGGTTCGGGTCCTGGCGCGGGGTCTGCCAGGGTCTCTGCGACCCGGGGGAGAGGGACGGTGGGATCCCCCGGTCCCCCGGTCCCGCAACTGGGATCCCTGTGCGGGTCACACGCGCCCGCACACACTCCCGCATCCTTAAACTTTGAGACCAACTTTTTAGGACACGGGAAACTACAGGCGAGAGAGAAGCCATGGGGCTAGTGTGGGTTCAGGTCTTCAACCAAAAAAGTGATCCCTCTAGCTTTTCAACTGCCCTTCCAGCAGAGACTGCTGGACCCAGTCATCTGCCCCGGCCTCAAGTTCCTCGCAGAGCCTGGAAGCCTGCGGACCTACTCCGGGGCCGGGAGATAAGGATCCCCGCCGGGCGTGGACGTGCCCTGCGTCCTGGCGCCCGCGGGGGTGTGGGCGCGGCGGCCACCTCTCGGAATTCGCAGCCCGGGGGTAGCTGCGGCCTCCGGAGGTCGCCCGGGGTGCGGGTGGAGTGACTTCTGTCCCGGCGAGGTGGCGTACAGAAAAGACTCCCGTACCACAGAAAGGCTGCCCTTCCCAAATACTTCTCAAATCGGCCTGCTCGGTAGTCTCCCCAGCAGTTTTTTTTTTTTTCCTCTTTAGTGATGTATAATTTTTGTTCATCTTTGGTCGCAGGAGAGAGTCCAAGAAATGAGGCGGGTACGTTGAAACGATGGAGAAAGGATGGAATGCCACAGTGGTCGAGATTAAGAGGTAGGCTTAGGGGTCCACTTGTGTGACCTTGAGCAAACTTGGTGACCTCCGGGCCTCCGTTTCTCGCTGATCAAATAAGTAGAACAAGACCTCACAGGGTTGTTGGAAGTATTAAATGGGAAAACACTTATAAAGGGGCATATAATAAAAACTCATTATATTATTAATAGTAGTATTACTATTTGGGAAGAGAATTAGGAAATCATTTGGGGATTCAAGTTAGGTAGTATGATCATTTATCCTCTCCTTTCTAGAACTTAAAAAATATGGGCATACTTTGTGTGTTTGTTTTTTGGTTTTGTTGTTATTGTTGTTAGAGATATGGTCTTGCTTTGTCCCCAAGCTGGAGTGCAGTAGCTCGACTAGCTGATTGTAACCTCAAACTTCTGGACTCAAGCAATCCTACCACCTCAGTCTCCTGAGTATCTGGAATTACAGGCATACACCACCATGCCCAGGTAGTTTTTTATTTTTTTAATTTTTTGTAGACATGGGGGGGTCTCCCTATGTTAGTTGCCCAGGCTGGTCCCAAACTCCTGGACTCAAGCCACCTCCTGCCTCTGCTTCCCAAAGTGCTGGGGTTATAGATGTGAGCCACCACACCCGGTTTAGGCATACGTTTAAACATCCTTTTAAAGCATTGTTTGTAGGGTGCATTCTAAGCTAATAAAAATAAGGAGGGATATTGATGCTTCTCTCTTGGGATATCCAGAACTGAAAATCCCATTGCATTATTGTGCTTCTGAAAAAAGGAGGTGACCAATTTTTCATGGCTTTGCTTGGTGAGAGGAACTTCGTCTCCAGCTTTTTTTCAGAAGCAATCTAAGTCAATATGAACAGCACTTCAAAACATAAATTCTCAAATCCAAACACAGATCCAGCCAATCAGAATCTCAAGGAAGGGCTAAGTCATTTGGACTTTTAAGGTTCCCCTTATGTGGTGTTGGTACACAATGCTGAGCACCATGGGTTTATTATCTTGATTCCAAAGCATTGTTTGGGCCCCAGACCTTTTTGTCAAATAAACCTGTGATCCACATCTCTGTGTAAAATAAAAACTCAAGGAGGGCAGGACATTTTGACAGTTTGGTTTACTGATGTATTATTCCCAGTTCCTAGAATGGTGCCCAGTACTAGTAAATGCTCAAATATTTGTCAAATGACTCCACAAAAACGTATGTTTTTACTTTCCATGTTATTGGGGAGTCACAGATTCCCCTGCAAATCATTAGTAAGCTTAGTAAGCTTAACCTTGTGCGTTTCCCCACTGTGCCACTTCATATTCTAGTAAAGTGTAAGTGTTTGCTAAGAATACCCACAACCAACCTTAAATTAGGAGTCCCCTACCTCTCCACTCAAGGGGAGTCCAAGGGCTGGACAAGACCAGGCGTTTTGTGATTCTTCCCAATGCAACAACATCCCCCTCTTGCCAGGATTCCAGGTGTCCCCACAGCAGCTGAGAAAGGAAAGAACATGGAATTTAGCATACATCAGGTTTTAGATGTGGAAAAGCCCCAAGAGAAGAAATAGTACCTGTGGGCACAGAGGGCAATATGGAGAGAATAGATATTATTCTAATCCAGGAAAATGAAAAATAATTTGAACCTTCAAAGTAGCCAAGGCTGCCAGTTTCCAGGATGCTCCCTCTGCATCTTCCTGGCTGCTATTTCACCTGGTCTAGTTCCTGTGTCCCAGACTGGAGAGCTTCAGGGCAGAGATCATCTCTCTCTCCTATCCAACTTTTGAAACGTCAGTACCAAAAACCATGAACCATGCCTTGTGTGGAGTGTGTACCATACACAGTTGTTGAATAAATGGATAAAGTATGATATGAAATTGTGTAATATGTGACCTTTGATCCAAAGCCAATTTAGATTTGGTGGCCAGAACAGGGGTATTTATATTAGGTTGGTGCAAGAGTAATTGCAGGTTTTGCCATTACTTTCAATGGAAAGAGCTTGTAGTCATGTCATTGTGAAGTAGATTTTTCCTGAATAGATCTAAGATCCTAGTGTTCTGACTTATCTCACTTTAGCTATGAATTTGGCAATACATTCTGATGGGAGAAATACTGCTATAAAATACCTAACTTTCAAGCTTACCGTGTATGTCAGCATAGTGATGTGAGTTGGGTTTTTTGGGTTTGTTTGGTTTTTGTTTGTTTGTTTTTGAGACAAACTCTCACTCTCTCGCCCAGGCTGGAATGCAGTGGTACCGTCTAGGCTCACTGCAACCTCCGCCTCCTGGGTTTAAGTGATTCTCATGCCTCAACCTCCCAAGTAGCTGGGATTACAGGAGCGCACCACCATGCCCAGCTAATTTTTGTTTTTTAGTAGAGACAGGGTTTTGTCATGTTGGCCAGGCTGGTCTCGAACTCCTGACCTCAGGTGATCCGCCTACTTCGGCCTCCCAAAGTGTTCGGATCACAGGCATGAGCCATGGCGCCCAACTGATGTGAGTTATTTTATGCAATCACCACAACTGTGTAAGGTAGGAACTATCAGGAATGACCTTGATTTTCTAACTGAGGAAAATGAAGCTAAGAAAGTGAAGAAACTTGCCCCAGAGCTTAAAAGTAACAAAACCAGGAAGTGAACCTGGAGGCATGACCCAAAACCCATGCTCCCAACCACTGTAGTCTAAGAGGATAGCATGTGGCCATTTAGCATATTTGGGTGACAGCATGCTCTGGACTCTTGAATCTGCTATATAGTGTGTACACAGTAATTAAGTCCCCCTCCTTTCTGTCTCTTCACTTTAATCTAAAGGATACAGTGTGTCACTCCAGAACTCAATCTCCCATTCTCCATCTGTGGGCTCTGAAGATTCAAATAATTCAGGAATGTAAAGAGAATGAATTTGCAAACATTTCTACAGCGTTCAGGCTGCAGTACAGGTGACATGCCAAACAGCCTTATATTATTGCATAAGCATTTCAACAATGAACTCCTAATACAGAGGGTAGATTCAGCTGAGAAATAAACTGTAACACAATAAACTCTAGACAAATTAAGGTCTTATTTGTATGTAGCTAGTTCTACTAGGGGGAAGAAAAAAACCCATGAATATGAAATGTGCATTTCTTTTCCTTCTCCCAAATATATTTCTTTCTAAAGTTTTCCAGTTGTGATTAAAGAAATGTGTCATTGCAGTTTAAAGTGGTAATTTTCCTCCTTTTTCTGAAAACATGAGGATGGGAAATAAGTTGGTCAGTTGCAGGGGCAAAGGAGGACATATAAATTGGTTATTTTTTAATTTCTGAAGAAAGCTGTCAGGAGGCATACATTAGAGGTGTCAATATAAATAGATTGTATATGGTAGGGTAACTGACTCCAAACAGGTAACTTAGAGCAGAAGACCAGTAGGGGAGATTGAAGCCATTAGGACAGATAGATGGCAAAGGGCAGTGAGGGCCATGTTCCTAGTCATCTCATGGAGGGCGTTTATGGCTCACTCGATAACTTGTTCTTTTCTTTGCCAGGGAGGCAGATGGGTAGTTTCCTCTGACCATAGTATTCTTCCCTTCAGTACTTTCAACCGAGCAAGAAAAAATAAAATGTTGTCCTTTGGCAAACCAAGGTGGATGATCACTTGAACTTAGCCTAGGCAACCTGGTGAAACCCCATCTCTATAACACATACAAAAAATGTGCCAAGTGTGGTGAGATCCACCTGTGGTCCCAGCTACTCAGGAAGCTAAGGAAGGAGGATTGCTTGAGCCCAGAAAATCAAGGCTGCCATGAGCTATCGTCGCACCACTGTACTCCAGCCTGGGCAACAGAGCAGGACCGTGTCTCAAAAAATAAAAATAAAAAATAAAATAAGGCTGGGCGCAATGGCTCACACCTGTAATCCCAGCACTTCGGGAGGCCAAGACAGGCAAATCACTTGAGCTCAGGAGTTCAAGACCAGCCTGGCCAACATGGTGAAACCCCATCTCTACTAAAAATACAAAAATTAGCCAGGCGTGGTGGCACACACCTGTAATCCCAGCTACTAGGGAGGCTGAGGCAAGAGAATCGCTTGAGCCCAGGAGGTAGAGGTTACAGTGAGCGAAGATCATGCCACTGCACTCCAGCCTGGGTGACAGAGCAAGACTCCATTTCAAAAAATAAATAAATAAATACATAAATAAGTAAATAAAATATTAAATTGTGTGACAATTGTGTGACCATTCAAGATATCATATATGAACTATTATTTTAATAGTCCAGGAAGTAACTCCAGGAAGGATTTTAATCCTGGTTAATGTTCTGTTTCACTTATGTGCAAAAAAAAAAAAAATGAATAAGGGGAACTGGAATATTTGGTTAGACTTTTGGTCTGAGGAACCAAGGGAAATCAAAAAGTGTATCACGAGTATCTCTCCTAAAATTTCCCAAATGGTTCAGCTATGTAAAATACTAAGTATCTCAAAGTAGCCTATCGTCCTCCATAATTCCACTGAAACTATACCTCATGGTTTACTAATTTCCTTGAGAACAGGAAGCTCTCCTTTTCTCAAGAACAGATGTGTATACCTCTTTTATATTGTCTCCCATCAACTCTGTCAAAATATGGTAATTAGAACATGGCTTACTCTCTAATATTTCTTTTCTTCCTCTTTTTTTTTTTGAGACAGGATCTCATTCTGTTGCCCAGATTGGAATGCGAGATCACAGCTGACTGCAGCCTCCACCTCCCAGGCTCAAGTGATCCTCCCATCTCAGCCTCCTGAGTAGCTGGGACTACAAGTATGAGCCACTGCACCCAACCTTCCTCTTCTTTATTGTATATCTTTAGCAATTTGCTGTACCAAAATAGAACTGAGAGGGAGAAAAAGGAAAATATACGTTGAAACTAAGGGTAAAATGCCCATATTTTTAAAAATACCATACTAATATAAATTTTTGCAAGAAATTTTTAAAACAGATAAGTAAATAGGCACATTAAGTTAAATCATCTGTAATCTTACCATCAATAATTAACCAGTTCGTATATTTGGGTGAATCTTGTACTGGACCTACATAAACCTGCATTTATTACTTTCAATAATCGAATAATATTTTTTCCCTGAATGTTTCCAAATTTATTTAACGAATAGTCCATTGATGATCATTCAGGATTCTGAAGAAAGCTAAAATAACAATTTGTATTAGGATGTTTTTGATTGTCAGGGACAGAAACCCAGTTGAACTACCTTAAGCAAAAAATGAAATATATTCCTCCATGTAATTGGCAAGACCAGGGGTGAAACTAGTTTTCAATGTCTGGATGAAGAGGTTCAATTGACATCCTCAGCTTTCTCTCTCTCTCTGTATCTTGATTCTCCTTTGCTGTCTGTTGCCCTCATCCTCTCCCACTATATACAGATGGGTCTTCTCCAGCCAACCAGGAAAGATAGTTAGCTACAAGCAGCCTACGTGATCCAGGTTTAGCAATCCCAGTCAAAAGGAGATTTTCACTAACAGGAGGGAAACAGAATAGAGAAACTTCGGTCTCTAATAAAGCAGTTTCGGTTGTTGAGGGTAGAGGTAGAGTCTGCCTACTTTGCAGTGGCTTTCACAATAACACAAGTGATTCAAACACCTCATCAGCTGCCTAATCAAGCCTGGCAGAGTGTGTGTAGACTCGGGGCTTCCTAGGGAAACTTCATCGCGGTGGGTTCCTTTGCAGACTCTTTTTTTTTTTTTTTTTTTTTTGAGACGGAGTCTGGCTGTGTCGCCCAGGCTGGAGTGCAATAGCCGGATCTCAGCTCACTGCAAGCTCCGCCTCCCGGGTTTACGCCGTTCTCCTGCCTCAGCCTCCCGAGTAGCTGGGACAATAGGCGCCCGCCACCTTGCCCGGCTAGTTTTTTGTATTTTTTTAGTAGAGACGGGGTTTCACCGTGTTAGCCAGGATGGTCTCGATCTCCTGACCTAGTGATCCGCCTGTCTCGGCCTCCCAAAGTGCTGGGATTACAGGTTTGAGCCACCGCGCCCGGCCTCTTTGCAGACTCTTATCATGGTCTCCTTTTCTGCAGTTACCTAAAGGTTCCAAGAATTCAAGTATAGTGGGAGTTTGATTTCAATCAAAGCTGCAGTGGTTGGCCCATATTTTTATAGATGTTTTGAAGATATTCTAAAGCTGGCAACACTGCAGGATTGAACCCCTTACAATGGAAGCCAGTCAAGTATTATACTTGTTTAATACAGATGGATCGTTAAACTACATAACATTGATTTCAAATGTTCCAAAATGAGTCTTGAGTTTCTCTGAGGCTAAGCTGAAAATAACAATTAAATATCCCATGATGGCACATGATAGTTGGTAGATTGTTTTTATTCATTCATTCATTCATTTAGCAATTTTTTTTTTCTTGAGACAGAGTCTGGCTCTGTCTGTCATCCAGACTGGAGTGCAGTGGTGCAATCTCAGCTCACTGCAGCCTCCGCCTCTTAGGCTCAAACCATCCTCCCACCTCAGCCTCCCTAGTAGCTGAGACTACAAGTACACACCACCACGCCTGGCTAGTTTTCATATTTTTTGTAGAGACAGGGTTTTGCCATGTTACGAGGCTGGTCTTGAATGGTCTTGAATTCCTGGGCTCCAGCAATCTGCCCATCTCCGCCTCTCAAAGCCCTGGGATTACAGGCATGAGCCACTGTGCCCAGCCCAGCAATTTTTGTTTGTTTTGAGATAGTGTCTCACTCTGTCACCCAGACTGGAGTGCAGTGACACAATCGTGGCTCACTACAGCCTCCAGCTCCTGGGCTCAAACAATCCTCCCGCCTCAGCCTCCCACATAGCTCAACCACAGGCACTACCCAACCTGTCTAATTTTTTTATTTTTTGCAGAGACTGAGTCTCACTATGTTGCCCAGGCTGTTCTTGAACTCCTGGCTTCAAGCCATTCCCCCACCTCATCCTCCCAAAGTACTGAGATTACAGGTATGAGCCACCATATCTGGCTTTTTTTTTTCCTCCAAGCAATTCTCCTGCCTCCTGAGTAGCTGGGATTACAGGCGCCTGCCACCATGCCCAGCTGATTTTTTGTATTTTTAGTAGGGACGGGGTTTCACCATGTTGGCAAGGCTGGTCTCGAACTCCTGACCTCAAGTGATCCACCCACTTCAGTCTCCCAAACTGCTGAGATTACAGGCGTGAGCCACCATGCCTGGCCATGGCTGGTTTTTTGTTTTGTTTTGTTTTGTTTTTAACAATTATTGATTAAACACTTATTTTGTCAATTCCTTGTAGGGACTGATGGCGCACACTAAAAGACACACCCCCCACCCCCCCTGCTGGAGGAAGCCTACCTTCTAATTTGATATTGAAACAAGAAAAAAGATCAGTATTTGGTAAGGTCAATGACAGGGAAACCCAGGTTACTGTGGAGGACATCTCATTAGGGAGGAATTTAATTTATAAACATGGCATTAGAAATTAAAAGTGTCATTGTTAGAAGAATTTCTTGCCTCCTCCCCTCTAATTTATTTTAAAAGTATTTTGAGAAGTGAAAGACAAAGTCCAGCTTTATGATTACATTATGATACTCAAAGATATGTTTTATGGAGGCATTCACAGAGTTCTCAGGTGGTTAAAGTTGCCCACGGTGTGAATATATGATTCCATAAAGGACAATGCTATCTTGCCACAAAGCTGATCCAACAAACACTAGGTGGGGTTTTGAAAAATGACTCAGGATAATGAAGCAATCTGGAGTCTGAGCAACCTTGCTCCTTGAACTGTGCCATCTTTGGAAAATTGGCCCCCACCAAACTGTATAGCCAGATGAATGAGGACTCAAAAAGATAATGTATTACTCACTTTCCAGATTTAGCACGTTCCTAGAATTTTAAACTCGTTTTTATGGACTGTTGCCTAACTGAGGGGAGGCTTAGACAAACCCAGAGTGGTTATGAGCAACATCCCCGAGGGAGTCAGTGCCCAAATTTGGAGTCCTTGTGTCCTGAACATTCCTGACACTGCTGGCTTGGAAATTCAGCCTGCCCGAGTTGGAGTACCCCAAGGATTTTAGATGCAGCTGAGAACTGCTGAATTAAGCCAAGTGTTGGAAGATCCTGCAATTTTAATTATTAAGTTAGCCCTCTGCTTTATTGAATGCATAAGCCGGCATATGCTTGGGAATGCTTCTGCTTCCAAACCCGCAGCATCTACATTTTTCAGATGTTTGACCTTGATCTTGTGACCTTGCCTCTAGAACTCTGAGAGTGCTGGGAATACTCACAGCTGAGTGATGGGAGCAAAAACTATACAGATAACAATCTTTTTTTTTTCTTTTTTTCTTTTTTAACTCACTTAAAATACAGAGTCACCTGGATTGAGACTAGACTGTTTTAGACTAGACTCGCCTTCCTTAAGTTATTAATTTTATCATATAATCTCAGTATGGCTTCACTTTTTGAATTGATACCACTAAATCCTGAAACTACTAAAGCTATGCAATCTGCTTGCTAAGACAAGCTGGCATTTCCTGATACTGCTATCCAGATAGCTGAGAACCTTCTCTAGTCATGTTTTTCAAACTTTTCTGATTGCTGTTTGCAATAGGAGATGTATTTTTATCAGTAGCACACACACACATACACATATACACATATGGTTGAAACAAACGTTTCATGAAACCATAATTATCCTTTCTGGGCCGGGCACAGTGGCTCACACCTGTAATCCCAGCACTTTGGAAGGCTGAGGCAGGTGGATCACTTGAGGCCAAGAGTTGGAGACCAGCCTGGCTAACATGGTGAAACCCCATCTCTACTAAAAATACAAAAATTAGCCAGGCATGGTGGTGCGTACCTGTAATCCCATCTACTCAGGAGGCTGAGGCAGGAGAATCACTTGAACCCGGGAGGCAGAGGTTGTAGTGAACCTAGATAGTGCCACTGCACTCCAGCCTGGGCAACAGAGTGAGACTCTGTCTCAAAAAAAAAAAAAAAAAAGTATCCTTTCTGCCTACAATGCCCTATGCCAGGGGTTACAACCCACAGTCAATCCATTCCTTAACCTATACCTGTCTGACTCATGAGCTAAGAATGGCTTTACATTTTTAAATTGATGAAAAACAAATCAAAAGAAGAATAACATTGATATAGGGACACATTTACAACATGGCATGCACTGCTACGAATCTTTGCATGTACTGTCACATTAAATCTTTACAATAGTTTGTCTTTGTCTTAATAAAAATCATGACTACAATAGCAATAATGGCTAACGTTTTTTGAGGGAGTGCTTATAGTGCTGAGCATTTTGGTAAATGCATTATGTGATACATGTATTTAATCCTTTCCACCCTACAAGGCAGGGAGTATTAGCGTTCCCATTTTACAGGTGAGGAAACAGAGGCCTGATAAGGCTTTGTAACTTGCAGAGCAACACACACCTAGGAAATGGCAGTTGGGGTTTGAGTCTAGGTTTTTCTGCTTCCAGGTCAATGATTTCGACTACTATTTACCTCGGTAGCTCCTTGACAACTTGACCCACAACATGGACTCCATGTATATTTGAAGAATGAATGAATATAGGCATGAATGAATGAAGGACTTTGAGACAGAATGATGGTCTTCCATGGATCCTCACCAACTATGAGAACACAAACAAATTAGATGACTGTTCTGTGCTTTCAAATGTAGACTGAGCATGGTGGCTCATACCTGTAATCCCAGCACTTTGGGAGGCTGAGGCAGGCAGATTGCTTGAGCCCGGGAGGTTGAGGCTGCAGTGAGCCGTGTTTGTGCCACTGCACTCCAGCCTGGGCAACAGAGCAAGTCTGTCTCAAAAATAAAATGAAATAAATGCAAGCAAACAAAGTAAACATCTCATTTATTGAGTGTTTACAATGTGCCCAACATTGCACGTAAGTGCTTTCAATGCATTTTCTCACTTGATCCTCGTGACACTATACGGTAGATGCTATCCCTGTTTCGAAAATTTAGACTGAAGTTCAGAGAGATTAAGTACCTTGCCAAAGATGACATAACCAGTATTCAGATGTGGTGTCACTGAGACTAGGACCAAGACCATGTTCTTAACCACTGTGCTATACAGTTCCATTTATTAATTTCTAACATCCCTGTAATATCTACCCTATGGTTTTAAAGGCAAAATAAGCAATGTGCTAGAGCCTTCATTAGTAACTATAGTGTGAGCCAGGTACAGTGGCTCATGCCTGTAATCCCAGCTACTCAGGAAGCCGAGGTGGGAGGATCCCTTGAGGCCAGGAGTTTGAGACCAGCCTGGGCAACAAAAGGAAACTCTGTCTCTACAAAAATAAAAATTAGCCAAGCATGGTGGCATGTGCCTGTAGTACTAGTTACTCAAGAGGCTGCAGTTGGAAGATCCCTAGAGCCCAGGAGTTGAAGAATGCAGTGAGCTATGATCACACCACTGCACTCCAGCCTAGGTGACAGAGTGAGACACCATCTCTAAATAAATAAATAAATAAATAACTATAGTGTGTTCCAATGACATATTTCTCTATCAAAAAATTTAAAGCCTAAGACAGAAGAAGTGGAGGAAGCATAGAGATACCTTCCAGTACATTTCATATGAGGATTGTGTTACTAACATACTGTTATATAATCTTTGCAGATTTTCCATAAATCTAAAACTTTTCTAAAATTAAAATTTATCTTAAAACACTCTGAAGCCCATGAAAAATATGTTCAACATCATTAGTCATTATAGATATGCAAATCAAAACCACAAGGAGATACAACTATACATCCACTAGGATGAGTAATTTTTTTTTTAAATGAGAATAACAAATGTTGGTGAGAATGCAAAGAAATTGAAACTCTCAAACATTGCTGGGGAGACTGTAGAATGGTGTAGTTGCTGTGGAAAACAGTGGGGAGTTCCTCAATAAGTCAAACAGGATTACTGTATGACCTAGCCATTCCACTCCTAGGTATATATATACCCAACAGAACTGAAAACAGGCGTGTGAACAAACCACTTGTACACAAATGTTCATAGAAGTAACATTCACAACAGCCAAATTCAGAAACACCCAAATGTCCCTCAATGGATTAACGGATAAACACATGTGGTATAGCCATGCAATGAAATATTATTCAACCATAAAAAGAAGGAAAGTACTGATACATGCTCAAACATAAAACAACCTTGAAAATATTGGTGAGTGGAAGAAGGAAAACAAAAAAGACCACATATTGTATGACGTGAAATGTCCAGAATAGGCAAATCCATAGAAACGGGAAATACATTAGTAGTTGTCAAGAGCTGAGGACAGGAGGAGTGAGGACGGTGCTGCTTAAGGGTTATGGGATTTATTTTGGGAGGGGATGAAAAGGTTCTGGAACTAGACGGTGGTGATGATTGCACAACATTATGAATTTACTAAATGCTACTGAGTCATATACTTTACAATGGTTAAAACGGGAAACTTTATTTTGTATGAATTTTACCTAAATTTTTTTTAAAAATGGCCAGTCACAGTGGCTCACGTCTGCAATCCCAGCACTTTGGGAGGCTGAGGCAGGAGGATTGCTTGAGTCCAGAAGTTCAAGACCAGCCTGGGCAATATAGTGAGACCTGATTTTTTTTATTATATATATAATGTAATAAAATATATATATATATAATATATTTTTTTTTGAGATGGAGTCTTCCTCTGTTGCCCAGGCTGGAGTATAGTGGCACAGTCTTGGTTCACTGCTACCTCCGCATCCCAGATTCAAGTGATTCTCCTGCCTCAGCCTCCCAAGAAGCTGGGATTAAAGTTGCCCGCCACCACGCCTGGCTAATTTTTGTAGTTTTTAGTTGAGACAGGGTTTCACCATGTTGGCCAGGCTAGTATCAAACTCCTGACCTCAAGTGATCCACCTGCCTCGGCCTCTCAAAGTGCTAGCCACTGCACCTGGCCTAAAATAATTTTTAAAAAACCACTCTGGCAACATTACAAAGTTGTGACATGCTAAAATAATATATAATGTGGTATACAATATAACCATATAACTTACAGAGAATAAAAATATTATAGTGCTCAGAACATCTTGATTTAAAGCATGGGCTTTTTTTTTTTTTTTTTTTTTTTGAGACGGAGTCTCTCTCTGTCACCCAGGCTGGAGTGCAATGGCGTGATCTCAGAGAATCTCTTGAACCTGGAAGGCAGAGGTTGCAGTAAGCCGAGATCACGCCATTGCACTCTAGCCTGGGCGACAGAGCGAAACCATGTCTCAAAAAAAAAAAAAAAGACTTGCCTGAGGATGTCTAGACATTGTGTGAAAGCACAGGGCTTTGATTCTGCCAGTTATAAAAGCCAGGCACAGTGGCTCACGCCTGTAATCCCAGCACTTTGGGAGGCCAAGGCAGGTGGATCACCTGAGGTCAGGAGTTTAAGACCAGCCTGGCCAACACAGTGAAAGCCTGTCTCTACTAAAAATACAAAAATAGCCAGGCGTGGTGGCGGGCACCTGTAATCCCAGCTTCTTGGGAGGCTGAGGCAGGAGAATCGCTTGAACCAGGAACTCCTGACCTCAGGTGATCCGCCCACTGCAGCCTCCCAAAGTGCTAGGATTACAGGCATGAGCCCAGCCCTCAGACAAGTCTTATAACCTCTATCAGCTCCACTGTCCTCAATCATAAAATGTGTGTCATTGCTATTATTATGAAATACTTTTTACACGAGGTGTCATTTAGCCTAACAATAATGATGTTGATGGTTAATATATAGTTTGTTCCTTTCTTTCTTTCTTTGTGTATGACTTGAGTGTTGCTAATCTTCTTAGTAATCACTACATTAAAAGCAAACTGATCTGGGTTTAGGGAGATAACAATCGTATTTTGAATGGCTTTTATCTTCTTGAGAGGATTCCTACATCCCAGAGAAGTATTGTGTGAATAGATCTTTAAAGTAGTTTCCAAAGGAGTATAGCAATGCACTATAACTATTATATGGCATTATGTTGAAATTTAGGCTAAATTGCTGTTACTAAAATTTCTAGGCTGATTCCAACCTGTTTCCAAGAACAGCCATGGAATTCGGAGGTGATAGGAAAAACTTTATTAAGAAAAAAGATACCTACTTCTCCTTCCCTTC
The DNA here is from genome assembly GCF_024542745.1 of Macaca thibetana thibetana. NCBI lineage: Eukaryota > Metazoa > Chordata > Mammalia > Primates > Cercopithecidae > Macaca > Macaca thibetana. Next base: position 120,413,830 of record NC_065579.1, read on the forward strand.
CCCTTGAGGATAACTAAGCTATCACCATGAATACCAAGACTGCTATTTCTTCTTGTATTTGCATATGGCATCCTCCCAGGTAATTTATGGAGCATATCCTGACACAGCTCCAGGAGAAACCATATAGCTCCTTTAGTATCATTAGTAACTAAAAGACCAGAACATTTAAAGAGGGAGAGGAAATTCATCTCCCAAAAGATTCAGGCACAAGGCTATCTGTTCCATACCCTCTACAGTCCCTCCGCCCACACAACTCAGACATCGTAAGAGAATGACACTTCTAGAACCCTGCCCTCTAACCTCTGCTCCCTTTTTTTTTTTTTTTTTTTTTTTTTTTTTTTTGCTCTGATTCTCCTGGGAGTTGAGGAACGCTGGAAAATAGCTGCAGGGTTTGGCTCCCAGTTGGTTAACCCTGATGCTGATTTCTCTATGGGACATTTTCAATCTCTGTTCTTGGCAAGAAACTACAGAACTACAAAAACCGCCAGCTGAATGAAAATATGTTGAAGAGCAAGGGGGATGGGAGAGATGGAAATTTGGGGAGTGAAGGGTTTAACACTGTTCCCATTCCTGTTTGTACATTCTAGTCTAACCACCAACTGTAAGAAAGTTTGACTGACATTTGACCTACTGGATTAACACCATCAAAAGGGCTGAAACCCTCTTTCTTTTTATTTTTTTACTTTTTCTATTTTTCATTTTTGAAACAGGATCTTACTCTGTTGCCTAGGTTGGAGTGCAGTGGCATGATCTCAGCTCACTGCAACCTCCACCTCCTGGGCTCAAGTGATACTCCCACTTCAGCCTCTGGAGTAGCTGGGTTCACAGGCACACACCACCAGGCCTGGCTAATTTTTGTATTTTTAGTGGAGATGGGGTTTCATCATGTTGGTCAGGCTGGTCTTACACTCTTGATCTCAAGTGATCCACCCGCCTCAGCCTCCCAAAGTGCTGGGATTATAGGCTTGAGCCACTGTGCCCAGCCCCATCTTTCTTATTCCGTTCTACCTTACGTGACTCCTCCAACTAGGTTAAACGCCTTGTATTTGTTTTAGTAGCACCTGTACTTCCCCATGCAGGCATTCCCAAAATATTTACAAGTGCTTATCATGTGCCAATTTGCTACACCTTAGGTAATGATTTGTCCTTTAATTCAATAAATATTTATCAAGCACCTAAGACATATCAGGCACGTTTGAACTAGTGGGGGAAAAGCCCTTAACTAGTTGGGCAAAGGCGTTCTTCTCGTGGAGCTTACATTCTACTGTGGCAATACACAAAGTAGAAAATAGAGTCTCTGAAGATAGGTGCTATGGAAGGGGAAGGGGGGACTTTTGATGCCCAAGGTTAGGATTGTTGTTATGTACAAGGTGACAAGGGGAAGCCTTGTGGCTAAGTGCAGATCTGAGCAGAGGTTTGAGGACAGTGAGAGTGTGGACCAAGTAGCTATCTGGGAGACAGTGTTCTGGGCAGTGAGATCAGCAAGGACCAAGGCCCTGAGATGGGAGTCTGCTTAGTGTGGCATGGAAAAGCAAAGTGGAAAACAATATGCAAATACTCTTACCCTCATGGGGCATAGAGTCTGGTTGGGGAGACAGATAGTAATCAAATATCTGTCTAATAAATGTCTAATTCTAAAGGGACTATGTGCCAAGAGGAAAACACAGATAGGGCTGGAAGATGCTATAAAGACACCTAATCGAATCTGAGGGAAGGATTCCCTTAGGAAATGTAGTTTCAACTGAAATCCAGAGAAGAAGAAGAGGTTAATATGGTATTGGAAGAGGCCAGGACTCCCATAGTGTTGGGATTACAGGCATAAGCCACTGCACCCAGCTTCCTTTTTTTTCCCAATCATCCTCAATATTAAATATTATTTTTAGTATGTATTTCGTAAGAACAAGGATATCCTTTGTGTCTTGTGACAAGACACAAAATAATTGAGCAGGCATTGAAAGGCTTCATATTCTCAGAAAAGTAGGTTTTCCCAGCAGACATTAAACATACTCCTGCAGGCCAGGCACAGTGGCTCAAGCCTGTAATCCCAGCACTTTGGGAGGCTGAGGTAGGAGGAGCACTTGAGGCCAGGAGTTCGGGACCAGCCTGACCAACCTGGTGAACCCCATCCCTACTAAAAATACAAAAATTAGCTGGGCATGGGGTGTGCACCTGTAATCCCAGCTAGCAGGGAGGCTGAGGCACGAGAATCACCTAAACTCAGGAGGCAGAGGTTGCAGTCAGCCAAGATCCTGTCATTGCACTCCAAACTGGTTGACAGAGCTAGATTGTCTCCAAAAAAAAAAAAAGAATATGGTACTGGAAGGGTGTTTCCCTTATAGAGGGAACAGTCTGTGTTCAAAGGGGTGAAAAGAAACAGCTCTAGCTTTAGGAAATAAAAGATCCAGCGTCTGGCTTGCAGAGAATGAGGGGGGAGGCATCCTTGAGGAGCTGAAAGGAGCAAGGGACAAATCACACAGGGTTTCTTGCAGTTCGTATGTAGCTGTTTAAATAAATATGTTTGCCGTCTGCCTTCCCTGTTGGACCAAGCTGGGCACGGGGTAGGGGGGCAGCTGGGACCCTGTCTTGTTAAATACTGCATGCTAAGTACCTACCCAGAATGTGGCACACAGAAAGGGCACAGTTTGTATTTATTGACTGACTGACTGGCTGTCTAACAACTCAAACAATCTGACATAACCATCTGAAAGCCTCAATAGTGCAAATGCAGCTTGCGTTTTGGGAGTAGTTGGTTCTGCCAGATTCCAGGTTTAGAAAAGGCCAGCAGATTCGGCAGTATTCAAAGCTGTGATTTCTATTTCAAAACCACAGATAGAAGCTGACCATGACCATGGGGAGCTCCTTCCATGGGGGAAAGGAATCCAAATGATATTCATGATATTGAGTTGGGGCAGGGTTTCTATCTTGACTTGGTGATTGTGCATATCTTAGATGAGCGCTCCTTTGTTCATTTAATACTTTGTATTAATAAGTAAAATGACCACATAGAAAAATAGTACTCTTTTTTTTTTTTTTTTTTTTGAGACGGAGTCTCACTGTCACCCAGGCTGGAGTACAGTGGCATGATCTCGGCTCACTGCAACCTCCGCCTTCCGGGTTCAAGAGATTCTTCTGCCTCAGCCTCCCAAGTAGCTGCAACTACAGGGAAGTAGTCCCAGTACTTTGGGGGACCAAGGCTGGTGGATCCCTTGAGGCCAGGAGTTTGAGACCAGCTTGGCCAACATGATAAAATCCCATCTCTACAAAAATACTAAAATAAGCTGGGTGTGGTGGTGCACGCCTGTAGTCCCAGCTACTCAGGAGGCTGAGGCAGGAGAATCACTTCAATCCAGGAGTTGGAGGTTGCAGTGAGCTGAGATCACACCACTGCACTCCAGCCTGGGCATCAGAGCGAGACTGTCTCACAAAATAAAAATAAAAAATGAAAAATAAATAAAATACGATGGTTGGTTGTACTTGGAATGCAGGGACAGAGGCATCCTTCACTCTGCACAGTTTGGTGGTGATGGTGTAGATACAGGGCCTGGAAATGGTCGGGGGGGGGTGACTTTTTTTTTTTTTTTTTTTTGCCACCAAGAGGGGATCCAAGCCTGGGGACAGTGTTAATTTAGAGGAGGCCAGAATTGAGAGAATAGAAGAGAAACAGTGGTTGAACCTGGAATCAAATCGCATGTGAAGCATACTCTGCTTCTAGACTTTTCTGCTATTAAAGGCCCTAGATTCTATTTATTGTTTAAATTGGAACTTCTGTAATTGGTAGCCAAATTGTCCTAGCTGGTAAGGGTGATAGAAATCCAGAAACAGTTTTGTACACTCTAAAAATACAGCAGCATGTATAGAAAATCAGAACGAGGGTGGAATTGCTCCAAGATCCATCTTCTTTTAAGTTGTTTTGTTTTTAAGTGAAATCTTCCAAGAGTTCATCCCTTAAATATAAAAATGAAATTTTGAATAAGTAAAAATATGTGTTTTTTTAGAAAAATGCCAACCGTACAAAGAGGTATACAGTGAGAAGAGGGTATCCATCCTACTCATCTCAGTTCCTCTCTCCAAAGGCAACAGTTTAACTGTTGTTGCACTTTTCCTTGTGTGTACTTTCTAAGATATTCTGTGTATAGATCTTCCCTTTAATTTACACAAATGATACCATATTACGCGTTGCTGTTTTTGCTCAGAAATATACCTTAGAGGTTGTTCCACATCAGAAAATATTTAAGCTGCTTCTTAAATACGGCAACATGACTAGAAATTTTTCATTCTTCATCTTATTGCTATGAACCCTACCTGTAATTGGGAGGTGGGGAGAATTTGTTTGTTTAATCAGTGAAATGAAGCAACAGCAACAAATACCTTCACAGTTGTCTGAGGAAGCGTATTTAAAACTATTGAACAGCTGCAAACTATTTCATTTTTTGGTTCTGTAATTTATCTAACCAAGCTCCTACAGAGAGTCATTTAGGTTGTTAACTTATTATTTTTTTTTTTTGAGATGGGGTCTTGCTCTATAACACAGGCTGGAGTGCAGTGGTGCAATCACAGCTCACCAAGAGGAAGTCCTGAGCTCAAGAGATCCTCCTGCCTCAGCCTACCAAGTAGCTAGGACTACAGACACGCACCAGCACACCCAGCTAATTTTGAAAATTTTTTATAGAGACGGGGTCTTGCTGTGTTGCCCAGGCTGGTCTTGAACTCCTGGCCTCAAACAGTCCTCCCACTTGGGCCTCACAAAGTGCTGGGATTACAGGCCGTAACCGTTAGCTACCATATACAGAGCTGCAACAAATGTTGTACATGCTGCTTTGTTCGAAAGCTGTATCAACTGTTTTAAACAATAGCCTATGTAAATACAGGCTGTTGAACCAAAAGTTTTAAATTTGAGATGCTGAGTAAAAGAATTCAAAAACTGAGTTTGGTTGCTTAGTTTTTGGCACATAATCCTCTTTTCTCCTACAAATAGAATTCTTTTTCTCATTCATTGATCCATCCATTCATTTATCAACAAATATTTTGGGGCACTCAGTATGTGCCAGGGAGTATTTTAAGTGCTGATCATTACCTCCAGGGCCTAATACCACATGCTCATTTAAGAAGCAGATGAGGCTGGGTGTGGTGGTTCACGCCTGTAATCCCAGCACTTTGGGAGGCCGAGGTGGGCGTATCACGAGGTCAGGAGATCGAGACCATCCTGGCCAACATGGTGAAGCCCCGTCTCTATTAAAAATACAAAAAAATTAGCCTGGCGTGGCAGCGGGTACCTGTAGTCCCAGCTATTTGGGAGGCTGAGGTGGGAAAATGACGTGAACCTTGTAGGCATAGCTTGTAGTGAGCCGAGATCGCGCCACTGCACTCCAGCCTGGGTGACAGAGCAAGACTCCATCTCAAAAAAAAAAAAAAAGAAGCAGGTGATAGGTCCAATGAATGTCTAGTCCTCTGTGGTTATTTATACATGTTAATGCAAGCCATGCAACACATAACAATGTTTCAGTCAGTGACAAATCGCATATAAAACATTGGTCTCATTCGATTTTAATACTGGATTTTTACTATACGTTTTCTTTCTTTGTTTAGAAACAGGGTCTTACTGTTTCCTATACTGGAGTGCGGTGGTTTGATCATGGCTCACTGCAGCCTCCACTTCACGGGCTCAAGCAATCCTCCTACCTCAGCCTCCCAAGTAGTTGGAACCACAGGTGTGCACCTCCATGCCCAGCTGGTTTTTTTAAAAAATTCATCAAGAATTTCATTATATTGCTTAGTCTGGTCTCAAACTCCTGGGCTCAAGGGATCCTCCTCTCTTGGTCTCCCAAAGTACTGGGGTTACAGGCGTGAGCTACCGGGCCTGGTCCTTTTTCTATATTTAGACATGTTTGGATACACAGATACTTACCATTCTGCTGCAATTGCCCAGAGCGTTCAGCACAGTAACATGGTGCACAGGTTCGCAGCCTGGGAACCTAGGTGTGTAGTAGGCTGGCCCATTTAGGTTTGTGTGCGTGTACTCTGTGATGTGCAAAAAATGAGGAAATCTGTACCTACACATTTCTCAGAACATGATCCCCTCATTAAGCGATGTGTAACTGTACTTAAGAGACTGCCTATAAGAGCTTTACAGTTATTTCAGTACAAACCAACTCAATCTTGGACCTATACCAGAAGGGGGTCATTTCTATACAAGATTATTCAATACTTTTAAGTGAAAAAGGCTACAGTATGAGTCCAACGAATGTATCATTTATTGAGCCTTTATAAAGATAGAAAGCATTTAATAACTAACTAGATGTTATCTCAGGAATGGCAATGAGTCCTACAGTTTGTTCCTTAATTCATTGCTACAATATTGTTTATTTTGTGCTTTTAAAAAATATTTAATTTCCTCTTGATTTTTACCATCAAGTATGTAAGAACCAATTTTGGCTCAGTATTTGCCATTTTTTTCTACAGTTGTAATATTCCATTTCATCATGTAATCCTCAAAAATATTAAAACTCTGAGAAAATAAGATGCGTTGCTAAGAAAATAATGCTGAACTCTTCCTGTGGCCTAGATGCATGGTTTCTGACAAATTAATGTGTTATTAAAATAACTGACCTATGAGAAAAATCTGTGATCACATTCATTATAAGCAGAACTGAAAAGATCTATTAGAAATTGATTTACATCAAGTGCATCTTTATAATTCCACGTCTCATTCTTTACTTTCTGTTTATGCCTTTGCCAAACTTAAAATGAAGTATTTGGCTGGGTGCAGTGGCTCATGCCTGTAATCCCGGCACTTTGGGAGGCCAAGGCAGGCAAATCACTTGAGGTCAGGAGTTCAAGACCAGTGTGGCCGTCATGGTGAAACCCCATCTCTACTAAAAGTACAAAAAAATTAGCCAGGCATGGTGACACTCGCCTATAATCCCAGTTACCCGGGAGGCTGAGGCAGGAGAATAGTTTGAACTCAGGAGGTGGAGGTTGCAGTGAACTGAGATCGGGCTGCTGCACTCCAGCTTGGGCAAGAGAGCAAGACTCCATCTAAAAAAATTAAAAAATAAAAATAAAAAAATAAAATGAAATACTTAATCCTGTGATTGTTTCTCTTGTTTCTCCTCGACTGGACTCTGAGCTTCATGAGATCAGTGACTAAGTCTATTTGTCTATCTGTTTTCTCTCTGTGCCTAACACATGGTAGGTGCTGCATTAACTATTGGTGGAATTTATTTGGCCATATGCTTATGATTCAAACATACTAAGGTAAAAGTAGTTTGTTTAATGAAATTAAACTAAAACAGTAACATGAAAAAATTAAGTAAAACAAGCCAGGCATGGGGGTGCACCGCTGTAGACCCAGCTACTTGGGAGGCTGAGGCAGGAGGATCATTAGAACCCAAGAGTTCAAGGCTGTAGTGTGCCATGATTGTGCCTCTGAATAGCCACTGTGCTCCAGCCTGGGAACACAGCGAGACCTCATCTCTTACAAAAAATAAAGCCAATCAACAATTGAAAATAAAATAGCTAATTTAGTCAACCAGTCAAAATAAAGGAGAAGCAACATGGCTAGGCCTATGAGTTTCTTTATTTTTTATTCCATTGATAAGAACATTTCCTGCAGCCAAGGGAAAGTAAATTCATTTGTTTAATGGGCAAAATGAGGCAACCACCTTCATAGACTTCTGAGGAAACAGACTAAAATGATTGTGCTCTATATAATATCAAAGGAATGTGAGAGAACCCATAATACAAATGACAGTCTGATACACCCAAATGACCCCTTCCATCTTAAGACCTTGAGACATTTTGCAAATGATAATTGTCTCTTACATCATCTCCATGAGGTAAGAATTTTCTCTCCATTTATAACTAAGCCTACATAAAGTTATTTCTCTTAAAGTCCCAAGTCACGGCTGGTATTTGAATCCTTCGCCTCCTGAGATATGTGTAAGTTAGCACATAAATCACATTGTTAAATGAGGAAAAAACTTTAAATCAGGGTAAAGTTATGTTTGGCCAATCAAGAGTCTAAGCTCATTAGGGACTTCAGATTACAAGTAACAGTTCCCCAATGATGAATAGAAATAGGAATGGACTGGGGGAATTTCAAGATAAAAATCTGTTCAGTTTTACCTTATATTTTAATGACATTTTCAATATTTGGATGGCCTAAGAGATGAATTGACTTCAAAACACATTCTGGAATGGCGGGTGACCTGGTGCCAAAATAAAGAATATCTGACCAAGTATACATTCCCAGGGGAATGATAATAAAATCCTAGACTGGGAGAATGTTTCATTTTATTGCCCAAATCCATGGAAATTCACCATGGCGGATCAAACTTTTAATATTTGGTCACAACGGGACATCATTCTTAATGATACCCAGCTGCAGAGAGTGTGTGCTTGGAATTTTCATTCCTACCTTTGTGCTATTAGGAATGCTGTTTTTTATATGTACATAATTTTTAAACTTTTATTCATAAATCATTACAAGTGTCAAGAGAAATTATAAGACTAGTATTAAAAAACTCTCACATCCCTTCTTCCTAGATTCACAAACTGTTAACATTTGCCCATTTTCTTTGTCATTTGTCATATGCAAACTTTTTTTTTGAGATGGAGTTTCACTCTTGTCACCCAGGCTGGAGTGCAATGGCATAATCTTGGCTCACCACAACCTCCGCCTTCTGGGTTTAAGCAATTCTCCTGCCTCAGCCTCCCGAGTAGCTGGGATTATAGGCACATGCCACTATGCTCGCCTAATTTTTGTAGTTTTAGTACAGACAGGGTTTTGCCATGTTGGCCAGGCTGGTCTCGAATGCCTGACCTCAGGTGATCTGCCTGCCTTGGCCTCCCAAAGTGCTGGGATTACAGGCGTGAGCCACTGCGCCCTGCCTGTAAACATTTTTTAAAAACAGTTTGTGATTAAATTGCATTCATGATTCTGCCTTATGCTTATATTCCTTAGTATGTATCTCCTAAGAACAAGGATACCCTCTTACATAACCACACTGCCATTATCTCGTTCTGTTGCCAGGCTGGAGAACAGTGGCATAATCTCGGCTAACTGCAACTCCGATTCCTGGGTTCAAGCAATTCTCCTGCGTCAGCCTCCCAAATAGCTGGGACTATAGGCATGTGCCACCACGCCCAACTAATTTTTGCATTTTTCACCATGTTAGTCAGGATGGTCTCAATCTCTTGACCTCGTGATCCGCCTACCTAGGCCTCCCAAAGTGCTGGGATTACAGGCGTGAGCTACCGTGCCCGGCTGCAAGTAATTAAATATTGATCAATATTTTTATTGAATGTACTATCATCCAATTTTGTCAATTGACCAAAAAGGACTTTTGTTGCATTTTTTCCTCCAGTACAGAATCCAGACCAAGTTTGCATGTTACATTTAATAATTATGCCTCCTTTGATTTTGATCAGTTCCTCAGCCTTTGTCTTTCATGATAATGACATTTCTGAAGAATACACGCCTATTTTTAAATGGCTTACATAGACTTTTTTTCAAGAAACCTAAATTTTATGGTTGTTGCCATTTTTCAGTTAACAGTTTTCAATGATAACTTTGTAAGAAAAGGAGAGATGAGAATTACATAGCTTTTGACTCAGTACTATCACTGAAGTCCATAATAAATCCGTTTGTATATATGATTTTTTTTTTTTTTTTTTTTTTTTTTTTTGAGACGGAGTTTCGATCTTGTTGCCCGGGCTGGAGTGCAATGGTGCGATCTTGGCTCACTACAACCTCCTCCTCCTGGGTTCAAGTGATTCTCCTGCCTCAGCCTTCCGTGTAGCTGGGATTACAGGTACCCGCCACCACCACGCCTGGCTAATTTTTGTATTTTTAGTAGAGACAGGGTTTCACCATGTTGACCAGGCTGGTCTTGAACTCCTGAGTTCAAGTGATCCACCTGACTCTGCCTCCCAAAGTGCTGAGATTACAGGCATGAACCACCATGCCAGGCCACATATATAATGTTTTAAAGCAGTGCGTGGCATATAGGTACTACTCAATAAATGTCCGCAAGGGTATACTTTTTCTCCCTCCTGTCCGCAACTCTGTGTTCCCTGTGAGTGAGGGGCAAGCATGAATCTTGGTCATTTTATCCTCAGTTTCTAATACAAAGGCTGACGGTAGATTGTTGAATGAATGACTACCATAGGGGTGAGGAAGTATCCCCAGATGTGTTAAATGACAGCATCTCTCTTTTTCCTTTCTTTTAGAGACAAGGTCCAATCTTTTCGAAATGGTTATTTACTTTTTGTGTATTTTCTAGCATTCATTAAGTCTTTGACATTTTCTTACTGGATTATTTGTCTTTTGATTACTGATTTATAGGAGGGTTTTGTTTTTGTTTTTGTTTTAAAGAGACTTTTTCCCAGGCTGGAGTGCAGTGGCACCATCATAGCTTGCTGTAACTCCTGGGCTCAAGCGATCCTCCTGCCTCAGCCTCCTGAGTGACTGGGACTATAGGCACATGCACCACCACGCCTCCCTAATTTTTAAATTTTTTGGAAGCACCGGGGTCTTGCTATGTTGCTCAGGCTGGTCTCAAACTCCTGGGCTCAATCATTCTTCTGGAAGCTTGGTCTCCCATAGTGTTGGGATTATAGGCATAAACCACTGCACCCAGGTTCCTTTTTTAAAAAAAATTCATCCTCATTATTAAGTGTTATTATTTTTACTATGTATTTCCTAAGAACAAGGATATCCTTTGTGTCTTGTGACAAGACATAAAATAATTGAGCAAGTATTGAAAGCCTTCATATTCTCAGAAAAGTAGCTTTGCCCAGCAGACATTAAACATTCTCCTGCAGGCGGGGCGCGGTAGCTCATGCCTGTAATCCCAGCATTTTGGGAGGCCGAGGCAGGCAGAGCACTTGAGGCCAGGAGTTTGAGACCAGCCTGGCCAACACAGTGAAACCCTGTCTCTACCAAAAGATAAAAACCAAAATATTAGCTGGGCGTGGTGGCACACCTGTAATCCTACCTTCTCGGGAAGCTGAGGCAGGAGAATCGCTTGAACACGAGAGGTGGAGGTTGCAGTGAGCCGAGATTGCGCCATTGCACTCCAGCCTGGCAACAGAGCGAGACTTCGTCTCAAAATAAAATAAAATAAACATACTCCAGGAAATAACATTTTGTTTACTCCCCAAATGCTTAAATCCTCTGATATCATATGTATTGTTATCTTTTTTCCTTAGGTCATTTTAAATATAATTTTCTTCCCTTCTCTTTTCATTCCTTCTCTCTACATTTTAGGATACCGAAAACTCATTAACTTCGATTCTGCTAAATTAAAATTTGTGGAGTTTTTGAACAATTCTTTGTCCTCTAAACATGCTAAGAGAATTTTGAAAAACTAAGCATTTGTAAGGGTGCCGGGCTAGTCTACTTAAGGAAATCCATAGTGCTTTGCTTAGGCTTTATTTACATATAAGTGGCGGGTTAATGGCAAATCACTGTCTACCGTTATTTAGTTACCATTTAGGGGACACTTACTGTGTTTCTGTGTACCTGCTGTCATCTCCACACATCAGTGTTTCAACAACAAACAAGGCAGTTGATGCTCAGAGAGTAACTCGCCCAAGATCAGACAGCTGGTAAGTGGCTCAACTGGGATTTGAACCCAGGCCTCTAAATTCCACTTTGGCTAGACCACTCTGTGCCAGACTAGTTTGATGTGCATATGCAGGTCCTTGTCCTTACAGTTCTGCATTCTTGGTAGGCACATTGAACATGCTTAGTTACCAGCAAAGCAATTTCACACACACACACACACACACACACACACACACACACACACACACACACACACACTTTCCTGAAGGTACATCAGCAAAAAAAAAAAAAAAAATATGCTGTTTCAAGAAAATCCACAATGTAGTATTGGTGGGAAAACTACAACTTTGGGCTTCTTTTCAGGCAGTTTTTATTTTACTTTTACTTTAGTTTTTTTTGTTTTTTGTTTTTTGTTTTTTTGAGACGGAGTCTTACTCAGTCGGCCAGGCTGGAGTGCAGTGGTGCCATCTCAGCTCACTGCAACCTCCACCTATCAGGTTGAAGTGATTCTCCTGCCTCAGTCTCCCTAGCAGCTGGGACTACTGGCATGCACCACCATGCCCAGCTAATATTTGTATTTTTAGTAGAGACGAGGGTTTCACCATGTTGGCCAGGCTGGTCTGACCTCAAGTGATCCGCACTTTTCTGTCTCCCAAAGTGCTGGGATTACAGGTGTGAACCACTCATAATCCCACCGAGCCCGGCCATGAGGGGGATTTTATTTTGAAACAGAAAGTAATGTATGGGTGTGGCCATCAGAACCTCGTCAGTCTTTAGAGCCTCTTGAAGTTCTAACTCCAGCTCTGGGTCCTCTAAAAGTAAGGAAACGGCATTTCATTTAAAAATATTCTTTTCATTGCTTCAGAGAATGCTTCCCTCACATTGAGTTAATGAGCTTTTCCTGAAAAATTCAGTTGTGAGAGATTTTGCTTTTGAATTACCCAATGCAGAGTACATTCTGAGTGATTAGAGGGGCTCCTAAGATAAAAGGAATCACCTGATAGAAAACAGACTCTGGTGCTTAGGAAGAGTTGCAAATAGAGGAGATTTGGGGGCAGCGTTACTTTGACTTTTCATGGTTTATATTTGGTCAGCTAAGGATTTAATTATTTCTTCATATTCAGATAAAGTGCCCTTCTGAATACTTAATAGCCCACTGTGGATACTTGATTTTTATTTCTTTAAAAATCCTTTTATTTATTTTTTTGGCTGAGTGGGGTGGCTCACACCTGTAATCCCAGCCCTTTGGGAGGCTGAGATGGCTGGATCACCTGAGGTCAGGAGTTTGAGACCAGCCTGGCCAATATGGCAAAACCCAAACTCTACTAAAAATACAAAAATTAGCCAGGCATGGTGGCGGGTGCCTGTAATCCTAGCTACTCAGGAAGCTGAGGCAGGAAAATCACTCGAACCCAGGAGGCAGAGGTTGCACTGGGCCAAGATCACGCCACTCTACTCCAGCCTGGGCAACAGGGCGAGACTCCATCTCAAAAAAAAAAAAAGAGTCCTTTTTTTTGGGGAGGGAGAAGAGACTGGGAAGAGCATGAAAGGAATTTTGTTAACTTATTTAAGGGGAAAACCATAAAACTGTCCATCTACCCATATATTATATATTCCTTTTATATAATATATATAATTTACTGTTCAGAAGTATGATTGGTTTCATTTAAATCATATGCATTTTCTAATTATGCTTGCCTCAAAAATTACAGGAAAGAAAAGTCCTGAGCTGTTTTGCACTTCACCTATATAAACAGATGAATGAGTGTTTTATAATAAACATGTGCATGTTTATAATAACGAATGAGATTGTCCTGATAGGCTGGTGGCAGTAACCACAGGGAATATTTGCTGAGCAGTTGCTATCTGCAGGCACTATGAGAAGCACTTCACTCATGTAATCCTTACCTGAAACCTCAGAGGCAGTTACTGCTATTGATTATCCGGTTTTGTAGATGAAGACAATGAGCCTCATTAAGATTACTTGTGAGCTAAAGCCCCCACAGCTAGCAATCCCATTCAGTCTGACTTCAGATGCTACACTTTGTTTGGGATCAGTCCCTGTTTTCAGGATGGAGAATTGGAAAGGCACTAGAAAGGATTCAGGAAACCAGAGAAGGACCTGTTGCAGTTGTCTAGCTAAGAGATGACGGAAGCTGGAACTAGAATTTCGAAGGTTAAAGTATAAGGAAATGGAGGGAAATGGTTAGTTCTCAGTGATGGCTTTGATACAGACATGAGGGAGAGGATGTTATTGAAAACTGGGTTTTCGTTTGACATGGTGGAAGAAAAACATCCATCAAACTTAGCCTGATTTCCTTATCAGAGAAAAGTCAGTCAGAATTAGTGGAAGGTAAGGAATGAAGACGCATTTTAAAGGAAACAGTTTCATGATTTTCAGGAAAAAGAACCGGGCTATAAAATGATTTCCAGGTCTGCCCTGAGCACTTGCGCAATAAAGAGCTAGAAATGGTGTGCAATTCAAATATCAGTTGGACAGCAAATGGTGCTTCTCAAGTGTTTGAAGGTGATTAAAAGCAGTTTGTTTTCTAAGCCGTTTAAATATTCCCTTTGGAAACCTTGTTAAACTCATTTGCTTCCCAAACTCTTTCTCTTTAAAAAGAGGAAAAGATAAACTTCAGCTGAGCCTCTGTCTCAATGAGGCTTTACTTGATTAGAAAACATTGACCAGCTGCATTTGCCCGTGTCTTCATCTATGGTCAATAGAATTACTTCCCACAGGCACTGAATCTGCAATCCACAAAGTCTTAGCTGGTGCTCATGATCGTTTCAATGACTGCTCCAGCTACTATTTTGCGTTTTGCCAAATAGGCTGATAGGAAGACGGTGGGGATTAGGTGCAGAGTCTCATCCCATGCTTTGGGATGGACAACAAATCCCAGATCACGGAAACACATAGTGGTAAAGATATTTCCCCTAACACTTGAATACCTATTCATGCTAGGCTTCTGAATGTATTACCTTTAGTCTTCACAACCATTAGACAAGGAATATTTTATATTGTCCATTTTGCAAATGACAGAATCAAAACTTCAGCCCTGCATATCCAAGTGTCTGCTGACCCTCTTTACCTGTACATCATACAAGCTACCAACCAAACTAATTGTATATATATATTTTTTTTTTGAGATGGAGTCTCACTCTGTCACCCAGACTAGAGTGCAGTGGCACGATCTCAGCTCACTGCAACCTACCACTCCCAGTTTAAGTGATTCCCCTGCCTTAGCCTCCTAAGTAGCTGGGATTACAGGCATACACCACTACGCTGGCTAATTTTTGTATTTTTAGTAGAGACAGGGTTTCACCATGTTGGCCAGGCTGGTCTTGAACTCTGGGCCTCAAATTATCTGCCCACCTCAGCCTCCCAAAGTGCTGGGATTACAGGTGTGAGCCACCACACCTAGCTAAACAACTAATTATATTCTTTACCTCCTCCTGTTATTGATATGACCGCAGCCATCTATGATTAGAAATCTAGACTCATTCTTGATTCCTCCTCTCTCTCTCTCAACCTAAATAGATCCTATCAATTACTAAATTTTAATGGTTTTACTCCTGCTACCTCTGTCTTAGGTTTTTTGGTTTTCCCTTTGAATTAGTTTACTATGGCTGCTATAAAAAATAACCACAAACTTAGTGGTTTAACACAACACAAATGTATCCTCCTACAGTTTGGGTGACCAAAAATCTGAAATGAGTCTTACAGGCCTAACATCAAGGTGTCAGCAAAGCTAATTCCTTCTGGGGGCTCTAAGGGAGAATCCATTTCCGTGTCTTTTTTTTTTTTCTTTTTTTGAGACCGAGTCTCACTGTCGCCAGGCTAGAGTGCAATGGCACAATTTCGGCTCACTGCAACTTCCGCCTCCTGGGTTCAAGCAATTCTCCTGCCTCAGCCTCCTGGGTAGCTAGGATTACAGGTGCCTGTACCACCATGCCCAGCTAATTTTTGTATTTTTAGTAGAGATGGGGTTTCACCACGTTGGTCAGACTGATGTCAAACTCCTGACCTTGTGATCCAACCACCTCAGCCTCCCAAAGATCCACCTGCCTCAGCCTCCCAAAGCACTGGGATTACAGGCATGAGCCACTGCACCCGGCCCTCATGTCTTTTCTAGTTCCTGGAAGTCACCTACATTCCTTGGCTTATGGCCCCTTCCTTCTACCACATCACTTTTTCTATCCTTGCTTCTGTAGTCACATGACCTACTTCCTCTCCTACAGTTAAATCTCGCTCTACTTCCGTCTATATTATAAGGGCAATTGTAATTATATCCGGGACCCACCCAGATAATTCAGGATAATTTCCCCCTCTCAAGAGCCTTAACTTAATCACATCTGTAAAGTCCTTTCACCATGTAAAGTAACATTCACAGGTTCAAGGGTTAAGACATGGCCATCCATGGGGGTTATTTTTCACCCTTCTACAACCTCCTAGCCTGGTTCACTGTGTCCTGATCTCTCACTTCCTAGCCAGCCTCCCTACCTTTAGTTTAATTCATCTTCCCTTCCCCACCCATGATTTACAGCAGTGATTCCCAAAAGCAGGTGCAGAAACTGAACTCATGGGAAGGTTGTTAAAAATATAGGTGCCAGGGGAGGGTGAGAAAGGGTGAGGGATTAAAAATTACCTCTTGGGTACAGTGTACATTGCTCTGGTGAGGGGTATACTGAAAGCTCGGACTTCACCGCTATACAGTTTATCCATGTAACCCAAAACCACTTGTACCCCTAAAGCTATTGAAATTTAAAAAAAGAAAAAGATCACCTAGCAGAAAAAACAAAACTAATCACATGATTTCTGTTCATTAATACCCCTTATAATCTTCTGTTTTGCTTCTGCATATGTGACCAATATAAACATTTTTATGTTAAAAAAAACAGGTGACTGGGCTGTACCCCTATAGATTCTGATTCAGAAAGTCTAGTGGATCTATGCTTTATAAATTACCATCTGGCCAGGCGCAGTGGCTCACGCCTGTAATCCCAGCACTTTGGGAGGCCAAGGTGGGAGCATTGCTTGAGCCCAGGAGTTTGAGACCACCCCGGGCAACACAGCAAAACCCTGTCTCTACAAAAAAATCAGCCAGGCGTGGTGGTGCACACCTGTAGTCCTAGCTACCCAGGAGGCTGAGGTGGGAGGATCACCTGTTGCCCAGCCTGGGCAACAGAGTCAGAGGCCGTCTCAAAAAAATAAAGTAAATGAATAAGCAAAACTTTATAACGTTGAAAGCTGCAGAATTTCTATAGAGAAGTAACTCAGGATAGGAATTTGAGAGAGTGACCCATAGGAGAATTACCATAAAATTGTCTGCATAACAAGCACACTGCTTTTACATTGCCTCTTACAGATCAATAAAAATAGCAAAGTTTTCTATTTCTAAGGTGTTTTTATTCATATATTACATAGTTTTAAAACAATTGTGTTTTAAATTAGAAGTAGCTTTCAGGGATCGATGCAGGTTAGTGAGAGGAGAGGGAGAAGGCTAAAACCTTCCTGCTCCACATCCCACCTTATTATCCTATTGTTTTTCTCATGCCCAGTTAGTTTTGGGGACCTCTGATTCTGACTATAAACTTATTAAGGACAGAGATTGTATCTCATTCTATATTTAATCCCCAGCACCTAGGACACTGTTTGGTACATCATTGGCATTCAATTAATGTATATTCAATAAATGTTCAATTAATCGATGAACAAATGGAATAAATGCTAGTACAAAAGAGTTTGTTGGCTGGGTATAGTGGCTTACACCTGTAATCCCAGCACTTTGGAGACCAAGGTGGGTGGATTGCTTGAGGTCAGAAGTTCGAGACCAACCTGGCCAATATGGTGAAACCCTGTCTCTACTAAAATAAAAAAAATTAGCTGGGCATGGTGGCAGGTACCTGTAATCCCAGCTACTTGAGAGGCTGAGGCAGGAGAATTGCTTGAACCCAGGAGGTGGAGGTTGCAGTGAGCCAAGATTATACCATTGCACTCCAGCCTGAGTGGCAGAGTGAGACCCTGTGAGCATTTGCTGTTGAAGAGTGTACAAATACCTATGATGCAAGCCTAAAGTGAACACAAACACTTCTAGGCAGTGAAAAGCCAAGCAGATGTACATTATTTTGTATCTGTCTAGATATGGGGTATACAGATAATAGCAAACACCTGAGAAGCACTTACTATGTGCCAGGCACATAAGCACTGCACATGTATTAACGTGTATCTGTATCATCTCACTTAATTTTTATAAGAACCTTCACATCTCATGAAAATTCCATTTTCCAATGATGAAATAATGTAGTGAAATAATTTGCTCATGGTCACAAAGCTAGAGAGTGGATTCAAACCTGGGCAGCCTAGTTCTAAATTAGGTGACAAGAGAAAGTAAATATGCTGAGTTGTATAACTATCACCATAACAAACGAGAACACTGTTGTTACCCCAGTAAGAAGCCACATGCCTGATTAGGTTAATCCCTCTTCCCACCTCCAGTCATAGGACATCACTAATCTACCTTCTGTCTCTATAGATGTGCTTTTCCAATACATTTCATGTAAATGGAATCATACAATATGTGCTCTTTTGTGTCAGCTTCTTTCATTTAGCATATTTTATAGACTCATCCATGTTGTAGCATGTATTCTTATTTATTTTTTTTTTTTGAGACAGGGTCTCACTCTGTTGCCCAGGCTGGAGTGCAGTGGCATGATCACAGCTCACTGCAACCTCCACCTTCTGGGATCCATTGATCCTTCCACTTCAGCCTCTTGAGTAGGTGGGACTACAGGTGCACACCACCATACCTAGATAATTTTTGTGTGTGTGTGTGTGTGTGGAGACGGGGTTTTGCCATGTTACCTAGGCTGGCCTTGAACTCCTGAGTTCAAGTAATCCATCGATATCGGCCTCCCAAAGTGCTTGGATTACAGGCGTGAGCCAGTATGCCTGGCCTTCTTTCCTCTTTATGGCTGAATAATATTCCGTTGCGCAGCTCTACCACATTTTGTTTACCCATTCACCAGTTGATGATTATTTGGGTGGTTTCCACTTTTTGGCTATCATGAATAATGTTGCTATGAATATTCATATACAAGATTTTTTGTGGATATATGTTTTTATTTCTCTTGGAATAGAATCTTAGAAATGGAATTGCTTGATGGTATGGTTATTTTGTTTACTTTTGTTTCTGTTTAATGTTTAAGAAACTATGGCCTGACATTTAAGCCAAGATCTGAAGGCTGAGAAAAGACAAGGGTAAAGGAAGGGAAAATGTTCCAAGCAGTGAGAAAACCACTACTTTCTGTGTTTCATATGTGGTATCTACAAGGAAATAATTATTGTCTCTAAAACCCGAGGCAAAATAGTGTTATCAAAGGAAATCTGTCCATTTCTTATGATGATAAATGTGCCTACATCACAGCCAGGTAGCCTTTCCCCAATGTGAACTGAAATATTCTATGAGAAATTGTTACAAAAACAAAATCCAAACTAATTTTAAAAACAAGACAAAGCAAGTAAACGAGCAAAACCCCAAATTCTGGCCCTGTTAGTCTTACATAGAGGGTTATGTGCTAAAATGTCCATGACTATTCCTTCTGTTCTGTCTTCTTCTGTGTTTCAGCAAGTTTATCACCTCAATGCAGAGCAATAATATTTTTGCAATCTGAAAGCCTCAGCTCTGTTTGCATTGCTTCCCAGAAGACAAATGGTGTTCAGTGAAATGGAGGAAAATAATCATACTCAAGCCGTGTTTTTCCAATATGCTTTCCCCCTTTTTGTCAAATTGTGTGAAGGTTTTGTATGTATGTATGTGTTTTCCCTTTCTATGTGCTTTTCAGTGTGAGACAGAGCAAGCATTCATGACTCCAGCAGTTCAGCCCATCAGTTGAGTACACAATACATTGGTTAATCCAAGGTGACCTGCGGGTTGAAACTCCGTTTGCAAAGGCAGCTGCAGTACAACCACCAGGCAATTACCACATTATAAGCCATGAGCGTAAAGTTAGAGAGATGATTTCTAAAAGGCCCCAAAGAGAGTTTTTACTTCTTAGGCTTATGACCAGAAATTCATGGCACATTAAGTTTTCCATCTGAAAGCTAGGAGAATCCCTTGTCACAGCTTCTAACTTCTAAGAGATTGCAGAGAGAAAATGTCAGGATTTCTCTGGATGAAAAGTATTCTCCAAGTATAGTGATAAAATTCCAGCTTCTTCTCTGTACTTTTAAGATCAAATAAGAGGGAGGGAGGCCAGGTGCAGTGGCTCATGCCTGTAATCCCAGCACTTTGAGAGGCTGATGTGAATCACCTGAGGTCAGGAGTTGGCGACCAGCCTGGCCAACATGGTGAAACCTCATCTCTACAAAAATACAAAAATTAGCTGGGGGTGATGGTGGGCGCCTGTAATCCCAGCTACTCAGGAGTCTGAGGCAGAAGAATCCCTTGAACCCGGGAAGCAGAGGTTGCAGTGAGCTGAGATCACACCACTGCACTCCAACCTGGGCAAGAGAGCAAGACTCTGTCTCCAAAAAAGATACTAAATAAATAAATAAATGAGAGGGAGGGATTGGTGGTATATCTGGGGCTATGGTTTGGATGTGGTGCGTTTGTCTCCAACAAATTTCATGTTGAAGTTGGATCTCCAGTGAGGTAGTGTGGGGAGGTGGGGCCTTGTGGGAGGTGTTTAGATCATGGAGACAGATATAACAGTTCTTGCTCCCTCAGGAATGGATTCGTTCTCACCAGAGTGGTTGTTATAAAGCCAGGATGCCTCCAGGTTTGATCCATCTTCACACGTGTCTGGTGCCCATCTGACTTTCTCCACCATGTTTTGATGCAACTCAAAAGCCCTTACTAGGCCGGGAGCAGTGGCTCATGCCTGGAATCCCAGCACTTTGGGAGCTGAGGTGGGTGGATCACCTAAGGTCAGGAGTTCGAGAACAGCCTGGCCAACATGGTGAAACCCCAGCTCTACTAAAAATGCAAAAAGTTAGCCGGGCATGGTGGTGGGTGCCTGTAATCCCAGCTACTCCAGAGGTTGAGGCAGAAGAATCACTTGAACCTGGGAGGCGGAGGTTGCAGTGAGTGAGATCACACCACTGCACTCCAGCCTGGGCAGCAGAGACTCTGTCTCAAAAGACAAACCAAAACAAAAGCCCTTACTAGAAACTAGGCAGACACCAGCCCTGTGCTGCTTATGCAGCCTGCAGAACTGTGAGCTAAATAAACCTCATCTTTATAAATTACCCAACCTCAGGTATTCCTTTATAGCAACACAAAATGGACAAAGACATCTGCTTAGAGGACAGTAGTGGCCATTGTTTTCATCATCTACTAAAAATTCTTTCCCCTGGCTTTTAGAAATGGCCTGTTGGTTTTCCTTTATGTAATAATGACATTCTCAAGTTTGTTTGATTTGGTTGATCTGACTCCACTACTATGCACCATGGGTAGGCACATGACACAGATGTGAATAATTGAAGAAAGGCATGTCCCTGTTCACAGTAATTGACTCAGAAATGGGCATGTGGCCCAAGCTGGTATCATGAGAAGCCTGAGCTTTTGCTGAAAGAATCAGGAGAGGTACCCTCTTTTCTGTGGGTTGTCAGGCTGCTATTAAACATCTTCTCTGGTGCAAGGGGGTGCCCTGTCTATAACGGGAGAGAATAGAGCCAACAGAGAGGAAAGCAGGATGCAGAGATGGAGAAGAATAGTAGCATCATCTCAGAATCAGGAGCCAGCTATGCTGTCACCTATACAGTCCTTGAACCATTTGACTTTAAGCCAGTAATTTCTTCTGAGTTGTTTGGTTAGGAGGAAGTTCTGTTACATGCAACCAAAAAAATTCTGACCAATTTAGGGGCCACCCAAAGCTCGGTTTAGTGCCAGAAGAAAATGGATTTTCTCCCTATTTTTAACCCCCAACTTTATTTTTGTTTGTTTGCTTGTTTTTTGTTTTTTCGGGATGGACTCTCACTCTGTTGCCCAGTCCAGAGTGCAGTGACGTGATCTCCACTCACTGCAACCTCCGCCGGCCATAACCCCCAACTTTTAATCAACATAGGAATTCCAAAATAATCTCATCATATGAAGTTGGTTTCAGGATGTTTTTGCTTTACCTATATACAGGTACCATATGTAAAAATCTCAGCAGGATTTTTACTCACACCTATAATCCTAGCACTTTGGGAGGCCAAGACGAGAGGATCGCTTGAGCCCAGGAGTTTGAGATTAGCCTGGGCAACACAGCAAGACCGCATCTCTACAATCAAATTAAAAAAAAATTAGCCAGGCATGGTGGGTTGTGCCTCTTAGTCCTAGCTCCTCAGGAGGCTGAGGTGGGAGGATCACTTGAGCCCGGGAGTTTAAGGCTGCAGTGGGCTATGATGATGACACTGCACTCCAGCTTGGGTGACAGAGGGAGACCTTGTCTCTAATAAATAAATTTTTAAAAATTTAGCAAGTTAAAAGTGAAAGAATCCCAGTGACTCGTGATCTAAAAAGGCAAAGTAACTATCCCAGGGCCGTATGTTGTATTATGATTGAAGTGTCATGGTATCAGAGCCTTCTACTCTCTTTCATTATCTTTTAGTGAAATGGGTTTCAAAATCTAATATTCTACACAGAAGTGGGTTGTAAAATCAACATGTCAATTACCAAATAATGATCAACTTAATAAAAAGTAAAATAGGATCGATAGAATCAGAACACATCATGCATCGCTTCTTGGCCTTTTGGCTAAGATCTAGTGCAGAATACATCACAAATAATAAGGATAAGTAATATTTTATAAAATTTGTTTCCATGGTATATAAAAATAAATATATATGCACATATATGTAGATATCCATGGAATGAGTCTGATATGTATTCCATACTTTTTAACTGTGGTTCACTGGCTAAGCTTGAAAGCTTCTTTAGTGCATACTTGGATTTCCTTTATGAGGATGTTTTCATCTAAAAGGAAGAAAAAAATGTATATTTTTCATACCAATAAAGGGTCACCTGGCATTCCAGTCAGGCTAACCCACGTGGATGGCCTGGATTCTAACAAAGTTTCTGTGCCTGAGTTATGAACACAACATTTTTCTGTTTGTCTTCCACATCACTGAGCTACCAGTAACTAGAGTGTGCTTTTGGAAGGCTTTGGGATTCTTTGGGGGATGAAAGTGCTGCATAAAATCAAGTCTGGTCTGTTTATGGATGTAATTCCCTGTGCCCAGAGATCAGGATGTGCACTGTGGTCTGAATTACATTGCATCTGATTCTCATTAACTGCCTGTGATTTTCCCCCTGGATCCAGTTTCTCTGCCCTTTCTGAATTACTGTGCACATGGCTGGCTTCCGTAGATTGCTCAGCCCTGGTCATCTGCAATCGAGTCCACTGCTCTGTTATAACCCATGCTGCAATTTGGGTGGACCCATATCAGAAGTGTTTTAGGCATAAACATTCTGTCTAATGATTAAAGGGACTCCCTAAGCTAAATGCTGCTCTTTAGAGCATTTATTACCAATCACTATGGAAAAGGGGTAGATTTGATTTCTTAAGCCTGAAGAAGGAAAACTGGACAATAAGCGTTTATTACAAAGCTTGTATGATGCTGTCGGCTGAATTGTTTCCTCCTCAAATGCATATATTGAAGCGCTAACCCCTAATATGATTGTACTTGGAGGGAAGGCTTTGAAGAGGCAATTAAGGTCATAGGAGGTCATAAGGGTGGGGTCCTAATGCAATAAAATTGGTGGCCTCCTAAGAACAGGAAAAGAGAAAGATCTTGCTCCTTTTCCACATGTGCAATGCATGCACCTGAGGAAAGGCCAGCACATAGTGAGGTGGTCATCTGCAAGCCTGGGAGAGAGCCCTCACTATAACCTCATCTTCCAGCCTCTAGAACTGTGAGAAAATACAGGTCTGTTGTTTAAGCCACCCGGTCTACAGTGTTTTGCTATGGCAGCCTGAGCTGAATGACAGCTAGCAAGCAAGGCCTATCTCAATCCTTTTTTAGTACCAGAAAAAGGTTGCAGATTTCGTATTAACCTAATAAATACATATATAGTGCGTACTATGTGCCAGGCATGTTCTAAATCCTTAACAATTATTAACTCATGCAATCTTCACATCAACTCTCAGTCAAGATAAGCTAAGTTATGCTGCAGTGACAACTCCCGGATTTCAATGTTTAGAACCAGATGTGTATATTTCTCCCTCACACTTGTCTCTTCCTTGGATCTGGTAGGGGAAGGTAGGATAGGGGACCCTTTTACCTGGAAATGACATTTCCTTTGTGCTCACTTTTCACTGGCTAAAGCAAGTCGCAGTCTTCCTTTAACTTCGAAGATGGGGAAGTGCTATCCCACCATGTTTCTGGAAGGAAGAGAACCAGACATATCTGTTGAATAGCAAGAATGACTACTGAAACCATTTTATGAAGAATATGCTTTTACTGTTTCTATTTTACAGATGAGAAAACAAACACAGAGAGTTTATGTAACTTATCCTAGATCACAAAACTAGTAAACAGAGTCAGGTTACCAGGCTTAGCAAATCAAAACACAAGACACCCAGTTAAATTTGAATTTCAGATAAACAACAAATAAATTTTTAGCAGAAATATGTCTTAAATCTGCATATGAGATATATTTATACTAAAAAACTATTTGTGTTTATCTGAAATTCAAATTTAACTGGGTGTCCTGTATTTTATCTGGCAACCCTAAGCCAGGCAATCCTCAGCCAGGATTTGAACCCAAGTATTTTAGCTCCAGAGATGAATATTCTATTCAGTACTGTTCTTTTGCTTTTGCGACCTTCTTTTGTTCCTCTGCTGATGTTAATTTAATATTTGTTCCTGAACCATGAATAAGGCTGAAAGCAAATTTGAGGTTTTCTCTATGGGGATGGGGATAAAAAGCATTTTGGAAATGTTTTCCCACTGATAGTTTCATGTAGAGTCCTGGGAGCTGGGGTGTGAGGGCCTGGGGGCGTAGGAGGAAATGGAATCTCTCCTGTAAAAGTGAACCTGTCCACTTTCAGATGTGTCTAGTGATCTGCCTCCTAATGTTTCTTAGCTAATGGAAGGGGAAATGTGGGGCAGATAATCAAAATGACAGTTAATCCCCAAAACTTTCCCCTGTGACTTTGAAGTGTGGCATGTTTGCCTTTTAAATTATGAAGCACTTAGGCTGATAATAAAATTAGTTTGCATTCTCTGACCACAGTAATTGAGGATTTAGGCTTGAGGAGTTGGCTCCACACCAGTGGTAGACAGTGGGCATATAATTATGTATGTGAAATGAAAAAGAAAATTATGTATGTGAATAGGGTGAGTCTGAGGGGGAGTGTAAAGCCAGCTTAAGACCACATTTTTCAGATATTTTCCCACAAGGTTGGTAGTTGATATGCAAATAAGTAAGTGTTGACAGTGATAATAGCTGATACACGATTAACATTTAAGAAATACTTATTAATTGCCTGGCACAGAGCCTGGTATAAAGTAGAAATTAAATATTTGTTAAATCAATGGATGATTGATACCCTATAATGTAGATGCTATCAGTTGCCTTATTACACAAACAAGGAATCAGAAGTTAGGCTCAGTGACCACCTGATTAAAATCAGGCTTCCTCTTCCTCCTCTTCCTCCTCTCCTTCCTCTCCTTCCTTTCCTTCCTCTCCTTCCTCTCCTTCTTCTCCTTCCTCTCCTTCCCCTCCTTCTCCTCTTCCTTCTCCTCCTTCTTCTTCTTTGAAACCAGGCCAACTGCTGAAGATCTTTGGGCCTAGGCAATAACTTTGATTTGTCTGAGAATTAGTCTGCAGAGTTCCTAGTTCTTGATTACTACTTCTCTTGATTTGAGTTGGCCTTCAAAGAGTTTGAATCAAGCAGCTGAAGCTTGTGACTCATTGCCTCTATTAGAAATAATGGCTAATAAGCAATTAGGAAGAATTGATTAACATGTCTGAGCCCTTGGATTAAAAAAATAACTAAGTACAGAAGATTAACATTTCATTGCTGCTATGTGGCCTGAGTTTCACTTAATTCCCTGCAAACAGACACAGAATATTTCCCTAGATGAGGTTTCAAAGCAAGGGCCAGTCGTCATTCAGTGTTCATGGGGGATTGTTTCTAGGACCCTGGTGGGGAGTAAAATGCAAGGATGCTCAGTCCCTTTAATTAAATGGAGTATTATTTGCATATAACTTATGCACATCCTCCTGTACACTTTTTTCTTTTATTTTTTTATTTTTTAATGAGATGGAGTCTCACTATGTTGTCCAAGCTGGGCGTGAACTCTTGGGCTCAAGCAATCCTCTTGCCTCAGCCCCTGTAAAGTGTTGGGATTACAGGCACGAGACACCACACTCAGCCACATCCTCCTGTGTACTTTAAGTTATCTTTATATTATTTATAATACCTATCCAATGTAAATGCTATGTAAATAAGTCAAACATTGCTTTATAATGGGGATACCTTCTGAGAAATGCATTAGAATATTTCCTCATTGTTCAAACATCATAGGGAGTACTTATACAAACCTAGATTGTATAGTCTACTACACACATAGGCTGGATGGTATAGCCTAATAGCCTGTTGCTCCTAGGCTCAAAGAAACCACCTTCTCAGTGAGGCCTAGGCAGACTAATTTCAGGTATTAACATTGGAGATCCCTCAGTACCCCCTTATTGTGTGTCTTGGTGCAAGGGCCAAGGAAAAGGAAAGTAAATGCAAGTCTGAAGAAACCGTTTTTGGATGAGAGGCCAACGTTGACATGTTCCTTTGGGATATATGAATAAGCGGGGTATACACACCCCATAGACTTTAATAGAGTAGCAGAAAATAACAGTATTAATTTCTATTGCAAATCCTTTTATTTAGTCGTTACTATATTCCAGGTTCTGTCCTAAGTTCTTCATCACGATTTCATCTTTTAACTGTCCAAACAGTCTTGTGGGCTGCTCTAACACCGCTGGTGGGGACGCAGCTTGGTAATGCCACTTTGGAAAACTGTTTGGCAGTACCTTCCAAGCTGAGCGTATGCAAACCCTATGACCCAGCAATTCTATTCTTCCATATATATTGAGCAGAAATGAATACATGATACATGTGTTCACCAAAAGACATGTTCTAGAATGTTCATAGCAGCACTGCTAGTAATAGCCCCAAAATAGGAGCTACCCAAATGCCCATCAACCTTGATTGATTGATATATATATGTGTGTGTGTATATATATATATATATATATTTTTTTTTTTTTTTGCGACAGAATCTCATTCTGTCACCAGGCTGGAGTGCAGTGGTGCGATCTTGGTTCACTGCCAACTCCACCTCCTGGGTTCAAGGGATTCTCTTGCCATCGCCTCCCAAGTAACTGGGATTACAAGCCCACAACACTGTGCACACCCAGCTAATATTTGTATTTTTAGTAGAGACTGGGTTTCACCATGTTGGCTAGGATGGTCTTGATCTCCTGACCTTGTGACCCACCCGCCTTGGCCTCCCAAAGTGCTGGGATTACAGGCATGAGCCACTGCACCTGGCCAATTGATTGATTTTAGTTGATTGTGAGTTAATTAAAAGGCACATTATTCTGAGTATTCTGAGTGGGCCTAAATTCGTCAGGCAGGAGCCCTTTCAAAAGGGCCAGTAACTTCACATAGAGAGATTTCCCTGCTCCTCTGAAGTGGTGATGCAACCCGCCTATGGAGAGGAGCACTCAGCAAGGAACTGTGGGGCCCTTTAGCAGCCGAGAACAAACATTGGCTGAGTGTCAGCAAAGAAGTGGGAACCTCAGTCTTAGGAACACAAGGAATCAAATTCTGCAAGCATCTGTACAAGCTTGGAAGAAGACCCCAAGCTCCACATGAGGATGCAGCCTGGCTGACCCCTTGAATTCAGCCTTATGAGAACCCTGAGCAAAGAATCCAGGTAAGCCATGCCCAGACTTCGACCTGCTAAAACTGAGATGATCAATTAATGTTGGCTGGTACAGTGGTTCACACCTGTAGTCCCAGCACTTTGGAAAGCTGAAGTGGGTGGATCACCTAAGGTCAAGAGTTCGAGACCAGCCTAAGCAACATGGCGAAACCCTGTCTCTACAAAAAAATAAAATTAAAAAAATACAAAAAATTAGGCCAGGCACGGTGGCTCACACTTGTAATCCCAGCACTTTGGGAGGGCGAGGCGGGCAGATCACCTGAGGTCAGGAGTTTGAGACCAGCCTAGCCATTATGGTGAAACCCGTCTCTACTAAAAATACAAAAATTAGCTGGACGTAGTGGTGGGTGCCTCTAATTCCAGCTACTCAGGAGGCTGAGGCAGGAGAATTGCTTCAACCTGGGAGGCAGAGGTTACAGTAAGCCAAGATCATGCCACTGCACTCCAGCCTGTGCGACAGAGTAATACCCCATCTCAAAAAAAAAAAAAAATTAGCCAAGCCAGGCATTTTTTATGACATAGTGGCAGGTGCCTGTAATCCCAGCTATTTGGGAGGTTGAGGGAGGAGAATTGCTTGAACCTGGGAGGTGGTGATTGCAGTGAGCCAAGATCATGCCATTGCCCTGCAGCCTGGGTGACATAGCGAGACTCTGTCTCAAAACAAAAACAAAAACAAAAAAACTGAAAACTTACCAAACACCACCTTTTTCTCTAAGATGATATGTAAAACTCTTTCATGTCTCAAATTCTTTGCATATGCTTAAAATGATTTTTATTCTGCAACTCCTGAGAGGTAGTTATTTCCTTGTCTTTCCTACTCATTAAAAAAATCTATATATTATGTTATAATTATTAGTTTAACTATCAACCTTTAAAAGGGTAAATTATGGTATTGTGGCATATTCACACAGTGGAACACTATGCAGCAATGCAAATGAATCCTCTGCAATTACATACAAAAGATGAGTGTATTTCACAAACATTCCATTTTTTATAAAGTTTGAAGACAGGTAAAAATACTGTTAGACATTGGATAGTGGTTAGTCTTTGGGGATGGTGAGACAGGGAGAATTCTAAGGTGGGGGACATGATATCTGCCCCATAGGTTGTTCCCTCATATAATCCCTGTCCCTTGAGTACAAGTACAACCTGTGACTTGGTGGGGTATCCCTCCTGTTATTAAGATCCCTAATCACTGAGGAGACTGTCATGGGTTGGCCTGTCCTAATCAGGCAAGCTCTTAAAATGAGCAGTTAGAAGTCAGAGACAGAAGTCAGAGTGACAGGCTGTTTCTGGCCTGGAAGGGAGCCACAGTTGTGAGCTGTCTATGGGGGCAGGAACCCCATGGCAAGGAACTGGGCAGCCTGTAGGAGCTGAGAGTGGGCCCCTGCCAACAGTTAGCAAGGGAGCTGGACCTCTGTTACACAGCCATCAGGAACTGATTCTGCCAGCAACTGCAATGAGCTCAAGTCCTGAACGAGAACCCAAGCCTTGGCCGACACCTTGATTACTAACTCGTGAGACCTGAGATCTATCTAAGCTGTGCCCGCACTCCTGACCCATGGAAACTGAGATAATAAATCTGTGTTGTTTTAAGCTACTCACTTTGTAGTAGCGGGTTACATTGCAGTAGAAACGTAACACAGAGGGGTAGGGATGAGAAGGAGGCTACTGGGTATTGAGAGTGTTCTGTTTCTTGATCTAGATGATGGTCACACGAGTATATTTAATTTGTGAAGTTTGTATTTTACACTTAGGATGTGTACACTTTTCTCTATGTATTATACACTTGATACGAAGTTGTTAAAAAATGAATCTTTTGAACTAGGCTGTGTATTATAATCTCTGCTCTATAGTTGAGGATATGGAAGCCCAGAGACACCCAAGCCCAGACCTGCCTGAACCCACCGTGCTCTGTGGTCTATATTGTAGCCTATCCCTCTTGTTGATGGTCAGATAATACAAATATCCCCTCGGTAGTGCTACTCTTGGTAAAACACTAAAAAAACAAAAAAGGGGAGGGGAGTAACTCTTTAGAATGAGTCACACCTTTGATATATGTCGTTTTGATTATCCAGGGAGCCCTGATAATAATTGCAGTCATTTTCTAGTGGTGCAGTAAGGGACCTCTGATAAATGTGACCTTTTATTGCTGTCCATTGCCCCTCCTCCTTCCAGGGACCGGCAACAAATATATCTACTAAAGATTCTGACTTTTGACCCTGCCTGTCAACAACTAAGAAGGAAAGGAGAGATAGAGAGGTAAAAGTTCACCCAAGGTGTGTTTGTTCAGGAAAAAGTATTTATTACACCAGCACTTTCTTTAAAAAAATGCAACAAACCAAAAACCTAGCAACAGTCTTTCAAAGATTACCAAAATAATATTCATAAACAACCATTTAAGCACAATCAAACAACTTCAGAAATTAACAACCTAAAAGTTTAAAAATTATCCTCCTTAAAAATAACAACTACTGCTGGGCACAGTGGCTCACGCCTGTAATCCCAGCGGTTTGGGAGGCTGAGGCAGGCAGATCAGCTGAAGTTGGGAGTTCGAGATCAGCCCGACCAACATGGAGAAACCCTGTCTCAACTAAAAATACAAAATTAGCCAGGCGTGGTGGTGCATGCCTGCAGTCCCAGCTACTCAGGAGGCTGAGGCAGAATTGCTTGAACCTGGGAGGCAGAGGTTGCGGTGAGCCGAGATGACACCATTGCACTCCAGTCTGGGCAACAAGAGCGAAACTCCATCTCAAAAAACAAACAAACAAACAAAAAACCCAACAAAAACAGAAAACTACACTATCCCATACAATAGCCAAGTGTGGATATTGACCACTTGAAAGATGTTCTAAATTGAAATGTGCTATGTAAATACACAGAGGATTTCAAATACTTAGGAAAAAAAGAATGTAAATATTTCAGTGGCATTATATTGATTATATGTTAAAATTATAATTTTTAGACATTGGGCTACATAAGATATATTATTAGGAATTAGACTATACAAAATTTCATCTGTGACTCATATTACATTTCCTTTTGAATGCATTAATCTAGTATATTGTAGGTTCTTCACAAAAGACATATACAAAGGAAAAAATCTAGGGCTTAAATTTTTTTTTTTTGAGACAGAGTTTTTCTCTTCTTGCCCAGGCTGGAGTGCAATGATGTGATCTTGCCTCACTGTAACTTCTGCCTCCCGCGTTGAAGCAATTCTCCTGCCTCAGTCTCCTGAGTAGCTGGGATTACAGGCATGCACCACCATGCCCAGCTAATTTTGTATTTTTAGTAGAGATGGGATTTCACCGTGTTGTCCATGCTGATCTCGAACTCTTGACCTCAGGTGATCCGCCCACCTTGGCCTCCCAAAGTGCCAGGATTACAGGCATGAGCCACTGTACCCGGCCTAGGGTTTTAATTTTACAGCATCGTTATTAGTGTGGTTTTGTTTATGGTTGTTTTAAGAGATGGAGTCTCCCTATGTCACCCAGGCTGGAGTACAGTGGCACAGTCATAGCTCACTGCCACTTCAAACTCCAGGGCTCAAGCCATCCTCCCTTCTCCTCCTCCCAAAGGATTACAGGTGTGAACCCCTGGACCTAGCCCATTATCTGTTTGTTTATTGTTGATGTTTTCATTTGTTTGTTTTTGAGGCAGGGCCTTGCTTTGTCACCCAGGCAGGAGTGCAGTGGTGCCAGCATGGCTCACTGCAGCCTCAAGCCCCCAAGCTCAAGCAATTCTCCCACCTTAGGTCCCCATATAGCTGGAACTACAGGTGTAAGCCACCACACCAGGCTAATTTTTGTATTTTTTGTAGAGTCAGGGTTTCACCATGTTGCCCAGCTGGTCTCGAACTCCTGAGCTCAAGCAGTCCTCCTGTCTCAGCCTCCCAAAATGCTGGGATTATAGGCATGAGCTGCCATGCCTGGCCTCATTACTTATTTTTTAAATTATCTTTTTTCTGATTACAAATGTATCATAACATAGTAAAAAAAGATTGGAAACACAGAAAAGCATAAATTATAAAGCAAAATTTCTCCTTTAAGCTGAATCATTTTAATTAACATTATAGCCTATATTCTTATAAAAAATATATAACTACATACTGTATATGATTCATTATATAAACATTATTTTGGCTAAATCTATCATGGAGTTCTTTCTAGGAATAATACATAGGTAGATAGTTCACTATATAAATGTATTTATTTACCCAAGCTCTTATTGATTTAGGTTGAGTTTTTTCTTTCTTATGAAAACTGCCACTGCTACTGATGATCCCATGCATACATCTTTTGGTACTTGTTCAGTTATTTCCTTAGAATACATTTCTAAAAGTAGCATTCTTGGGTCAAAAAACTGAGATGGCAAATTTTAGATTCCTACAGTGCCTTGTTTGTGACTTTGTGTTTTACTCTTAACAATAAGCTCTCAGGCTTAGGGACCATTTATTTTTGTTGTATTGTGCCCTGCATGGTTGTGGGCAGGGATCATCTCTTATGGGTTCCCCTGTCACTCCTGGCTTCCATACCCTTTTCAGCTTTTGAACAAGTTGAGGCTGAAAGATGGTTCAGGTTTTGATTCTCTTTTTTTTTTTTTTTTTTTTTTTTTGAGCAGAGTTTCACTCTTTTTTCCCAGGCTGGAGTGCAATGGCACGATCTCAGCTCACCTACAACTTCTGCCTCCCAGGTTCAAGCAATTCTCCTGCCTCGGCCTCCTGAATGGCTAGGATTACAGGCATGCACCACTATGCCTGGCTAAGTTTGTATGTTTAGTAGAGAGAGGGTTTCTCCATGTTTGTCAGGCTGGTCTCGAACTCCCGACCTCAGGTGATCCACCCGCCTCGGCCTCCCAAAGTGCTGGAATTACAGGCATG
Source organism: Macaca thibetana thibetana (assembly GCF_024542745.1). Classification (NCBI taxonomy): domain Eukaryota; kingdom Metazoa; phylum Chordata; class Mammalia; order Primates; family Cercopithecidae; genus Macaca; species Macaca thibetana. Next base: position 120,446,215 of record NC_065579.1, read on the forward strand.
AGCCACCACGCCTGGCCCCGGTTTTGATTCTTTAGAAAAGAAGTTGGTTGGTATCCTTAGGGAAGAATGTAATTGAAATGACCACGAACTTTTCTAATTCTTGGTACTCAACCGTCATCTAGGGCACTGTCCAGCTTACAGGTGGCTACTGTGCACTCAAGTGCTGCTGTTTTGAGCTGAGTGGTGGAGTCCCACATGGCTCAAGAGTGCAACCTATGGCCAGGTGTGGTGGCTCATGCCTGTAATCCCAGTACTTTGGGAGACTGAGGTGGACAGATCACCTGAGGTCAAGAGTTTGAGACCAGCTTGGCTAACATGGTAAAACCCTGTTTCTACTAAAAATATAAAAATTAGCCTGGCGTGGTGGTGGGTGCCTATAATCGCAGCTACTCAGGAGACTGAGGCAGGAGAATTGCTTGAACCCTGGAGGCGGAGGTTGCAGTGAGCTGAGATTGCGCCATTGCACTCCAGCCTGGGTGACAGAGCAAGACTTCATCTCAAATAAAAAAGAGTGCAACCTAAGTGTAAGGACGCCTTTAGAAGGAGGCTGCGGGCAGGGCAAGCACTGACACTAGCTTGTTTGGTTAAGTCCCTTTGATTAGGACCATATAAAGCGAATTATTAATGGGGTGCCATGATCATTTTCACTGTGGATGAATCTGTGAATGTTAATAAATGTTTGGTGCAAGAGATATCTCATTGCAACACAGATAGTTTCAACCTCCTTGCCAAGTGCTTGGGGCTTGGTGTCTACTCTAGAAATGTTACTATGTTGAATTGACTATGAAGAAATAATAAATATTAACTAGCCAGGCACAGTGGCTCATGTCTATAATTCCAGCACATTGGGAGGCTGAGGCGGGAGGATCCCTTTGAGCTCAGGAGGTTGAGACCAGCCTGGTGAAACTAGGTGACCAACATGGTGAAACCCCGGCTCTACAAAAAATACAAAAAATTAGCCAGGGGTGGTTACTCGCACCTTCAGTCCCAGCTACTAAGGAGGCTGAGGTTGGGGGATGACTTGAACCCTGGAGGCAGAGGTTACAGTGGGCAGAGATTGTGCCACTGCACTCCAGCCTGGGAGACACAGTGAGACCCTGTCTCAAAAAAAAAAAAAAAAAAAAAAAAAAGTCAACTAGCCCTAGCACTGGTAGGATTAGGAACCATCATGTAGGATAGATAGTCATATCACATTCTAGAAATGTGCTTCAGTCCTACCATTGAACAATTCTAGGATTCAAAACCACAAGATTAATGGTCTATATGATATACTTTTTTCATGGGGAGAAATGAAAATGTCAGCTACCAGAGTTCTAAGTTCTAATAGTACTTTTATCATTAATTCATAGCAATCTTACTCTGTTACTGCTTCAAGGAGTGCATGGAAATTAGTACATGCTCAATTGCTCTAATTAACTGAAATGAATGCCATGTACCCAATTATTATGCTAGTAGAATGTGTCAGTTTATTAAAAATATAAAGCTATTCTGTATTCTGGAAACCTTTTCTTGGATGACAGATATATATCTCTAGAAATTAAAACACCATAGGTTAACATTCTGTACAGTTTTTCATGATTTTTTTGTTTTTGTTTTTGTTTTTTTGTTTTTTGAGGCAGTCTTGCTCTGTCACCAGGCTGGAATGCAGTGGTGCCATCTCCACTCACTGCAATCTCTGCCTCCTGGGTTCGAGTGATTCTCCTGCCTTAGCCTCCCAAGTAGGTGAGAGTACAGGCGGCTACCACCATGCCCAGCTAATTTTTGTATTTTTTTGTTTTAGTAGAGACGGGGGTCTCACCATGTTGGCCAGGCTGGTCTCGAACTCCTGAGCTTAAGTGATCTGCCTGCCTCAGTGTCCCAAAATGCTGGGATTATAGGCGTAAGCCACCGTGCCTGGTCGAGATTTTTTTTTTTTAACTGGCAAAATGGCATCCACTGGAGCATAATGGAAATGTTCTTAGAAGGGCTTGAATAGTTTCTCCCAGACTCTGGAGGGCCCAGAACCTGACTTATACAGAAAAGCCTGAAGGTGAGAGGCTGATGGGACCATTGTGGTGGCAAAGCCTATTGGGTGGGCTTTGAACCAAGAGTGTGGATGCCCTGTTGGCATGGTAGCCTTGTTTTAATCTCTTGAAAGAACCCCACTCTGCAGAAGAGTGTAGCAGAATGTGGCAGTATGGGCTGTACCACTAGAGCAGGCCAGGAAGGGCCACATAAAGCAGTCAGCAAAATAATGCATTTACTAAGGAAATTGGGCACCTAATTTGGGCTGGGCACAGTGGCTCACGCCTGTAATCCCTGCACTTCGGGAGGCTGAGACAGGCTGATCATTTGAAGCCAGGAGTTCAAGACCAGTCTGACCAACATGGTGAAACACCATCTCTACTAAAAATACAAAAATTAGCCAGGCACAGTGGTGCATGCCTGTAATTCCAGCTACTTGGGAGGCTGAGGCAGGAGATTGCTTGAACCCAGGAGGCAGAGGTTGCAGTGAGCCGATATTGTGTCACTGCACTCCAGCCGGGGTGACACAGCAAGATTCTGTCTCAAAAAAAAAAAAAAAGAAGTCCCTAGTTTGGGGGTGTGGGGAGTGGTGAGTCTCCAAAGAACTGATAAAACTGCCCCAGTAGGAAAAGAGGCAATGTTTGAGATACATCACCTGTTCAGTGAGAACATACTGTTCCCTTTCATAAATTCCTCTCCCACTCCCAATCCCAATCCTATGGGGTTCAGGAGTAGCAGAGAGTGGTTTAAAAAGAAGGCAAAAAGGCCAGGCACAGTGGGTCACACCTGTAATCCCAGCATTTTGGGAGGCTGAGGCAGGCAGATCACCTGAGGTCAGGAGTTCAAGACCAGCCTGGCCAACAGGGCGAAATTCCATCTCTACTAAAATTACAAAAATTAGCTGGGAGTGGTGGCGCACATGTGTAATCCCAACTACTTGGAAGGCTGAGGCAAGAGAATTGCTTGAACCTAGGAGGCAGAGGTTGTGGTGAGCCGAGATCACGCCAATGAACTCTAGCCTGGACGACAGAGCGAGACTCGGGCTAAAAAAAGAGAGAGAGAGAGAAAAAAAAAGCAGAACAAGGAAAGAAACAACAAATCCCTCTTGCTTTCTCATCTGGGGTTAGGTCTGAGTTGCTAGAGAGAAAAGCTTGACTTGGATGAGAAACTGAAGTTTTGCTATTACGCTACAATGGACATTTGTAGTCCTGAAAATGGTTGTTACTACTTGAATGTTTTTGGAGACACCAGGGAATCTGCCCTGGACATTCACTTGGGGTAGGGAAGGAAAACACAACAGAGAAAATTTGAAGATAGCAATGGGGGAGGCGAATTTGCTTCCTTCTGTACCTTATCAAACCCAACTCATTTAATTAGCCAGTTTCTCCCAGTAAACCCCCATTACCATGTAAACTGTGTTTCAGTTATATGCAACGTGAGATAACCTGATTGACAGTGATTGTGTGCGACTCATTAGTTAGAAATCCAGTGAAGATTCTTTGCTAGAACCAGATGGTTCTCTTGGGACTAAACAGAACACTGGTCCATGGGTCTGCAGCATCAGTATCACCTGGGAGCTGCTAGAAATGCAGAATCCCAGGCCCTATCCCAGACTTACATCATCTGTATCTTAACAAGATCCCCCAGGTGATCCATATGCACATTAGAGTTTGAAAAGCATTGATTCGAGAACTCAGTACGTTTTATATTATCCCCTAGACAGGAAAATCCTCATTTTGATCTCAGTATTTTGGGACCCTGAATTGGAAGGAGCTCAGAATCATGAGATCTGGGCCCTACCTGCGTTACACTGGTTGAATCATTTCTTGGACTCTCCTCCTACTTTTTTGTAGTTGTTTCATCAGATGAATTATAAGGTCCCATCTGGCTCTGACATTGTGTAATTCTAAGAAATTTTGGTTGAAGCAAAAGAAAAAATAAAGCCCAGATAAAATTTAATAAACCTGGTAACAATTTGATGAAAGAGCCGCTACAGTTTCAGCCTGTCACTGTGCAACTGGGATGGAGGGTATTGTCCATGCATCCCTGCTCATCACGTCGTCCTTTGTTAGCCCAAATGAACAGTCATTTCCTGTTTAATAACAATTATTTCTCCTGTATTGAGGAAGAAGCATATTTGATAAGAAAAGAAGATTATTGCTAAAACAAAATGATATTTAGAGTGGCGAGCTGCCAGCAGCTTCCAAATCATTTGTATTGGAATGATTAGTAAATTCTTTTTTTTTTTTTTTTTTTTTTTTTTTGAGACAGAGTCTCGCTCTTTCGCCCAGGCTGGAGTGCAGTGGTGTGATCTCAGCTCACTGCAACCTCCACCTCCCGGGTTCAAGCAATTTTCCTGCCTCAGCCTCCCAAGTAGCTGGGATTACAGGCGCCCACCACCATGGCCAGCTAATTTTTTTGTGTTTTTAGTAGAGACAGGGTTCTGCCATGTTGGCCAGGCTGGTCTCAAACTTCTGACCTCAGGTGATCCACCCACCTTGGCCTCCGAAAGTACTGGAATTGTAGGCGTGAGCCACTGTGCTCAGCCAAGTAAATTCTTTATTTGGAAAGTAGTATATGTTTTTTTGATGTGTAAGGAGTTTTGTTTTTTTTTTTTTTTTTGGAAAGAAGAATTGCTTTGTCGTAAAATAAAAATCACACACAGACATAGAACAAACTCAGATTTGACCTCCAGAGTGCAAGTCATGTGGTGGTGTAGACAAAGAAGAATTCTAGAGCCAGTACTTAAGAGTATATTTCAGGTGCATCGCTGACTCACTGTGTGATGTTGGCAAAGTCCTTTACCTCTTCTGTTTTTCAGTTCTGCTACAATAAAAGCGATTGAATTGGATTATTCCATCCTGCATATTAATTGCTGTTCATGACAGAGGTTGCCTGGAACTTTGGGTTGAGGAGTACAGCAGGGCCTCAGCAAGCTCAGTGGGAAAGGATCAATGAATTAGTCATGTCTGCTATGGGCGAGGCAGTAGGGAGTGACCCAGTAATTCCATCTGTTTGCAAATTTCTGGGTTAGGAGCTTTCTGAGAACACTTAAAATTGACTATTTTAAGTGTTTTCATCCTGAAAATATTTTAAAAGGGTTTTATTATAGGATAAAAATAGAGATAGACTGATTTCTAGATTTACTATTGCTTCTTTGTTTTTGCCACTGTTTTTGTTTTGAGTCAGGGTCTTACTCTCACCCAGGCTGTTGTGCAGTGGCGTGATCACAGCTCACTGCAACTCCCACCTCCCTGGCTCAAAGGATCCTCCCACCTCAGCCTCCTGAGTAGCTGAACTCTATAGGTGCGCACCACCATCTCCGGCTGATTTCTGTATTTTTTGTAGAGATGGAGTTTCACCATGTTGCCCAGGCTAGTCTTGAACTCCTGGGCTCAAGCAAGCTGCCTGCCTTGGCCTCCAAAAGTGCTGGCATTATACAGGTGTGAGCCACCACACTTCTTTGGAGTCTTGTAACAGCTTGAAGTGTGTGTGTGTTTTCCCGTTCTTGATAGCAACACACAGGACAAACTCTGAAGAGAAGGAAATCTGCTTGGATTCAAAAGAAATTCAGTGTGAGATACCGGATAGGCTGGAAGTGATTTATGAAATGAGTTCTCTGTTTTGTTAAAACATAAGATTGTTGTTCCATTTGGGGACCTTTATATGAAACAGATGCCTAATCTATAAATCAGCCACCCTGCAGTAAGGGAGATGACATTTTAAAATAAATTATTGTGGATCCAGGAAGGAAAAGTGTGGATGAACAAATTTTTATTGTCTTCTGGGCACAGGCATCATCTTATCAATCATCTGTTTGGGACAATCTTCCCCCCAATGCTTATTAAGGGGATTGGTGATGAGGAAAGAGTTGAAACTTCTGTCTAGAAACTTGTTCTCTGACCTAACCTGAAACTTGCCCTCCTCAGGTTTGACAGGAACAGGGGCAGAATTGTGGACTTTTCCAGCTTCGTTGAGAAAGCACTGCTGTTGTATTTGGGTTTCAGTTTCAAATGTAGTCCCCCAAAGGAAACTGGATTAGAGTAGTTTGTAGAGTTCAGAGAAGGAACGCAGTTATGGTTGTTGGGTTTTTTCCTTTTCTGTCATTGAGCTCTTCAGTGGGTCTACTTTCTACTTCCCATGATAAAAATGAGCATTTTGGCTGGGCATGGTGGTTCATGTCTCTAATTGCAGCACTTTGGGAGGCCGAGGAGGGAGGATCACTTGATACTAGGAGTTGAGACCAGCCCCGGCAACATAGCAAGACCCCGTCTCTACAAAAAAATAAACAGTATTAGCTAGGTGCCAGGTGTGGTGGTGCACAGCCTATAGTCCCAGCCACTCAGGAGGCCGAGGTAGGTGGATTGCTTGAGCCCAGGAGTTTGAGACCAGCCTGGGAATCATAGGGAGATACTGTCTTTATGAAAAATTTAAAAATTAGCTGGATGTGGTGGTACACAGCTGTGGTCCCAGCTACTCAGGAGGCTGAGGTAGGAGGATTACTTGGATTTGTGCCACTGCACTTCAGCCTGGGTGACAGAGCAAGACTCTGTCTTTTGTCAAAAAAAAAAAAAAAAAAAAAGGAAGGAAGGAAGGGGAAGGGAAAGGGGAGGGGAGAAAGAAAGAGGGAAAGAAAGAAAGAGAAGAAAGAAAGAAAGAAAGAAAGAAAGAAAGAAAGAAAGAAAGAAAAAGAAAGAAAGAAAGAAAGAAAGAAAGAAAGAAAGAAGAAAGAAAGAGAAAGAAAGAAAGAAAGAAAGAAAGAAAGAAAGAAAGAAAGAAAGAAAGAAAGAAAGAAAGAAAGAAAGAAAGAAAGAAAGAAAGAAAGGAAAGAAAGAAAGAAGGAAGGAAGGAAGGAAAATCTCATTGTTTTCATGTCATTTCTTGACTTTTTGATAGTTTTCTGATAGTCAGCTAATGATCATTCTCTCTGCACCTGAAAGCCCCAAGTTCATTCATGTATTCATTGGTTTAGTGAAAAGTATTCATTTAACTCTGACGGAGAGGAAGACATGTGGCTGGCCACCCGGGTTATAGTGATGTTTATGTAAGACATGCTCCATCTTCAAGGTTTACAACCCAGCAAGGGGCCATAAATACAGTATATCCAAAGTGACAGATAATTCAAATATGAGTTCTGACTGATTTTGGAAGTCTTTTTTCATTTTAGAAGACGTTAATCATTTTCTTTAGTTTGATTTAATTTTTTGAGTTGATAATTTAGTCACATGGTTCAAAAATAAAAGTGAAATCAAAAGAAGTCTTACTCTAATTCCTGACCCAACCTCCCTAATTCCCTACTCTTTGGCCTTCTATATGCAACCACTCTTATTAATTTTCTGCATAGCCTTCTGGTATTTATTTTTGTGCAGATATAAATATATTCTTATTTTCCCTCCTTTTACATAGAAGTTCAGATCCTATATTACTGTTTTGCATGCTACCTTTTTCACTTAATCGTTTCCTGTGACATTTCACGGGGCATAGAGAACGTCATTCTCTTTTTCATAGCTGTGAATATTGCGTAGAAGTACTGTGGCTTATTCACCCACTCACCTCTAGATGAACATTTGGGCATTCCCAGCCTCTGGCTCATGCACAACTGTACAATCGATACAAGGGTGTATCTGAAACTTCATGTAGTGCTGGTTTAGGTTTAGCTGTAAAACAAATTCCCAGGAGTGAAATTGCTGAGTAAAAAAGTAAATGCATTTGTAATTTTGATAGGGATTGCCAATTAGCTCCCCAAAGCGTTGTACCATTTTGGACTCTCACCAGCAATGGATGAGAGTGCTTAATTCTACTATTGATTATAAAATATGTTATAAAACTTTTGGATTGGATTTTTGCCAATTTGATAGGGAAAAAAATGATATCCCTGCATAGCTTTGACGTGGATTTTTCTAATTAAAAGTGAGGTTAGGCTGGGTGTATTGGCTCCCACCTGTAATCTCAGCACTTTGAAAGGCTGGGGTGGGTGCACTGCTTGAGCCGGGGAGTTTGAGACCGACCTAGGCAACGTGGTGAAACCGTGTCTCTACAAAAAATAGAAAAAATAACCAGGTGTGATGGTATGTGCCTGTTGTCCCGGAAACTCAGGAGGCTAAGGTGGGAGGATCACCTGAGTCCAGGGAGGTCGAGGCTGCAGTGAGCCATGATTGCACCACTGCACTCCAGCCTGGGGAACAAAGTGAGACCCTGTCGCAAAAACAAAACAAAACAAAAATGAGATTAAATATCTTTTTATATGGTTAAGAGACCCTTATATTTCTTTTTTTGTGAGTTATCAATGTTCTTTGGTCATATTGCTATTGCTTTGTTGATTTTTTTTCATAATTTCTCAAAGGAAAATTGGTCTTCTTCATGAACATTTATTCTAAAGATCTTCTTTTTTTCTTTTTTCTTTTTTTGTGAGATGAGTCTTGCTATGTTGCCTAGGCTGAGCTCACACTCCTGGGCTCAAGCAATCCTTCTCCTTCACCTCTCTAGTCTAAGCTAAATTCTCTTTATGTGTGTACTTGCTTAACCCTCAGCAAGCCTGGGAACTGAGTATTGCCAGACTATTTTAAAAATGAGGAAACAGAGGTTCAGAATAGTTAAGTGACTTCAGGCCATACAGCCAGGCAGAGGCAAAACTGATGTCTGGAATCAAGTTGGTCTTACTGCTAAATTCTATCCTCTTAATTGCCCAGCATTACTGTTTTTCTTAGATGGAGGCCGGAGTTAACTCATTCAAACTGGTTTTTGTTTTCCAAACACACAAGATGATGGAGGAGTGTGTTGCTGAGCTCATGTTGGGTGGTATGTGAGACTCCAGCTGGGATAAGAAACACACCTTGTATAATCCACCCAGTGAATAATCCCCAGGGAGATTGATTGTACACTTCCCCCTACCCTGGAAAGCCTATGATAGTGTGACTAAAGCCAAGAAGAAACAGAAATGACACATGGCTGAAATTACACAGGCAAAGGATCACATCGAGGCAAGCGTCATAAGAGGCACATGGCCACTGTGAACCAAGCATGTCAATCAAACATCACCAAAAGTCATTCCCATTAGGGGCCCAGAAAAATTTTAAATGTTGCAGTTATATCTGCTTCTCCTGCCTTAAAGGAGGTGTAATCACCGAATGAGCTAATCTTGCCCACTGTGCAGAAAAAACCAATTCACTGACACAGTGGTGTTATAATAGAGAAAGATTTTAATTAACTTAGAGCTAGCCAAACAGAAGGATGGGAAGTTTATTACTCAAATTAGTCTCTGAGAATTCAAAGGCTAGGGTTTTTATGGATGCTTTGGCTGGCGGGGGATAGGGAATGCGTGCTGCTGATTTATTGGGGATGAAATTATAGGAATGTGGAAAATGATCCTCTTGCACAGAATCAGCCTCTGGGTGGGGACCACAGGACCCCTATCATGAGTCATGGGTCCGAGTGAAGTCAGTTGGTCACTAGAATGCAGAAGTTTGAAAAACATCTCAAAAGACTGACTGTAGGTTCTACAATAGTGATGTTATCTGTAGAAGCATTTGGGGAAGTGTGACCTCCCGCACAGTAACCAATTATAGAAGGGCAAGCTACACTTACATTTTTAGCAAAATTCAAGTCACTCCTATAATTCTAATCTCAAGGCCTTTTGTTTCGTTTCATTTTGTTTGAGGCAGAGTCTTGCTCTGTCACCTAGGCTGGAGTGCAGTGGTGGGATCATAGCTCACCGCAATCTCGAACTCCTGGGCACAAGTGATCCTCCTGCCTCAACCTCCTGGCTAGTCAGGACTACAGGTGCTTACTACCATACCCAGCTAGTTTTTAAATTTTTTGTAGAGATGGAGTCTTGTTTTGTTGTCCAGGCTGGTCTTGAACTCCTGAGCTCAAGCAATCCTCCTGCCTTGGCCTCTCAAAGTGCTGGGATTACAGGCATGAGCACTTTGCCCAGCCTTGTGGCTTTTCATTAGTCTTACAAAGGCAGTTTCAGTCCCTGAACAAGGAGGGTGTCAGTTTTAGGGAAGGACTATTATCTCCTTTCTTTAATGTTAAACCATAAACTAAATTCCTCCCATGGTTAGCTTGGCTTGTGCCTGGGAATAAGCGAGGACAGCCAGCCTGTGAGGCTAGAAGCAAGGAGTCAGCCATGGTAGACTTTCTCACTGTCATAATCTCTGCAAAGGCGGTTTCAGAGGCTTCTGGGAAACCTGGATTATAGGAGGTTTCTGAAGTCCATCGCCAACTTCTTCCTCAAGCAGTTTGGCAAGCACCTGGAGATTTAGGAGTTCTTGGGAAAGATGCTTTCTCTTCCCAACTTTCTATGCTCATGCTGTGGATAAAAAATTGAACTAGCCCCAAAAGAGCAAAATAGATGAAATCGTGGTTCATTTATGGCATTTGACAAATCTGCAAGATTCAATGCAAGTGCATTACTAAATGATTAAAACCCCAGGTTCTGCCCTCCGGGAATGTGTGAGAGTATTATATTACTCCTGAATAATGTAATCACTGCAGTTTTCTGCCAGTTCAAAAATATAGCCAAGATGCCCTTTTTCACTGTATTTACCAATTACATTCTACAAGCCATCTTCCTTGTAGCAACTTTTCCCATTTTCTTTTGCTTTAGTTTATTATGATTTAATAAAAATTGAATCAGTGGATTTAAGCTTAATTAAAGCTACTGTAATGTTTTTAAGCAAGGTAGCAGGTATATATGAAGGCATATGCTAACAAGATTCAGGAAGTGTCCCCTGGTATAGTCTCAGAGATACTAGGAATTAAACGGATCACTCACGCATAGGAGGGGAGTCAGAATGGATTTGTTTTCTCTGAGAATTTAATTAAAGTTTTCATTAGGATATAGAAGTTCAGCATTTCCCCTGAATAGTATATGTTCAAAAGTGGGAAAAGTAGAGGAAATAGATTGTCATTCCCAATGCTTCAGCTTGATGTGTTAGGAGAGCTTGCAATAGTATAACCAGGGAGATCTTTGGATTGCCAGCTATATCATCGATCAAGGGTTGGCAAACTTTTCCTGTATCAGGCCAGATAGTAAATATTTAAGGCTTTGAGGTTCATAAGGTCTTTGTTGCAGTTATTCAACTCTTCCATTATAGTGTGAAAGAGTCAAAGACAATACATAAATGAATGGGTATGGCTTTGTGTCAATACAACTTTATTTATAAAAATAGACTGTAGGCAGATCTTGGCCTGGAAGCCATACCTTGCCATAGAACAAAGCTTGAGCGCTTTCTTTCCTAGGTAGGAAATCCTGCACTGGGTAGTACCCTTAGATTGTAAGACAGTGCTTTCATTTGTAATGTGTATGATTGTCTCCAGCCACATAATTTTAGAACAAGTCACCATGGCCTTCACCATTTCTTTATTTTCCTCATCCTTCTTGCTCTCGCCTCCTTTTATGCATGTCATTTATTTGATACTTCCTTTATCCCTGTCATGTGCCTCTATCTTTTCAATTCATTTCTACTTTCCTGTTAACTCTAGAGACGGTAGGAGGAAGCAGTTAGGCATTTGAACCCAAAGCTCACTCATACCTGAGTTCAAATCTTGGCTGAGTCACTTATTTAAGAAGTTTTTGATTGCTGGGATTATGTTTGTCTGTCTTTCAAATGAAGCTCAAGGTAGATAATTCATAAAGTTACTGTGGTGTCTAAAAGAATATGAATGATGCTTTACAAGTTAGTAATCAATAAATGCTAATTAAAGATACTCACAAAATATACCGAAATTGTTACTACTATACTTTGTAATTTCCGACATTCTACTTTTATGAATCAAATTCTCAGTTTCTTCCAGACTTTCATATTTGTTTATGTTGGGAGCTGAAATGTCCTCAGAAGAAAGTAACTGTTTTGGTTATTATTAAGCTAGATGATGAGAGCCAAAACCACATAATAACAGTGGCTTAGACAAGAGAAGCTGGTGTAGAAAGAATGGTGCCCAGGATCAAAGCCCCTTCCATCTGTATTTCCTACTGCCATTCCCATGTGTCTGCTCCAGCTCCTCAAGCAGTTAAGCAATCAGAGAGGTCAGGGCAGAAAGGGCAGAAAATGAGAGGCTTCTATAGACAACCAGTGGCTCCCTCAGGCACTCTCCATCACATAAACCTGTTTTCCCTTCTCCATTGACTGCAGTCATCTTGTGTTTTTGTTTACTTGTTTATTATCTGTTTCTTCCCAATAGAATATAAGCATCAGGAGCTCGGGCACTTTGTCTTATTTACCACTGTTTCCCCCACACCTGATACAATGGCTGGTCACACACTCAACATCCTTCCTTCTTTCCTTCCTCCTCTCCCCTCCCCTTCCCTTCTCTCTACTTTTATTTTAGATTCAGGGAGTACATGTGCAGGTTTGTTACTTGGGTATATTATGTGATCCTGAGGTTTGGGTTATGAATGATCCTGTCACTCAGGTACTAAGCACAGTACCCAACAGTTAGTTGTTCAGCCCTTGCTCCGACTCCCTCCACCATCCAGTAGTCCCCAGTGTCTATTGTTGCCATCTTTATGTTGGTAAGTACCCAGTGTTTAGCTCCCACTTACCCGTGAGAACATGCAGTATTTGGTTTTCTGTTTCTGTGACATTCACCCTCTTTAGAATGAATTCCAGAGTAAAATTATTTTGCTTTGACATAATACAAGGATATCCTTCAAAGTGCTTTGTGCGTAGTAGGTCCTCAGTGAAACCACCTGGAGTGAGCAACTGAACAATGAACATAATATCAGTCAGCTTGGATTAGTGTCAGATAATAATAATAGTTAACAATGATTACATGCCAAGGGATATGCAGTGTTTTACGTGCTTTATCTCATTGACTCCTTCAGTAACCTAAGGACAGTAAGGAGTAATAGTTATCTCACCTTAATGATAAGAAAATTAGATTTCAGGGAAGTTAAGTAACTTGCCCAAGGTATCTGATTGGAAAAAAAAAAAAAAAGAGAGCCAGGACTTGCACTAGGTATATCAGATTTTAAGGCCAGTGGTCTTAAACAATAGGCAGCCCACAGAGGAGACTGCTAAACCATGTGAATCCATTGAGATGATTTCAGGATTCCTGGACTAATCGCAATAAAAGATGTTTGAGGTGCAATAGACCAGTCTCTAATATGTGTGGCAAAGTAATACAAAGAAGCACTTTGCTAAGAAATTAGTCATTGTCCATTGACTTGACAATAAGTCTATCTGAACTTGTTCTATTATCTTGTTGTGATTAGTGATAGATGGTCAACTTAAATTCAAGGGAAAGTTAATGACGTGAAACCCAAAAGTTAGCCAAAGGAGAAAAAAAAGTCAAGTTGATCCTTAAAAGCTGGACTTGAAGTTTTTCTTCCAATATTTGAAGTCTCATTTTGTTTTTTAATAAACAAGACCTAAGTGTCCAAAATTTTATTTAATTAGGCATTTTTTCTCTCAACTTTTATTTTAATTTCCCAGGTACATGGGCAGGATGTGCAGGTTTATTACATAGGTAAATGTGTGCCATGGTGGTTTGCTGCACAGATCATCCCATCACCTAGGTATTAAGCCCAGCATCCGTTAGCTCTTCTTCCTGATGCTCTCCCTCCCCACGGCCCCCTTCAGGCCTCAGTGTGTGTTGTTTCCCCTCATGTGTCCATGTGTTCTCATCTTTCAGCTCCCACTTATAAGTGAGAACATGGGGTATTTCAGTTTCTGTTCCTGCATTAGTTTGCTGAGGATCATGGCATCCAGCTCTATCCATGTTCCTGCAAAGGACATGATCTCGTTCCTTTGTGTGCCTTTTTAAAAATAGCATGCAGCTAAATATGACCAGAGTTCAGGTTTTAACAATTACAGCTATAGAAAATAACTCAGAATTGATTTAAAAAAAAAAAAAAAAGTCAAAATCTTCCTGTTTGAGGCAGTGTGGGATGCAGGCAACATTCCGGACTTGGAAGTCAGACACAGCCAGCTTGGCAGTGCTTGCTTTGCCAGTTTCTGGCTGAGTGGCCAATGTCTTCTCATTTCTCTGAGACTTGGTTTCCTCATCTTTTAAAAAAATTAGAATGCTACTATAATTTCCTCTGCTATTATGTCATGAAGGATCAATGCCACCACACCCGTCTAATTTTGTATGTTTAGTAGAAACGAGGTTTCACCATGTTGGCCACGCTGGTCTCAAACTCCCGACCTCAAGTGATCTGCCCCCTCCTTGACCTCCCAACATGCTGGGATTACAGGCATGAGCCGTTGCATCTGGTTTTCTGGACTTTTATTAGGAGCCTAGCTCAATGTAAATCACTGAGCTTACTCCTCAACCTTTTTTTTTTTTTTTTTTTTTTTTGAGACGGAGTCTGGCTCTGTGGCCCAGACTGGAGTGCAGTGGCCGGATCTCGGCTCACTGCAAGCTCCGCCTCCCGGGTTTACGCCATTCTCCTGCCTCAGCCTCCCAAGTAGCTGGGACTACAGGCGCCCGCCACCTCGCCTGGCCAGTTTTTTGTGTTTTTTAGTAGAGACAGGGTTTCACCGTGTTAGCCAAGATGGTCTCCATCTCCTGACCTAGTGATCCGCCCGTCTCGGCCTCCCAAAGTGCTGGGATTACAGGCTTGAGCCACTGTGCCCGGCTTTTTTTTTTTTTTTTTTTTTTTTTTTTTTGAGATGAAGTCTCGCTCTGTCACCCAGGCTGGATGGAGTACAGTGGCGCAATCTCGGCTCACTGCAACCTCTGTCTCCTGGGTTCAAAGATTCTCCTGCCTCAACCTACTGAGTAGCTGGAATTACAGGCGCCCGCCACCATGCCCAGCTAATTTTTGTATTATTAGTTGAGACAGGGTTTCGCCATATTGGCCAGGCTGGTCCCAAACTCCTGACCTCAGGTGATCTGCCCGCCTTGGCCCCTCAAAGTGCTGGGATTACAGGCGTGAGTCATTGCGCCCGGCCTTACTCTTTAACTTTACTTGGCTGAAGTAAATCTGTGTAGGTTTTTTCCAACACTTAAAAAAAATTTCAGGAATACCGTACCTATAGCAAAGTGCATAAATCTTAAGTGTTCACTGCTCTGTGTAATTTAAATATGTACACAGGCAGTATGCAGTGGCTCATGCCTGTAATCCCAACACTCTGGGAGGCTGAGGAGGGAGGATTGCTTGAGCTCAGGAGTTTGAGACCAGCGCCTGGGCAACATAATGAGACCTTGTTTCTCAAAAAAAAAAAAAAAAAAAAAAGAAAAGAAAAAATTAGTTGGGCATGGTGGCATGTACCTGTATCCCCAGCTAGGTAGGAGGCTGAGGTGGGAGGATCGCTTGAGCCTAGGAGGTGGAGGCTGCAGGGAGCCATAACGGCACCATTGCACTCTAGCCTGGACAACAGATTGAGACTGTCTCAAAAAATAAGAATAAAAATATCGGTAAGTAAGTAAATTAAACAACCACGTACCTCCAACCCAGATCAAGATGGAGAATATTTCCAGCACCCAGGTTTCCTCATGCTCTTCCTAATTGGTACTTCCTCCAACGATAACTAATATTTAATTTTTTTGTAACTTTTCATTTTGAAATAATTTCAGCCTTACAAAAAAATTGCAAAGTAGTATAAATTATCCCCGCCTACCCTTCACTTACCTTTCCCAAGTCATGAAATACTTATAAAAACCAGGAAATTAACATCAATAGAATTCTGTAGACCTTATTCACCTTTCACCAATTTTCCACGAATGTCCTTTTTTCTGGTCCAGGATTGATGCCAGGTTCACACATTGTATCCTGTTGTTATGTTTCTTTAGCCTACTGCAATCTGGGACAGTTCCTCTGTCCTTCCTGTCTTTTATGATAGTTTAAAAGAGGCTGGTCAGTCATTTTATATAATATCCCTCAATTTAAGTTTGTGTGATGTTTCCTCATGATTAAATTCAGGCTTTGGATTTTTGGCAATGCTGTGACAGAGATCTTATGCCCTTCTTAGTGTTTACTATCTGGAGGTACGTGATAATGTCTCACTGGTAGTGATATTAGCCTTGATCACATGATAAAGGCGGTATCTGCCAGATCTCTCAACTTTAAAGTTATTATTTCTGCTTTTCTAATTAATAGGTATCTTGTTGGGAGATATTTTGAAATGATGCAAATATATTGTTACTCATCATACATTTTAGCACCCATTATTGCTGTTTGCCAAATAGTGGTTCTCTACTTTGACCATTCCTTCTACATTTATGAATTGGAATTCTATTGTAAGAAAGAGGTATCCCTTTTCCCCATTTAATTTTTTTTTTTTTTTTTTTTTTTTTGGAGACTGAGTCTTGCTCTATTGCCCAGGCTGGAGTACAGTGATGTGATCTCGGCTCACTGCAACCTTTGCCTCCCAGGTTCAAATGATTCTTCTGCCTCAGTCTCCCGAGTAGCTGGGATTACAGGCACCCGCCACCACACCTGGGTAATTTTTGTATTTTTAGTTAAGACGGGGTTTCACCATGTTGGCCAGGCTGGTGTTGAACTCCTGACCTCAAGTGATCCACCTGCCTCTGCCTCCCAAGTTGTTGGGATTACAGGCGTGAGCACCCGGCCTACTTTTTTTTTTTTTTTTTCCCAAGGCAGTCTTGTTCTATCACCCAGACTGGAGTGCAGTGGTGCAATCTCAGCTCACTGCAACCTCTGCCTTTCAGGTTCAAGTGATTCTAGTCCCTCACTCTCCTGAGTAGCTGGGACTACAGGTATGCACCACCACGCCTGGCTAATTTTTTGTATTTTTAGGATGGGGTTTTGCCATGTTGGCCAGGCTGGTCTTCAGCTCCTGGCCTCAAATGATCTGCTCGCCTTGGCATCTTAGAGTGCTGGGATTACAGAGGTGACCACCGTGCCCAGCCCCCATCTACTTTTTTATTCAGTTGTTTACTTATTTAAATGTGTTAATTAAATTTTATATACTAAATATAATTTAATAAGTACATTTAAAATAGTTTTATAATTATATATCTTGTATATTTATTTACCCACTATTCATTTAGCGTCAGCCTGTACTCATGGCTATTTTCTCTTATTTTTTGTGTTATAACCCATCACTGCCAGTGTTTATTGCTCACATTGTCCCAGCTTTGGTCATTGGGATTGCCTTCATGCTTGCGCCTGTGTCTACTTTCTGGAATCGTAAGATGTTCCAGGCTTATCTTATGCTTTTCCTGCCCCAGTGCTGGAATCAATCATTTATTTAAGAAGCTCTTGCCGGGCGCGGTGGCTCACACCTGTAATCCCAGCACTTTGGGAGGCCGAGGCGGGCGGATCATGAGGTCAGGAGATCGAGACCATCCTGGCTAACATGGTGAAACCCCGTCTCTACTAAAAATACAAAAAATTAGCTGGGCGTGGTGGTGCATGCCTGTAGTCCCAGCTACTCGGAGGCTGAGGCAGGAGAATGGCGTGAACCCGGGAGGCGGAGCTTGCAGTGAGCCGAGATTGTGCCACTGCACTCCAGCCTGGGCGACAAAGCGAGACTCCGTCTCAAAAAACAAAACAAAACAAAAACAAACAAACAAACAAAAAAGAAGCTCTTATTCTTTACTTATTTATTTATTTACTTATTTATTTATTTATTTAATAATAAAAGACTAGAGATGGGATCTTGCTACATTGATCAGGCTGGTCTCAAACTTCTGGCCTCAAGCAATCCTCCCATCTCGGCCTCCCAAAGAGCTGGGATTACAGGCATGAGCCACTGTGCCCGGCCAAGAGACCCTTATTATTTTCACTGGGGAATGGCATAGAGAGAGAGATCTGGGCTCATTGCTTCTGAGGTGTCATTGCTTTCATTGCTTCTAGGTCCTTTGAGCAGAAAGCACTTGGACACATACATGTATATACTAACATACACACGTATCTACTTCTATTTCTACATCTATCTGTATAGCTGTGTAGCTATGTCTATAAAACTGTGGTTCTGGCTGGGCGTGGTGGCTCATGACTGTGATCCTAGCACTTTGGGAGGATGAGGCAGGAGGATCGCTTGAGCTCGGAAGTTCAAGATCATCATGGGCAGCATGGTGAGATCTTGTCTCTATTAAAAATTTAATAATTGGCTGGGTGTGGTGGCACATGAGCACACATAATGTAGCTTCAGAGTTGCTAATCCATACACCTCTGAAGATAAAATTTAACTAGAATACAATATTTGTGTACATTTTTTAGTCTTGTAATATGTAGCAAAAAAAAATATTGTGTTCTAAATTTACTTAGGTTAGTTTGCTCAACCCCTACACTCAGTGATTATTGTCGGTAGTATCTCAGTTTTATTTGTTAATGTTTGTATTCTGTTTCTTTTCTCCCTACATCCTGGTTGGTTTCAATTATGTATTTCTTTAGGATGTAAAACATTACCATGATTCTGGAATCTAGAACTATACTCAGAAGTATGTCATTCTCCTTTCATATGTTCCACCCCTTTCCTATTTCCCCATTCTTTCCACCCCATTTCCACTTTTCTGTTGTTAATCAGTCTCATTAGTTTCCATGGTGTCCATCCTTTGTGTATCTCCTTTCATCTCCTTCTTTCTTACACAGAGGTAGCCCACTACAGATACTCTGTTTTCTCACTTGAAACATGCTATTGGAAATTACTTTATACCAGTTCATTGAGAACTTCCTCATTCTCTTTTTCTCTTTTTACAGCAACACAATACTCCATTGTGTGAGTGTGCTTCAGTTTATTCATCCAGTATCCCATCTGTGGGCATGTAGGTGGTTTCCAGTATTTTACAATGACAAACAATGCTATAATTATTTGTGTGTATTTTCGTAATGTTGGAAATGTGTCTCTACTATGAAGTCCTAGAAAGGGAATTGCTGGCTCAACAGGTTGGTGGGTAGTTTTGTCAGGTAGTTCCAAATTCCCCTCTGTAGGGATTGTACCATCATGTATTTCCATCAGCAGTGTATGACAACGCCTATTTCCCTGTGATCTTGCTATCAGAATGATTTGCCATACTTTATTTTTTTATTTTTTTATTTTTTATGTTTTTGAGACAGGATCTCGCTCTGTCACCCCTGCTGGAGTGCAGTGGCTTGATCATGACTCACTGCAGCCTCGACCACCCAGGCCCAAGTGATCCTCCCACCTCAGCGTCCTGAGTAGCTGGGACTACAGGTGAATGCCACCATGCCTGGCTGATTTTTATATTGTTTATAGAGAGTGGGGTTTCACCATGTTGCTCAGGCTGCTCTTGAGCTCCTGGGTTCAAGCGATCTGCTCACCCTGGCCTCCCAAAGGGATTACCAGAGTAAGCCACCACGCCCAGGCTGTCATACCTTTTGATTTTTACAAATCTAGCAGGTGGAGAATGGTATTTCAATATTGTTTTAATTTACATTTATCTAATTGGGGGCAGTTTGCACGTCTTGTCATAAGTTTAAGGACCATCTGTACATCTGTATTTTTTGTGCTGAATTGTCTGTCCATGTATCTTTCCCCTTCTTTTATTAGTTTTAATCTAATTTTAAAATGTTCTCTCTCTCTTTTTTGGAAACAGAGTCTTGCTCTGTTGCCCAGGCTGGAGTGCAGTGGTGTGATCTCTGCTCACTACAACCTCTGCCTCCTGGATTCAAGTGATTCTCGTGTCTCAGCCTCCTGAGTAGGTGGGACTACAGGTGTGCACCATCATGCCGGACTAATTTTTTTTAATTATTTTATTTTCATAGACACAGTGTTTCACCATGTTGCCCAGGCTGGTCTTGAACTCCTAAGTTCAGGTAATCTGTTGACCTCAGCCTCCCAAAGTGCTAGGATTATAGGCATGAGCCACCACACCCAGATAGAGGTATTGGTCTTTTATATATATATATATTTACGTATTGCAAATATTTTCTTTAGGTTTGTCCAGTTGTCTTTTTGTCATACACAATCGTTAATGTGTATGACAAAATACACATTATGCAGTCAAATTTATCCCTCTTTTATTGCCTCATTATTCTTTATTTTTGAGTCATTATAAAGTCTTTCCCTACGTTAAGGTTAATGAGGAATTCACCCATGTTTTCTTTTAGTATATGTACAGTTTTATTTATTTTTTCCTTTTTCATTTAGCTTCCTGGTCCATTTGGAGTTCATTCTTATGTGCGATGGGAGATATGAGTTTAATTTTATCTTTTACAAGTGGCTATTCATTTATCTCAGCCCTGTTTAGTAAAAATCTATCTTTGACCCATTGATTTGAAGTGCCATCTTTATCTTATGCTAAATGTGTTCATTTCAACTTGAATCTATATTTGGGTGTTTTATTCCACAAGTCTGTCTTTTTTTTTTTTTTTTTTTTGCACCTGTTACACTGCTTTGATTATAAAGTCTATTGGTCTGGTGAGGCAAGACCACCTTTGAAGTTTTTCTTTTTCAGTGTGGGTAACAACTATCCTGACTTCTATCCCCTTAGATTGAATTTGCCTGTTTTTGAACTTCATGTAAATAGCATTATATGGTATCTGTTATTTTATGTCTGACTTCTTTCATTTGATCTTGTATCTGTGAGATACATTCATGCTGTTGGAAGTAGTGACACCTTGTTCATTTTCAGTGTTATGTCGTATTTCTTTGCATGCCTCTACCACGACTTATCAATCCGTTCTTTTGTTGATACATATGTAAATTGTTTCCAGTTGGGTGCTGTTGTGAAGAGAGCTATTATGAACTTTTTTTTTTTTTTGGCACACCCATGCACACATGTCTCTCGGAATTCCTAGGAGTGAAATTGCTTGGTCATAGGATAAATGAATATTTAGCTTTGGTAGACAATACCAAGCAGTTGTTCAAAGTGTCTGTACCACTTTGTAGTCCCACCAGCCATGTATAAGGTTTTCAGGTGTTGCATAGCCTTGCTAGCACTCGGTATTGTCAGTCTGGTTGTTTTTTTTTTTTTAACTAAAAAGTAAACTTTGATGTCGAAAATGCAAACTTGGGGAAGGCAGAAAGATCACACACAAGGCTGTCACTTCACACTTGGGAGGTTCACAGCGGCCCAGACGGTGGGGAGGCTGGGAGTATTGTCAGTCTTTGAAGCTGCCTTAAAAGAAAAGAAAAGAAAAGAAAGAAAACCTTGTATGACATAATTCTTCTTCCTCTTGAAGCTCAAGAGTCATTTCCTAAACAGGAAATGGCTAGAAACAAAACAAAACAAACCCAGCAAGCCCCATTTTTAAAAACACACCTAACAAGTTACTTATGGCAGTCATCGGTTTTATAGAAAAATGTAGAAAAGCTGCTTGAGCCTAGATCAAATGTAGCAGGCAGTTTGTTGTTTACCCCAAAGCCATTTTCAGGCTGGGACAGTGACTCACAAGTGTAATCTCAGCACTTTGGGAGGCCAAGGCAGGTGGATTAACTGAGGTCAGGAGCTCGAGACTAGCCTGACCAACATGGTGAAACCCTGTCTCCACTAAAAATAGAAAAATCAGCCAGGCGTGATAACATATGCCTGTAGTCCCTGTTACTTGGGAGGCCGAGGCAGGAGAATCGCTTGAACCTGGGAGGCAGAGGTTGCAGTAAGCCAAGATTGCGACACTGCACTCCAGCCTGGGCAACAAGAGCGAAACTCTGTCTCAAAAAAAAAAAAAAAAAAAGCCATTTTCTTCCTTTTCGTCTTTCTAGCAGTTTTGTTCAGCATGTTCAGCAGGGAAGGTGATCTTATCCCTAGCTTAGGAGCGAATCTTGATACATCTAAGCTAATCAAGGCTTTCTCTTTTTATTGAGACAGTCTCTGTCGCTCAGGCTGGACTGCAGTGGTGCGATCTCGGCTCACTGCAGCCTCCACCTCCTGGGCTCAAGTAATCCTCCTGCCTCAGCCTCCTGAGTAGCTGGGATTACAGGCATGAGCCACCACACCTGGCTGATTTTTGTATTTTTTAGTAGAGATAGGGTTTCACCATGTTGGCCAGGCTAGTCGCAAACTCCTGACCTCCAATAATCCTCCAGCCGCAACCTCCCAAAGTGCTGGGATTACAGGTGTGAACCGTGGTCTCCAGTCCTAATCAGGGCTTTCTTATTCCTCTCACCAGCAGTTAGTTTAGGAATGAGCATGTGACCCAGCCTGGCTAATAAAATATGAGGTATGAGGAACAGTGGCACAGCTCCGGAGAGGAGGGCTCCTGGGAAAGCCAGTTTTTTACTGCTAAAGAAACTCCAGCAGAGACGGCCCCTTTTTGCCTCCGGATGTGGTATGTCTGGATGTGATGCCTGGAACTGCAACAGCCATCTGGCTGCCAGCCGAAAATGAAGCAAATCCATGAAAGAATCAGAACAAATGGAGATGGAGCCTTAAATACAGGATCTGGAACCTGCCCTATCCAAGTTTATGTGAAGTAACAAATCCACCGATTGTTTAAGACCATTTGAGCTGGGATTTTCTATTAATGACCATTCCACCTAATACCGCTAGTACTGGGCTTTGTTAGAATAACGTAGAATAACAAAGGGGAGACAAGGCTCTTTCTTATCCCCTGCAAATATGTTTTAGCAACCTCCCCCCTTTGTTCTAAACCAGTGGTTTTCAATCTTTAGCGTGCCTCAAAATCACCTGGAGAGTTGATTAAAACAGCTTGGTGGGCCGGGCGCGGTGGCTCAAGCCTGTAATCCCAGCACTTTGGGAGGCCGAGGCGGGCGGATCACAAGGTCAGGAGATCGAGACCACAGTGAAACCCCGTCTCTACTAAAAAAATACAAAAAAAATTAGCCGGGCGCGGTGGCGGGCGCCTGTAGTCCCAGCTACTCAGGAGGCTGAGGCAGGAGAATGGCGGGAACCCGGGAGGCGGAGCTTGCAGTGAGCCGAGATCGCGCCACTGCACTCCAGCCTGGGCAACAGCGTGAGACTCCGTCTCAAAAAAAAAAAAAAAAAAAAAAAAAAAAAAAAAAAAAAAAAAAAAAAAAAAAAAAACAGCTTGGTGGACTTAGCTGTCAGAGTTTCTGATTCAGTGGGTTTGAGATGAGGTCAAGAATTTGCATTTTTAGCAAGTTCCTAAGTGACTCTGAGGCTGCTGGTCCAGGGACCACACTTCAAGAGTGATTATTCTAGAATACAGACACCATCTTACTGCATTTAGTAATATGTTTTTTTAAAAAGTCAGATAATATATATCATGGGCATGGGCTTCTTTTTCATGTTGAGAAATATATATATATATATATATATATATTTATTTATTTATTTATTTTGAGACAGAGTCTCGCTCTGTCGTGCAGGCTGGAGTGCAGTGGTGCGATCTTGGCTCACTGCAATCTCTGCCTCCCGAGTTCAAGCAATTCTCCTACCTCAGCCTTCTGAGTAGCTGGTACTACAAGCACGCACTACCAAACCCAGCTAATTTTTGTATTTTTAGTAGAGATGGGGTTTCACTATCTTGGCCAGGCTGATGTTGAACTCCTGACCTCAGGTGATCCACCCATCTCGGCCTCCCAAAGTGCTAGGATTATAGGCGTGAGCCACTGTGCCCGGCCAAAAAATAGAAATCTTTATCATCATTTTGAATAACTACCTAGTATTGCATTATATGGATATACTAGAATTTATATAACTGTTTCTAATAGCATATTCAGTTATTTTGTGGGGTTTTTTTGTATTATTACATTAACATGAACAACTCTATCATAAGTATCATTTTATATCAATCCTGATTAACTGTTTAATAATTTCCTTAAGGCAAATCCTCAAAGTAGAATTGCTGGATCAAAGGGAAATGTTTGGGGCTTTTTTTTTTTTCTCATATCATCTTCATAATCCACCTAATTTCTACTTCCAGATATATTGCCCTTAGATTTAGATATTTTGCCATGGGACTTCTGGTTGATCCTGCCTCAGTTGACCAAGGCCTTGGCCATTTGCCCTGTAGGGGTCTTTCTTTCATGTTGCAAGAGTTGAACACTAAAGACCATAGCACTGCCAGGCCTGGGCTATCTCATTCCTAACAGTTAATTTAATAATTTTTACCAGGGAGAGAATGGAAGCCTGGGAAGTTCTTAAGACTTCTGTCTTTCTCTACATCATGAGAATTTGAGCATACTTTCTGCCTTTGTCATATTTCTATTTGAGAATAGAGGCAACCAACTACTCAATACTCCAAAGAGAAAGAAAGAAGTTGCATTCGGATGTCATCTGTCCATTATCTCAGACATAAAAGAAAGTCACCCTGCAGAGGGAAAAGCTGGGTCCAAGTTATGTCTTTATGCTTGACCATAGAATAATTTATTTTCAGATGTACTTGCCCTCCTAAATCAGAGCAACACTTCTAGTTTAGATGGGACTTCTAGTAGAATTCAAAAAAGTGTCCTCAGTTGAGTGCGTTGGTTCATGCCTACAATCCCAGCACTTTGAGAAACCAAGGCGAGCGGATTGCTTGAGCCCAGGAGTTTGAGACTTGCCTGGGCAACATGGTGAGACCCTGTCCTTACCAAAAAATAAATAAAAACAAAAATTAGCTGGGTGCGGCAGTACACACCTGTAGTCCCAGCCTCTTGGAGGCTGAGATGGGAGGATCGCTTGAGCCCATGAGGTTGAGGCTGCGGTGAGCCATGATTGTGCCACTGCACTCCAACCTGGGCAACAGAGGGAGACCCCATCTCAACAAAAACCAAAAAACAAAAAACAAAAAGATTTCCGCACCAGAAGAGAGCTGGCAAACAAAATACCAGTTATGACTGGCTTTGGCTTGAGTTCTTTAGAAAGTAGAGCCTGGGGCAAAGCTTAAGGTGCCTAATGCAATTTTATTATTATTATTACTATTATTCATTTTGTTTTGTTTTTCTAGAGAGATGGGGTCTTGCTGTGTTGCCCAGGCTAGTCTTGAACTCCTAGGCTTAAGCAATTCTCCTGCCTCAGCCTCCCAAAGTGCTGGGATTATAGTCATGAACTACTGCCCCCAGCCCAATTTTATTTTAAATATAAAAGTTTGTGTCTCTTTCCCTTAAAAACACAGTATTGACTGGTTCATTATGTCACTGATATGTAGCATCCAAGGTTGTTGCAACTGTTGCCAATTCTCAGCCATTGTGTGGGGTGGGGGTAGATGAAGAGAGAGAAAGAGAGAGGAAAGGGAGGGGGAAGATGATAGAGAGAGAAGGGGTGTTGAGGGAGAGGTGTAAACTTGCTTGTTTTCAGGGGCAATTTCTGGAATTTGCATATATCACTTCTGCTCACATCCCACAAGCAAGAACTTGGTCAAATAGCCACTCAGTTCAAAGAGTTTGTTCTGTATCCATGCAGTCATGAGGAAGGCACTAAAATTTTGATCTGGGAGTTTCAAACCCAGGGAGATGGTGAGAGCAAAAGACAAACCAGGCAAGGAAAGATGTGAAGCAAGGTGATGCTTTGTATCTGGAGCCAGTCATGAGGAGACACGTGGGCCGCTCAGCAGGCTTGTTTGGTTTGCACACGGTTCTTTCTGCAAGGGTTGCAGAGGGGAGCTATGACTGGAAATGGTCCCTGGGAGAGGAAAAAGAGGGGAGATTCATCTGCTCCTGTCTCGTATTTCCTGTTGGTTTGTTCCCGCTGGCCGAGGCTTACACCCGTAAGGAGCAACACCTCCTCTCTTCCTGTTGTGTAACCCATCCCCTTGGCAACGGCTCAGGAAGCAGATCCCATGCCCTGGGAGTGGAAAGGTAACCCACATGAATGGGGGGCACGGACCAGGAGAGGGGAAGCACCTGAGAAGGTTTACTGGGTCTGTGTTCCAATATATTACTTAATGGCATTTTGAGTTGAAAATAAAAAGGGCTTTGATGAAAACTTTTCTAATTGATGTCCATCTTTTGGAGTCCTGAGTTGGTTTCTCAGTACCTTGCAAAAAGAACTGATTGATCAGAGGCTGATAGGGAGAAGGGCCTCTCCCTTGATCTTTGGCCAAGAGTTCTTCTAGCCAAAGAATGTTTTTGTCAGACATTGCAGAAACCTAAAGGAGGGTTTCTTCTCCCTGCCCTCCCCAACCCATGGATGTCCAATAGGATGCTGCAGAAAGCGTTCCCTCCCTCCCTTCCTTTCTTCATTTTTTCTTCCTCTTCCCTTTCCTCTCTTCCTCTCCTCTCCCCTTTCCTTCTTTCCTTCCTTCCAAAAGGGAAATTTGACAGTGATTACCTTTGTTTTGTTAAGAAGCATGAACTCCTTATGGCATTTTTCCTAGAAAACAAGCAATGTGCAAAGTGGCCTTTCCATATGGCATAGAATATGGACTACTGGCCAACCAAGTTAGAATATACTTTAGGCTGCCTTTGTCTGGGCCTGACAAATTTCTTTACTGTGAACCTGTGAACTTAGAAATGCAGCTGAATCAGGTTGGGCGTGGTGCTCACACCTGCAATCCCAGCACATTGGGAGGCCGAGGTGAGAGGATAGCTTGAGGCCAGGAGTTCAAGATCAGCCTGGAAGACAAAATGAGAGCACATGTCTACAAAAAAATTTAAAAGCCAGACTTGGTGGGATGTGCCTGTAGCCCCCAGCTATTTGAGAGGCTGAGATGGGAGACTGTTTGAATCCAGGAAGGTAGAAGGTAGAGGCTGCAGTGAGTTGTGATTATGCCACTGGGCGACAGATAAGCAAAAGACCCTCCACCCGAAATGAGAAGCGGCTTCAGTGGAAGCATCTGGCTGCTCTCCAGTGATCTTTATTTTTTTTTTTTATTTTTTATTTTTTATTTTTTGAGACGGAGTCTCGCTCTGTAGCCCAGGCTGGAGTGCAATGGCCGGATCTCAGCTCACTGCAAGCTCCGCCTCCTGGGTTCACGCCATTCTCCGGCCTCAGCCTCCCGAGTAGCTGGGACTACAGGCGCTGCCACCTCGCCCGGCTATTTTTTGTATTTCTTAGTAGAGACGGGGTTTCACCGTGTTAGCCAGGATGGTCTCGATCTCCTGACCTCGTGATCCGCCCATCTCGGCCTCCCAAAGTGCTGGGATTACAGGCTTGAGCCACCGCGCCCGGCCTAGTGATCTTTAAAAACAGAAAATTGATCATATTGGCACAACTGCTGTTTGAGAGTCTGAATGCTTAGTGATTAAGCTCACATCCTCTAGATTCGAAAGCATCTAATTCTAAATCTTCCTCTAAGTATCTCAGTGAACTTAGGGATGTTACTGAACACTTAGATTCAGTTTTATTTTCAGTATAATGGGGATTATAATACCATGAAGTATTATAATAGTATCTGTTACACAAAATTAGCCGGGTGTGGTGGCGTGCACCTATAATCCCAGCTACTCGGGGGGCTGAGGCAGAAGGCAGGAGAATCACTTGAACTCGGGAGGCAGAGGTTGCAGTGAGCTGAGATCAGGCCATTGCACTCTAGCCTGGGCAACAAAAGTGAAACCCCATCTCAAAAATCATAATAATAATATCTGTTATACTACTATCTACCTTACATGAATGTTGTAAGGGCTAAATGAGATAAAACGTATCAGGTTCCTGGCACATAATACATGCTCAGTGAATGGCAGAAGCTATTGTTTTCATAGTAGTAGTCGTCATCATCATCATCATCATCTTATTGTATGGCTTACTATTGTTCCATTGAGGATTGCAGAATAAAATGTTGACACTGGTCAAGGTATTTAACATTTGAGGGTCTTTAGTGACCCTTCATCTCAGTAAAGGGACACTAGCAATCGTCAAGCATGCAGGCACGTGAGGATGGTGCTTGCACAGTATTAATCCCACAGTCGTTGGTTTGTTACAGGTTATACCACCATCATGTTGAATGTTTTAAAAAAGTATCTTAGCCCTTCCATCAAAGAGCAAGGGTGATTACCTCCAATTTCTTTCCCAGTGTCTTGTTATGAAAACTTGTGCTGGGCACAGTGGCTCATGCCTGTAATCCCAGCACTTTGGAAGGCCATGGTGGGCAGATCACCTGAAGTCAGAAGTTCGAGACCAGCCTGGCCAACACGGTGAAACCCCATCTCTATTGAAAATACAAAACTTAGCCACGTGTGGTGCCGGGTACCTGTAATCCCAGCAACTTGGGAGGCTGAGGTGGTAGAATCGCTTGAACACAGGAGACAGGGGTTGCAGTGAGCTGAGATTGCACCACTGCACTCCAGTCTGGGCAACAGAGCAAGACTCCACCTCAAAAAAAAGAAAACTTGTAAATGATGTTCAGGGTTTGTTGAAATCCCTGTGGAGGTTCCAGGTCTCACCTACACACTAAATGATTCTTCTTGTCCTTGGAAGCTCTCTGGTGCTGTAGCTTAAAAGGAGCACATCTAACATTCTAATTCCAGTCTTTATCTTAATTTAAAAAAAAACAAAACACCCAAATACCTTCTGTTAAGTTTATTAGGGGAATAATGCTGTGGTATTGCTAATTGCTGGCAGACACATCGATCCATTTGTTTAACCTCAGCCTAGAGTGATTTTACAGTTATCAATTCTGTTCATTGGTCTCTAATAGAAAGTCAGAGCTTATCCCATAAATTCTGCAGCTGTGGAACTAGGAACATTAGGACTCTTCCTTCCTATTTTGGATCATATATCATTGCACTGGCTCCCTACCCCCAGGAGAGATGTATTACAGATGGAGTGTGTGCCCCATAAAATAAAGTGTCATATTTCCTTGACGCAGCAATTCTTAGCTGCAAAGACATTGATTCATCTGGTCAGTGCTAGCTTCTAAATGAGAAAAAAAGAAAGAAAGATGATTAGGAAGATTCATCCTTTGACTCTCTCTCTCCGTTTCTCTACCAAGCCTACTTTTATAAAATGACTAGGTTGCAGAATCTGCATCATGGGGTCTGAACTTTCTAGTTCTTGATCCTTGAAGGAGATAAAAGTGAAAGCAGAGTGCATCTTCTGAAAAGCATCCTGGGGAAGGTGGACTTTGAGAAGTAACCAGTTGTGGACAAATGAACAAACTGGCTCCTGCTTTCCTCTCTGACCTCTTCTCTGGCCTTGATCCCCCCCCGGACCTTCCTCCAGTCCAACCTCAGTGGACTCCTTAAAATGCCTCAAATATGCAAGTTCTGACACTTTCTCAGCACAAATGACCACTTTCTTGGAGAAGCTTCCCCAGTAACCCGGCTGAGAGGAGCTCTCACCCTATCCTGACAGTACTCTTTTAACACTTTGCCCTGTTGTATCTTTTCCTTAATGTACTAGCTGGAGTTATGGCTTTATTTACTTGCCCCAGTTTGTGCTTTTTAGTGTTTTACTCATCTAAAACATAAATCCCATGAGAGCAAAAACCTCATTTGACTTTTTCCTCTACTCCAAGGTACTGGAAAGGAATTCTAGAATTTATTTTTTTCTCCGTTTTTAATATATTTTTAAATTTTAAAATATTAACTTAAGCCCTCTTCCTTCCTTCCTTCCTTCCTTCCTTCCTTCCTTCCTTCCTTCCTTCCTTCCTTCCTTCCTTCCTCCCTTTCTCCCTTTCTCCCTTTCTCCCTTTTCTCTCTTTCTCTTTCTCTCTTTCTCTCTTTCTCTCTTTCTCTCTTTCTCTCTTTCTCTCTTTCTCTCTTTCTCTCTTTCTCTCTTTCTCTCTTTCTCTCTTTCTCTCTTTCTCTCTTTCTTTCTTTTTCTTTCTTTCTCTTTCTTTCTTTTTTTTTTTCTGAGACAGGGTCCCCCACCCATCACCCAGCCTGGAGTGCAGTGGCACGATCTCGGCTCACTGCAACCTCTGCCTCCCAAGCTCAAGCGATCCTCCCACCTCAGCCTCCCACATAGCTGGGACTACAGGCATGCACCACCATGCTGGGCTATTGCTTTGTATTTTTGGTAGAGACAGGTTTTTCTGATGTTGCCCAGGCTGGTGTCGAACTCCTGAGCTCAAGCAATCCACCTGCCTCAGCCTCCCAAAGTGCTGAGATTACAGACGTGACACTTGTCTGAGACTATAGAATTGAGTAAGTACAAAGAGCTCTTGATATGGGCTCAGATGATTTGGGTGGCAGTTCCAGAACTCTGTAAATGTGGTCC
Source organism: Macaca thibetana thibetana (assembly GCF_024542745.1). Classification (NCBI taxonomy): domain Eukaryota; kingdom Metazoa; phylum Chordata; class Mammalia; order Primates; family Cercopithecidae; genus Macaca; species Macaca thibetana. Next base: position 120,476,101 of record NC_065579.1, read on the forward strand.
AGATTCCTGTCTTCCTGAGTTTCATTTCCTCGTCTGTAGAATGGGAGTAATAATACCTACCTCACAGAGTACTTGTGAAGATCGTTGAAACAATGATCAAGAAAAAAATATATACATATATTTTTTGAGACAGGGTCTTCCTCTGTAGCCCAGGTTGGAGTGCAATGGCTTGATCATGGCTTGCTGGTCTCAAACTCCTGGGCTTAAGCAATCCACTTGCCTCAGCCTCCCAAAGTGCTGGGATTGCAGGCGTGAGCCACCACGCCTGGTTGATAAAATATGTTTTATTCTGTTACTGGTTTTACACTTGGGAGAGATATGAGGGTTTCCTAAAGGACTTTGATAAATGAAAGAATGACAATGAAATCTCATGATAATGAAAGGGAAACTCACAATCTGAGACAGGTGGTAAAATTTAAGATGCTTATCCCCCCAAATAGAAAGTATGGAAATTGATACCCACAAGAAATTACATCAATTGACTGTACAGATTCTAGAATGTTAGAGCAGGAAGATTTGTTAAGATACAGTTGAGTGATTTTTAGACTTGGCTGTCTGGAGTACTGGAGTTTTGTTGGAGCCCCCCAGGATCTAGGATGTAGTAGGAAGCAGCCAGGAAAGAGAAGGAGCTGAGCTGATAGAAATACATGTCCCATCTCCCCTAAGTCAATCAGATTAATTGAATTTTAATGCTTTTTTTTTTTTCACATTGTTTCAGAAGCTAGTTATTTATTGTTCGGAATCCCATTGCTCACTCATTCTTCCTGACTGTGATTTTGTGTGCAGGGAAATGGACTCAACTTCAAGCCATGGAGTGTGATCAAGGTCATTCACGACAATCCTGTTCCTCAATTTCTCAGTCTCCCTGGAAGCTATGGATTGGTGTATGACCCAGTTTTAGCCCATGAAATGTGAGAACTGCTGCTAAAGTTTTTAGGAAGCTTTTATTTTCTTACTAAAAAGGGACATATGTGGCTGATACGGTCCTTTCCTTTCTTCCTCCTCCCTTCCATGCTAACATCATGTCTGCCACTACAACAGCAATCTTGTGACCATGTGGCTGTAAGCACAGGAACGCCTGGAATCTCAGAAACATTGGCTCTGACCTCCGTGAGTCACTGAACCAATTCCGGCAACCACCTGGCTCCAGACTTCTTGCCATGTGAGGAAGAAGCCATTATCGTCTAAACCAGTGTAAAGGTTTTCTGTCACTTGAGTCTCAAAAAGCATTCCTCACAGATATACGTATATTGTGCTTCCAGATAAGATTTTGTTTAGATCTAGGATTCTGAGGCTAAAAAAAATTTGAAATATGATCTCATCCCATCTTTTCATTGTAGAGAGATAAGGTAATAGTTTCAGTTGTCTGTTGCTGCATTACAAACTATCTCAAAACTCTCTGGCTTAAAACAACAACTGTTTTGTTACCTCTTAGAATTCTGTGAGCTGACTGGGTTCAGCCGGGCAGTTCTTCTGCTCCTTGTGATGTCTGCATTGCCTAGAGTTACCAGTAGGCTCAATGGGCTCGTTTGTCTAATGCCTTGACAGGAACGTTGGGCTCAGCTGGAACACAGGTCCTTTCTCTCTCCTCATGCAGTTTCAGAGCTTCTCCCTGTCTATGTGACCTCTCCACGTGGACTTCCTACATGGCAACTTCACACCCCCAAAAGCAGAAGCCACCAGGCCTTCCTAAGGCTTAGGCCCAGATCCAGCTTTGTGTAACATCTGTGACGTCCCTTTGGTTAAAATGAGTCAGATTCAAGGACAGAGGACTATCTGAGGGCATAAATACAAGAGGTGTGTGCTCCTATAGAAACTGAGACCCAGACTGTGAAAAGTAGTTGTCTAAACTGATAAGAGTCATAAGTATTTAAATTAGAATGTCACTGAAGGGATGAGAGCTCCAAAGCAGGATGGAATGGGAGGGTGGAGGGGACAGGCAAGAGAAAGGACTTGTCCTCAGCCCAGGGTTTTTAAATCTCAGCACTATTGACATTTGGGGCCAGATAATTGTCTGGATGGCTGCCCTGTGAATTGTAGAATGCTTAGTAGTATCCTTGGCCTCTACCTGGATGCCATTAGCATCTCCCCTCCAATTTTGATTTATTTTATTTTATTTTTTTGAGACAGAATCTCACTTTGTCATCCGGACTCGAGTGCAGTGGCTTGATCTCGGCTCACTGCAACCTTTATATCCTGGGTTCAATCAATTCTCCTGCCTCAGCCTCCGGAGTAGCTGGGACTACATGCAGGCACCACCACACTCAGTTAATTTTTGTATTTTTAGTAGAGACAGGGTTTTGCCATGTTGGCCAGGCTGGACTTGAACTCCTGACCTCAGGTGATCCACCCATGTTGGCCTCCCAAAGTGCTAGGATTACAGGCGTTAGCTACCATGCCTGGCCCCCATTTTCTTGTATGTCATGATTTTGCAGGTGCAGAAAGTGGGCTGGGCTGGGTGATTCTTCTAATCTGGTTGGAATAGCTGGAAGTCTGTTGATAGTATTCACCTGGTTGATAAATTAATCTACTCATGGAGGAGCAATGTGAACTGAATCATGCAGCCAAGCATGTAAGAACATATGAAAAGTAATTACACTATAGTGTGTAGGAAGAGAAGGTTGGATATTCCTGGGGAGAAGATTTCAGTCTTCTTCTCCTCCACGGCTATTACAGAAGTGGAGGGAAATGACCGGAAGTTTGGTTAATTGCAGCCTAAATAACAAGAGACAATTTTCTAGTGTGCAGAGAAAACAATGCCATTGAATCCTGGGCATTCCTGTAGTTCATCAGTCTCATCTCATCGAATGATTGAGCCTTGACCTTCTGAGCTGAGGATTCTTGTATCAGAAGCCACAGTTTTACACATTTCTCCAGGAATACTTTCTAGGCTTTTCCAAGGAAGAAATATTTGTTTCTTCTGCTGTGTTTCTGCAGTGGTTTTCACTTACAGGAAGTCCTAATTATCTGAGGAAAACTACCACTAGATAAAAACATTTTAAATGAGGAGCAAACTTCAGTACATAGCATAGGTGTGTGTTCAGGGTGCACACAGGTTCAATGGGAATTTTCCTTGAAAGGAAACAAAAATAAAATTATAAAAAAGTTATTTTTCTTATTCAATAAAGTGTTGTTTCTGATTGCAGTACATGCAAGAGGCAAAGAATGAAATAAGTATTGATTGTTTTGTTTTGAATAGAAGTTTAAAAAAGTTGTTTTTCAATATAGTGAGACCTTTTCTCTCCAAAAAAATTTAAAAACGGAGTGTGGTAGCGTGCCCCTGTTGTCCCAGCTGCTTGGGAGGCTGAGGCAGGAGAATTGCTTTAACTTGGGAAGTAGAGCCGAGATCACGCCACTGCACTCCAGTCTGGGCCACAGTGAGACTCTGTCTAATTTAAATATATATATACATATATATTTTTTAGAGACACAATCTTGCTATGTTGCCCAGGATGGTCTTGAACTCCTGGCCTCAAGCAATCTTCCTGCTTCAGCCTTCTGAGTATGTTTTACATAAAATTTCAATCAGTAAAATTTTATAAGATGTGACAAGTCATCCTTCACTCAAGTGTCACTTTTTCATCCTAATAAAGATCAGTTTTGTATTTATATACACTCATGTACACATATCTATGTATGTGTATGTGTATGTATGTGAGTGTATATCTATATGTGTATATGTGTATATCTATACACACACATACACACATAAATATGTAAACACACTCTAGGTCTTCAATATTTTTAACTTTTTTGATTTGTAGTATACTTAGAGAAAAATGGCTAGGTGCAGTGGCTCATGCCTGTAATACTAGCACTTTGGAAGGCTGAGGCAGGAGAACTGCTTGGGGCACGGAGTTTGAGACCAGACTGGACAGCATAGCAAGACCCTATCTCTACAAAATATTTAAAAATTAGCCAAGCGTGGTGTTACGTGTCTGTAGTCCCAACTACTGAGAAAGCTGAGAGTTGAGGATTGCTTGAGCACAGGAATCCGAGGCTACAGTGAGCTATGATTACACCACTGCACTCCAGCGCCAGTGACAGAGTGAGACCCTGTCTCAAAAAAATGAAAATAACTTCAGAAAAAGTCGTAAGTTCACAACTCAGTGAATTGTAATTTTCATAAGTCACTCACACCCAGGTAGTCAGCACCTAGCTCCAGAAACAGAACATTATCAGCCTCTTAGATGCTCCTCTCTTATTCAAAAGCAGTCATTATTCAACTCCACCCCCACCCCAAGTAACAACTCTCCTGACTTCTAACAGCATAGATGAATTTTGATTGTTTTTGAACTTCATCGAAATGGAATTATATTTTGCTATCTGGTTTCTTTTTCTCCATATTGTATCTGTCAGGTTTACATATGTTGTTGCTAATAGTTTTTTATTCATTCTCATTGCTGTGTATTTCATAGTATGCATATACCAACATTTCTCTATTCTACCATTGATGGATATTTGGGAAGTTTCCAGTTTGAGGCTTTTATGAATAGGGCTGCGAATGGGGTTCAGGACATGCTACGTCCCAAATACGGAACCTTGGCATTCGAGAAAACCACAGAAGCAAGAAGGTCTCTCTGACCTGTCTCACCCTTCTCCACTGATGTAGTCTATAAAAACTAGCTGACCTTCCCCTGAAAGTAGGTGATTAGATTCTCCTTCCAGAGAGGTCCTCCCTATACCTGGGGGAAAGGAACGAAGACACAGAGATGCCAAGAAGAATCTGAAGAAATAGACTTTGTAAGTTCCCTCCAGCTTATTCCCATTAGATCCTACCTGTTTGTCCTCCAATCATACTTTGACATGATTCTTCGGGTCTTCTTTTCTAAAGGCTCCCATGTCATGTAAAACTTACATGAAATAAATCAGTATGCTTTTCTCTTGTTAGTTTGCCTTTTGTTATAGGGGCCTCAGCCATGAACCTTGTGATGGGTGAGGAAAAGGTTTCACTTTTTCTCCCCTAGTGCTGCTAAGAACATCATAGTATGTGAGTTTTAGCACACATGTGTATCCGTTTCTGTTGGGTCGTGATGTAGTTGTTCTTGCTTATGAATCTGTTAACTTAGTCATATACATCAAAATTGTTGCTTCGATGACATTTTGCCCATGCTTGGAACTACACATGTTCAGTTTCATGGACATTTATATACTTTATGAAAGAATACACAGTGATTCAGCACTAAAAAGAAAAGTTATTATATGCATGGTTTTCACAGCTTTTGGGGCTACAGAAGTAAAGTAGCAGGGTGCAAATGATGTTATTGAAACAAATATTTGTCAAAGGAGGAATGACATCAATTCCTCCAAGTGTTTTGTGGAAGGAACCTAAGAAGGCGGACACCCTCAAGGAGCTGAAGCTGCCAGTTATACTGAGTTCATGCTGTTTCTCAGATATATGCAAAAGCATTTCCCATGACACATCATGCAACTGAAGGCAAGAGAAATGGCCAAATTCCTTGGAATAGATGATACTTCAGCCGGGCGCAGTGGCTCACGCCTGTAATGCCAGCACTTTGGGAGGCCACGATGGGCAGATCATGAGGTCAGGAGTTTGAGACCAGCCTGGCCAACATGGTGAAACCCCATCTCTACTAAAGATACAAAAATTAGCTGGGCATGGTGGTGCATACCTGTAATCCCAGCTATTGGGGAGGCTGAGGCAGTAGAATGGCTTGAACCCAGGAGGCAAAGTTGCAGTGCACTGAGATCATGGCACTGCACTCCAGCCTTGGTGACAGAGCAAGACTCCATCTCAAAAAAAAAAAAGGAAAAAAAGATGCTTCAAAGCAGTGAAGAGCTGATGTGTCTCATTCATGTGTAATGCAGGACTGTTATTAAGACCTTGCGTCATATTTAAGTGGCCCCATTTTTATTCTTCCTTGGAGGTAGATAAATAACAAGGCATTTAGTAGCTATGATGTCTTATAACTGATAAAATATGATAATCAGAATGATCATATTAAAGCTGTAATTTATTGGTCCAGGCATTGTGCTCAGCAATTTACAAACATTCTCTCATTTAATTTAATTCTTCACAGCAGTTCTATACAGTAGATAATATATTTTAGCCTTAGAGACATTAGGCACCTTGTGCAAAGGTACATTGGTAGTAAGTGATGAAGCCAGGACTTAGACCTGAGTGTGTGGCTTCGCGAATGCTGAATCTGCTCAGCACCTGGAGGCCTGAGGTTTTCCAGCTGCTCTGCTGGAGGATGAATTCAGCTGAGGTGACCAGGGACGGGAAGATCGTGCTGGCATTGTGTCTAGGCAGTGTTCTTCACTCCAGCTTTGACAGCCACAAAGCTACCACTCTGGCCCTAGTTCTGACCATTTACCTGCACTAGTTGTAATAGGTTCCTTAATAGAAGTTTCCCTGCTTCCAGGCCGGGTGTGGTGGCTCTTGCCTCTAATCCTAGCACTTTGCGGGGCTGAGGCAGAAGGATCACTTGAGCTCAGGGTTCAAGATCAGCCTGGGCAACATAGTGAGACCCTATCTCTATTAAAAAAAAAAAAGTTTCCCTGCTTCCAACATTGTCTCCTATCACCCATTCTCAGCACAACAGCTAGAGTGAGCATTTATTGATTGATTGATTGACTGATTGATTGAGACAGGGTTGCACTTTGTCACCCAGGCTGAAGTGCAGTGACACCATCTCGGCTCACTGCAGCCTTGACCTCCCAGGTTCAAGTGATCCTTCTGCCTCAGTCCCCCAAGTAGCTGGGACAACAGGTGTGTGCCACTACACTGGGCTAATTTCTGTATTTTTAGTAGAGACAGTGTTTCATCATATTTCCCAGGCTGGCCTCAAACTCCTGGGCTCAAGCAATCTGCCCACCTCAACCTCCCCAAGTGCTAGGATTCCAGGTGTGAGCCACTGAGCCTGGCGTAAACATTTAAAACATAAGTCACGGCCCTACCCCAAACCCTCCAAAGGCTTCCTATCTTGGCATAAAAGCTGGAGTGTGCGGGGTCCTACAAGACCTTGTGCCAAGACTCTATGTTACTCTCCCCATTCCCTCCCTCAGGTACAGGAATCCCAGTCTCCTTACATAACCAAGTTCAGGGTCTGTCTCACTGTGTCATCCACCAGGAACAGAGCTGGAGACAAGGAGTGTAAATTTGAGTGTAAATTGTTTATTTAGAAAGTAGGGAAATTGGGAAAGGAGATGGAAATGAAAGGGTGTGCCACTCAGCCAGCTACCCCTGTGGGCAACTGATCTCAATTCTACTGGCAAGGTTTGGGAGCTGGTGTAGAGCTTGCACGTCAGGGGGGAACAATGTTAGCCCTCCAGAGGGGCCTGTCTCAGGCCTGGGGTAAGGCAGGGTCCAGTGCCCAGAGAAGGCCTCCTTCAGGCAAAAGGGGTGCTGATACTGGTAATTTGACATCAGGCTGGCACTAAAATGGGAAAATTTGAGGCATACGGTCAAGACCTTGAAAATGTCCACGGCAGGCCCACAGATTTACTGTACTGTCTGCCTAGAATATTCTTCCCTCGGATAATCCCATATTGCTCCTTTAGAACTATATTCAAATGACTCTTCAGGGAGGCCTTTTGTGATCTTCTCCAAATTGTCCCCCAACTCCTAGCACACACATGTATCTTGTTTATGGTCTTTCTTCTACCACTAAATAGAGGCACCACTGGGCAGGCATTTTGGTCTGTTACATCCGCTGCTTTATCCCCAATACTTGGTATGGTGTGTGGTACGTAATAGGAGTTCAATAAATATTGAATGAATGCATGAATGAAAGGTCATTTTAAAAAACCTCTATTTGTCTCCTGTGTCTATTGTCAATTGACTTGGAATCCTTAGGAATAAGGAATATGGTTAATTGACATCTTCAAACTCCAATATATATCTATTATTTTGTATTAGGGCCTGATGGTGAATAGCCTTCAATCTCAGCCCCCTCCACAAATGTTGAACATCTACCATGTGCCAGACACTGTTCAAAGTACTAGGAATACTGCAGTATATCAACTGGGAATGACTTTTGGCAGGAAATGACAGAAACACCGACAGCAATGGCTTATACCAAATAAGGGTTTTATTTTTCTCCTGTAATTAGAAGTCTAGACACAGACAGTCCAGTGCCTGCACAGTGGCTCCAAGGGGCCACTGGGGACCATGCCTGCCTCTGCCTTCTCTATGTGGTCCCAGCTTGCTGCTCTCCCTCCAGCAGTGTCTGCATTCCAATAAGGAAGGGGGAATGGAAGGGGAGAATGTGTGTTCCAGAGGATTCCTCCCTCCAGGATGCTTTCCTGAAAAGCTCTACCCAACAATTACTGGTCTATCTCTTTGCACATCTCATGGCTACCCCTAGCAGCAGGGGAGCTAAGAAATGTAGCATTTGTTAGCTTTTGTTTTCCTTGATGGGCTCCTTGTTTTCTGTAAACACATTTGGGAAGTAGGGTACAATTAAATGCATCTTGAGTAGGTGACTAGCAATACCTGCCATAAGACTAATCATCATGTTCTGTTGAAGCTGTCACTATAGTGCAGGCAAGCCGAAAACAAGGAAACAAACACACACCAACTTGTAAACAATTCCAAATGTAATAGCCACAAGTGCTGTGCAGGGTCCTTAACAATAAGGGGGAGTTAGAAGGTGACTCAGGTTCTATATCATACCTGGGAGTCAGAGGAACAGCTCTCCAAGGAAGTGACATCGGAGCTGAATTCTGAATGATGAGGCAGAGGCGACTTTGCCAAGATCAACTGTGGTTTTACCGATCCTTTGTTGGTTATAATTTAATCCCAGACAAGAAAGAAGTATAACCATGTCTGCCTAGTTCTATAAAACCCAGCCTTCAAGATGTGGGATAAATCATCCTTATTTTTCCTAAACATTCTCTCAGAGCTGTGATGAGGTTTTTTTCTCCTTCTGGTGCTTCTCTCTCCCCTTCCCTTCCCTCCCTCTTCTCTCTCACAGATAGCAAAAATTGGGGTGGTTCCTTGACAATAATGGTAAATGATCACAGAATGGAGCATGAGAGGGAGTTTTTGTTTGTTGTTGTTGTTTTTGTTTGTTTGTTTGTTTGTTTGTTTTTGAGACGAAGTTTCTTCGCTCTTACTGCCCAGGCTGGAGTGCAATGGCACGATCTCAGCTCATCACAACCTCCACCTCCCAGATTCTTCTGCCTCAACCTCCTGAGTAGCTGGGATTATAGGGGTATGCACCACCACGCCCAGCTAATTTTGTATTTTTAGTAGAGACAGTGTTTCTCCATGTTGGCCAGGCTGATCTTGAACTCCCAACCTCTGGTGATCCACCCGCCTCAGCCTCCCAAAGTGTTGGGATTACAGGCGTGAGCCACTGCATCCAGCCTTTTTGCTTTTAAAGCCTAACAAAGCTTAATGTGGCTGGGGTGAGGTGGCTCACACCTGTAATCCCAGCACTTTGGGAGGCCGGGGTGGGCAGATCATTTGTGGCCAGGGGTTCGAGACCAGCCTGGCCAACATGGTGAAACCCCGTCTCTACTAAAACTAGAAAAATTAGCCGGGCGTGGTGGCTCATGCTTGTAATTCCAGTTATTCAGGAGGCTGAGGCAGGAGAATGTCTTGAACCTGGGAGGCAGGAGGTGGAGGCCGCAGCAAGCCAAGATCAGGCCACTGCATTCCAGCCTGAGTGACAAAGCGAGACTCCATCTCGAAAAAAAAAAAAAAACCAAAAACTAAATGCCAGAAAAAAAAATTTTTTTCAGGGAAATAAGCCAGACATGGGTAATTTATAAGAGAGGGAGTAATTCTAGGAAAATTCTGTTTAACCCATCAGCCAGTCCATCAAAGAAGAGGATCTCTGTAGCATTGGGTGAAACTCTTGATATGTCACATTCTAATCCACATAGCCACCGTGCCGGCCACTTATTTCTTTTTGAGACTGTTGCTGAACGGTTTCTTGCTGCCAGCTCTTTTCTCCCAATATTTTTATGCTATAGTTATCCTTTATCCTTTACCTAATATAGGTTACAGATGCAAGCAAACCCCTTTGTGTGTGTTAAGAACTATAGCTCCTATAAAATTCTGGCTAGACCCAACTCAGCAGGTGTGTTCAAGTCTACTTGCAAGAGACTCAACAGGGAGAAGGGCGGAAAAATGTCAGTGAACATTGTGGTTGTAATAGAACCTTACTTCACATTTCCCAGTGACTATGCTTCATATAGAAATGTTCAAAACATATCCCACTGCATTTTGTTTTTAGATTGCGGCATGGTTGTATTGTTTTTCCCCTTGTACTTTAAAGACTAAGTACATTTTCATCCCAGACATTACCAAAATCATACAGATGATTCAGCGCTTAGACAAAAACTGCCTGATAATTTTCCATCTTTATCATTTTTCATTCTTGACCTGAATCTTTTGGTATTGTGTAAGTGCTGCCTAAATGGAAAGTTTTTTCTTTTTAATTTTAAGAAATATGTGTTATAAAGGGTTCAGACGTGTTACTATCTTTATTATACTTTATTATACATAACTCTTTTTTTCTTTTTTGTGGAAGTCCCTGCTCTTTAGCCCATTGCACTGGCAACTGTTGATAAGAAAACCATATAGTCTTTTTTTTTTTTTTTTTTTTTTTTTGAGACAGGGTCTTACTCTGTTGTCCAGGCTGGCATGGAGTGGTACGATTTCTGCTCACTGCAGCCTCGACCTCCCAGGCTCAAGCAGTCCTCCCACCTCAGTCTCCTGTATAGTGAGGACTACAGGTGTGCACCACCATGCCCAACTAAGTTTTTTGTAGAGGTGGGGTTTTGCCATGTTGCCCAGGCTGGAAACCCTATAGTCTTAATTTCTGATTTCTATGAGTTATTCAGGCAATAACTCTGCTTATAGAATAAACATCTAAGGTGAAAGATTTTGATAACCAAAATTGTTTTAAAATGTTACTGAAATCATTTAAATAAATTAGTACATTAATATGAAGGAGTTATTTACAATGATTAGCAACCATGTTCTTAAAATATTTAATGAAAAAATGTACTGATATCCTGTTGAGTGAAAATAAGGAGGCTATAGAACGTTATTACTAGATGATTTCAGTTTTGTAAGATGTATTTTAAAAACTGGAAAACAGCCAGGCATGGTGGCATGTGCCTGTAGTCCCAGCTACTTGGGAGGCTGAGGTGAGAGAACTGTTTGAAGCCAGCAGCTTGAGGGTGCAGTGAACTATGAGCAGAGGTTGCAGTGAGCCAAGATTGCGCCACTGTACTCCAGCCTGGGTGACAGAGTGAGAACTCATCTCAAAAACAAAAACAACAGCAATCAAAACAACCTTGAAAATAATATATTTGAATATTAACCACTGCATGGTGGGAATTGGAGTAGTTTTAACTTTTTTATTGTGTATTTTCTTACATAGTTGGAATTATTTTTATTTTTAAAATGAACATGTAAAGCCTTTTTCTTTTTTCTTTTTCTTTTTTTTTTTTTTTTTTTTGAGAAAGAATCTCACTCTGTCACCCAGGCTAGAGTACAGTGGTGCGATCTCGGCTCACTGCAACCTCCACCTCCTGGGTTCAAGCGATTCTCCCACCTCAGCCTCCTGAGTAGCTGAGATTACAGGTGTGCACCACCACACCTGGCTAATTTTTGTATTTTTTAGTAGAGACAGGATTTCGCTATTTTGGCCAGGCTGGTCTCAAACTCCTGACCTCAGGTGATCTGCCTGTCTCAGTCTCCCAAAGTGCTGAGATTACAGGTGTGAGCCACTGCGCCTGACTGTAAAGTCAATTTAAAAAAAAATACAAGCTTATTTTTCAATAAGGAGGTAATGCATGAGGAAGAAGGCATCAGCTTAGAAACTGAATAGATGTGGGTTTAAATCCAATTAAGCATTGATTATACGGTCATGAACCTCATAATGATGTTTTGATAAACGAAAGATAGCATATAAAACAGTGGTTCCGTAAAGATTATAATGGAGATGAAAAATTCCTATTGCCTAGTGACTAGCCTTTAACATCCATGGCACAATGCATTACTCCCAAGTTTATGGTAATGCTGGTGTAAACAAACCTACGGCACTGTTAGTTGTATAAAAGTTCAGTACATACAATTATGTAAAGTACATAATACTTGATAATAAATGACTACATTCCTGGTTTAGATATTTACAGGACAGGATAAGTTTTTATTTTTTGGAGTCTTGCTCTGTCACCCAGGCAGGAATGCAGTGGTGTGATCTCGGTTCACTGCAACCTTCTCCTCCCAGGTTCAGACAATCCTTCTGCCTCAGCCTCCCAAGTAACTGGGATTGTAAGCGTGCACCAACACTCCTGGCTAATTTTTGTATTTTTAGTAGAGACAGGTTTCACCATGTGGGCCAGGCTGGTCTCAAACTCCTGACCTCGAGTGCTCTGCCCACCTCAGCCTCCCAAAATGCTGAGATTACAGGCATGAACCACTGTGCCCGCTTCATTCTTTTACTTATATATAAAAAATGTTGGCCTGGCATGGTGGCTCACGCCTGTTATCCCAGCACTTTGAGAGGCCAAGGCAGTTGGATCACTTGAGGTCAGGAGTTTGAGACCAGCCTGGCTAACATGGTGAAACCCAGTCTGTACTAAAAACACACAAAAAATTAGCCGGGTATTGTGGCGCATGCCTGTAGTCCCAGCAACTTGGAAGTCTGAGGCAGGAGAATCACTTGAACCCAGGAGGCAGAGGTTGCAGTGACCCTAGAGATTATGCTACTGCACTCCAGCCTGGGCAACAGAGCAAGACTCCATCTCAAAAAAAAAAAAAAGAAAAGTCAACTGTAAAACAGTCTCAGGCAGGTCCTTCAGGAAGTATTCCAGAGGAAGGCATTGTCCCTGTAGGAGGTGACAGTTCCATGCTTATTGTTGCTGCTGAAGATCTGCCACTGGGACCAGATGTGAAGGTGGAAGGCAGTGATACTGATGATCCTGACTGTGTAGACCTAGGCTAATGTGTGTGTTTGTCTTAGTTTTAAACAAAATTCAAAAAAATAAAACATTTTAACTTTTCAAAAGTAGAAAAAAATACAGAGTGAAGATATAAAGAAAAAATTTGTATAGCTATACAATGTGTTTGTGTTTTAAGCTAAGTGGTTTTACAAAAGAGTCAAAAGTTTAAAAAATTAAAAAGTTTCGAAAGCGAAAAAGTTACAGTAAGCTAAGGTTAATTTATTATCAAAGAAAGAAAACAGAATAGGTTTTCTTTATACTCCTTTATCATCTTTATGGGACCACTGTTTTATATGGTATCATTGACCAAAACATCATTATGGGGTGCCTGACTGTATAATAAATGGTTAATTGGATTTAAACTCACATCTGTTCAGTTCCTTTTTTTTTTCTTTCCAACTTCTAAATTCAGAAGGTATATGTGCAGGTTTGTTACATGGGTAAATTGCATGTCTCAGGAGTTCAGTATACAGTTTATTTTGTCACTCAGATAATGAGCATAGTACCTGATAGGTGGGTTTTTATCCTCACCCTCTTCTTATTCTCCACCCTGCAAATTTTTAAAGTGAATTTAGTGTAGCCTAAGTGTACAATGTTTATAAAGTCTACAGTAGTGTACAGTCATGTTCTAGGCCTTCACATTCACTCACCACTCACTCACTGACTCACCCAAAACAACTTCCAGTTCTGCAAGCTTTGTTCATGGTAAATACCCTATACAGGTGGACCATTTTGACCTTCCTTGCCATATTTTTACTGTAGCTTTTCTGTTTTCATGTTCAGATCCATAAATATTTACCACTATGTTGCAGTTGCCTACAGTATTCGGGACAGTCACATGCTGTACAGGTTTGGTACCTAGGAGCAATAGGCTACACCATACAGCTTGGGCGTGTAGCAGGCTATACCAGCTACGTTTGTGTAACTTACACTCCATGTTGCTTGCACAAGGATGAAATCACCTAATGATGCATTTCTCAGAAGAGTATCCTGGTGCTTGAGTAACACATGACTATATATGTAACCTAAAGCTCTCAGAGCTTCCCTGTCTTCATCTATTGCCCAGGGAGAGGAATCAGCGGTTCTCCAAAAGCTGTACCTTTTTCCATAAATATAAGGATGAAGGGTTGAGATGATAGTTGTTAGAATTATATTGAGAAATGGTAGAGGCCTCTGAGAAAGCAAGGCCATGAGATGAAAGCAGAGAGAAGGCGGTTCGAGTGGAGCCCTGATGAGGTTCATGCTCATGGTTGCCCAGCCATCAACACGGCTCATCACGCCTGTTTCCAGATTGCTTCTAGACCTTAGCTACCCTCATTCTATAAGATGGAATGACAATGCGTACTACATACAGATCATGAAAAGATGCAAAGAAAATGCATCTCCACATTGCAGTTACTCAATTAGATTTATTTCTAATACTCACCACCACCCACAATTGGAAGGAAAGAAGGGCTAGAACATTAAAGTTTCCATTTGTGCTGAGACTGCAACTTAGCTATTTAGAAGTTATTTTAGCAGACTTCCCTCCAGTGGAAAAACAAAACAGGGATAACTAGTTTGACTCGGTCTTTTTATCTCTTTCCATTTAAACACAGATATCCTGTTGTGATAACCTTTGACACTTTATTACTATGGCCGCAGTAAATAATAACTGCCCTTATTTTGTAATGTTAGCCCTGGTTACACAGCACCATTCATTACTGAACATAAAAGTTGAAGTTTTTGTGAATAGAAGGAAATGTTATTTGAATTCCTTTGCTGGGTTCACTAAGTTTATGTGAGGGTTTGGGTGGTTTAAATGGCGAAGAGAGAATCATTGAGTTGCGTGTTTGTCACAGAGAAGTGCCCCCACACCAAAAATAAGAACCAGCCAATCTGGGGCCAGTGGGAAAATGTTAACAGACTTGCAGAACTTCATTGGAAATCTGAGTTTGAGTCACGATGAAATTAAGAAATCAACTTCCAAACACCCTCAAGTTACCTTAATTGCTTAGAGAATGTATCTTTAGTTACCTTTCTCACTATAAAACAGTACTTTTTGTTATAGAAATAGTGTGTAAGGACTTGAAACAGAATGACTTAAAAATCACTAAAAATCATGTCCATGTCTTTGGAAAAAGTCTTGGAAATGATTTGTCATCAATCTCCATATTGATCAGGACACAGAGTTGGAGATTTTGTCACTTTTCTTCTTTGACAGTTATCATCCTTTGTCAATATTTATTTTCTTTCCTCTTTTTTTTTTTTTTTTTTTTTTTGAGATGGAGTTTCGCTCTTGTTGCCCAGGCTGGAGTGCAATGGCGTGATCTCAACTCACTGCAACTTCTGCCTCCCAGGTTCAAGCGATTCTCCTGCCTCCTGCCTCAGCCTGCCGAGTAGCTGGGATTATAGGCACCTGCCACAATGCCGGGGTAATTTTTGTATTTTTAGTAGAGACGGTGTTTCACCATATTGGTCAGGCTGGTCTCGAACTCCTGACCTCAGGCGATCGACCCACTTTGGCCTCCCAAAGAGCTGGGATTACAGGAGTGAGCTACCATGCCCAGCCTGTCAATATTTCTTAAATAAGGAAAAGCCTGGCTTTATATAATTCAAATTTTACTGAAAATTGTTTTTAATTTTGTTTTTCTATTATCAACTTTTACTTTTAATTAACTTACATTTGAATTTCAGAAATGTTTTTAACTTTATTTCAGGGTGATTTTCAATTTGCTCCCAATCTTTCTGAAACAGCTTTAGTAAAATATAAACATTGTAATATGTTACATGATCAAATCCTACAATTGTAGAATTTGAAGAGGTCTGAAAGTTCATGTATTCCATCTCTCCAAGTAGTTAATTACAGTACTACAGAATCATTAATGTTGGCAACATTTTAATGTGAACAATTGTTAATTGTGAACAATTGGCTGGGTACAGGCCGGGTACAGTGGCTTATGCCTGTATTGTAAGCACTTTGGGAGGCCAAGCCAGGTGGATTGCTTGAGCTCAGGAGTTTGAGACCAGCCTGGGTGACAAAGTGAGACCTCTTCTCTATAAAAAAATAAAAAATTAGGCGAGCATGGTGGCATGTGCTTGTAGTCCCAGCTACTTGGGAGGCTGAGGTGGGAGGATCTCTCTTGAGCCTGGGAGCTTGAGGCTGCAGTGAGCCGTGATGCACCACTGCACTCCAGCCTGGGTAACAGAGCAAAACCCTGTCTCAATTAAAAAAAAAAAAAAAGGGTAACTTTTACAGATCCAATCTTAGCATAAGTATAAGGGTATAAGGCAAAATTGAAGACTTTTGAATAAATAAAAGAGATTTTTTTTGGAATATTCAAATTGGATATTCTTTCAGTGAAATATCTGTCTTTAGAGACCATGTAATCCTATAGGGATATACATCTTGGTCTTGGGCTAGGCTATTTTACAAGTCAGTTGAGATAAAAGTTAACTTGAAAAGTGTTTTACTATAGATTTCTGTATTGATCACAATAATTCAGAAATTGATGATAAAAATAATAGTCATGCAAATGTTTCTTGTTCATAGTCATGCAAGGAAATTCTGTCCTATGGACGGTCAATTGATTTTCCTCTCTTATTGTGGAAATAAACAGTTTTGTGTCCACTTGCAAATTTATTTCAGTATTCTCATCTATATATGTATCTGCTGTTGGACTTCTCCTTTGAATGAATGATAACATTTCACTGGTTCACTCATTAGTAATGAGTTAAATAAAATGTATTCCAGGTGTTCATTGTATGTCTATATGATAGTCATGATTTTAACTTTTTGGGAAAATTAACTTTTAACCTAAGATATACAAATGACCATTTTATAATTAAAAACTACTTATCGCTCTCCATTGGCCTATAGATGAAAACATTGAAGCTTGGAGAAAAACAGGGTAAGCATGTAATAAATAGCTTAGCTGGATTTGAATCCATGTCTATTTCATTTATAAACTGGTATCTAACTCATTGCACTGCCTCCTCACTGAGAAATAACTTTTTTTTTTTTTTTTTTTTTTTTTTTGAGACGGAGTCTCGCTCTGTCGCCCAGGCTGGAGTGCAGTGGCCGGATCTCAGCTCACTGCAAGCTCCGCCTCCCGGGTTCACGCCATTCTCCTGCCTCAGCCTCAGGAGTAGCTGGGACTACAGGCGCCCGCCACCTCGCCCGGCTAGTTTTTTGTATTTTTTAGTAGAGACGGGGTTTCACCGGGTTAGCCAGGATGGTCGCGATCCCCTGACTTCGTGATCCGCCCGTTTCGGCTTCCCAAAGTGCTGGGACTACAGGCTTGAGCCACCGCGCCCGGCCAAGAAATAACATTTTTGTATTTTAAAAGATGGCTTTCAGTTTCATGTTCCAGTCGATGCTTATATTTCCAAAACAATCATGGTAGTGAAATTTGATTTATATATTCTTTCACCTAAGCCCTGGCTTTCAGCTGCTAGGTTTCTCTCTTCTGCTTTGACTGGGATATTTCTCTTGGCTTTGCATCAAGTAGTACTGTGTTTTCAAACCCTCCATGTCATTTACAGTATGCATTAAATTGTATACAAAGCTTTTCCCTTTCAGGACTTGTTAAGACCTTCTGTTTATTTCCAGAAGAAAGCCTCAGTGAGGTGATATGTCCCTCTCATACTTGCTAGTCTCCCTTTAATAACAAAGAGAGAGCTTGAGCTTCCTCAACAATAGTATATAAATTTTTGTTTTTATTTTGCTTATTTTATGGTTATCTCTTATTTATGGAAAATAATTCTGATTTGCATTTATGATAGTCGCACAAAGCTTCCTTTAAAATAAATTTCAGTTAAAAATCAGCTGAGATAAAGGAAAGCATTCCTTAAATAGCTTGACTAATAGATGTGAGCTCTTCCCTGCCACCTTTTCCACCATGTGAGGATGCCATGAGAAATCACCATCTATGGAACAGACCTTCACAAAAACACCAAATCTACCTACACTGTGATTTTCTTTCTTTCTTTTTTTTTTTCGAGATGGAGTTTCGCTCTTGTCGCCCAGGCTGGAGTGCAATGGCATGACCTCGGCTCACTGCAACCTCTGCCTCCCAGGTTCAAGCAATTCTTCTGTCTCAGCCTCCCGAGTAGCTGGGATTACAGGGGCCTGCCACCACGCTAGCTAATTTTTTTGTATTTTTAGTAGAGACAGGGTTTCACCATGTTGGCCAGGATGGTCTCAAACTCCTGACCACAGGTGATCCGCCCTCCTCGGCCTCCCAAAGTGCTGGGATTACCAGCACACCCAGCCCCACACTATGATCTTGAACGTCCCAACCTGCAGAACTCTGAGAAATACATATCTGTAGTTTATGAATTACCCAGTTGGTGGTATTTTTGTGAGGCCAGCAGGAATGGACTAAGACACTCATAGAGTCATTGTGAGAAGGGAATAAGATGCTCTGTGTGGCTGTGAGCTTCCTGAGGTCAGACTGTGTCTAACTCGTCTTGTTATCCCCCAGCTGCTAATACAGTGCCTAGCACCTGGGATTCCGTAAGAGCTTGTTTTCTTCTTTCCCTTGCAAAGCTAATTAGTATGGTCACATGAACATTTTCTTTTTTCTTTTTTTTTTTTTTTTTTTTTTTTTTTTTGAGACAGAGTGTCGCTCTGTCACCCAGGCTGGAGTACAGTAGCACAATCTTGGCTCGCTGCCACCTCTGCCTCCTGGGTGCAAGCGATTCTCCCACCTCAGCCTCTGGAGCAGCTGGGATTACAGGCATGCATTACCACACTCAGCTAATTTTTGTATTTTTAGTAGAGACGGAGTTTCACTATGTTGGTCAGGCTGGTCTTGAACTCCTGATCTCGAGTGATCCACCCACCTCGGCCTCCCAAAGTGCTGGGATTACAGGCATGAGCCACCCTGCTCAGCCCACATGAACATTTTCTATGGCATTATTAAACAGAGAGTATTGCATGTGAACATGTAAAATAAACATGAGCATTTAGAATGTTTTATTTTTCTTATGGTGATCAAAGCTGTCCAATGTATACATCGTATACAATGTATACATCTGAAGTATGGAAATATGCAATGAAGGAAGAAAAAAAATCATCCGCCAACTCTCAGCTTCCTTCAGACACATCACACTCCAGAGCAATCACTCTTAATTTGATAAATTTCTCTTTTTTCTATCATTAAAAAATATTATACACTTGAGATCCTAGTATATATGCAATTTTGCAACCTGTTATTTTCTCCTAACGTTAGATTTTGCTTGGCACTCAAATTTCATCCAGCATGATTTTTGTTGTTTGACCTACATTGGGGCTTTTCTTTCCCATCTGTCATGGGGTTGGCCAACAGAATGTCAACCTGTGAACTCTGGTAAAATGTTTCCAAATGACAAATCAGACAATTTGGATGGGAGGATTGATGCCGGGGGAGGGTGGGTAGGGATGTACTGGGGTAGGGAAAGAGGGAGATGAAGGGAGGCAAGTAAGGAAGGAGGCATGGGAGAAAGCCAAATGTTTACCTTCACAAACCATATTGGGAAGTCCTGGATAAGGGCATTGGTTCCTTGGCAAAGCTTGGAACCCACCCATTAATCTTGTGCTCCCTCTGCTGGCTTTGATGAGCACAGCCGCTGTGTGATTAACGTGAATAGTAACTACAATGGACCTGAGTCCATTGAAATCCCCCGTGATGGACAGGGAAGACAGTCATTCTTTTTGAGATTTTTTTGATAAGATCCAAGTTCACATCAACAGGAGTAGATTGATTGATTACTTATTCAGTTGAAAAGACTTCAAATTCCTGCCCCAGCCCTCCTGACCTCCCCACCTCCCGATCCTCTTTTCCTCTGCCCTAGGAGAATGAAATTCTGAAGTTCTCAGCTTTTCCTTTCAAGATTCTTACGATTCTCCTGATGATCTCACTTCTCTTTCCTGTATTTTCCTGTTGTTTTTCTCTGTTTCACCTTCTGTGCCACCACGCCCCCCTCCTTGCTGGTGCCATTTGTGAATAAAAAAGGAATGGTGAAACCCTGCTTTGCAAAGCTCTTCTAATTATGCAGCCTCTTATTTCTCCATTTTTGCTGAATTCAAAGTTGTAAAAAGCTTTTCAAAATAGGTGTATGCTCTACTTGACAGTTGTGATAAAACAATGCCTCCAATAAAAAGAAAGGAAGACACATTTACAATTTCCTTTTCCATAATTTATAGTGATTTAGCTCCCCCCATCAGGAGATAAAAATTTCTTTGGGAACAATTTTCTTTTAATAGCATCTTCTGAAGCAGCACACATTTCTTTTGCAGTCATTAGAGCTCCTAGCCTACAAAACAGTGACTGAAGATTGAATTAGATTTAGAGGGAGGCTGCCTGTATCACATAAATAAACAATGAGGGCCCTGGCCATTTCATTACAGAACTTAAATAAGCAGTACAGATGGTCCACTGCAGTGTTACACATGCATAACCTATTTAAAAGATGACATTATAGGGCCAGAAGCATTAATGTACTCACAGTGCCATTTGTTTACTCTACTTGAGTTACTTCTTTAGTTACACTAAAGCCATGGGTCAGGCAAATTATTGCAGGCAGTAATGGAGACAGATGAAAAGATAAGGGAATTATTGAATGATGAGAGCAGAAACACTAAATTAGCTTAAGGATTTATGGCCTCAAACTTAACCTAATAGATGTTATTTGCTATTGATCCTTCTCATGGTGTTGTAAGTGACAGAAAAAAAACAAAAAACTCATTTGTTTAAGCACATGAAGAAAGGTAATTAACTTACTAACTTATTGGCTCATGGAACTGAGAAGATCAGAGCTTCATGTATGGCTGGTTCTAGGTGCTCAGAATGGCTGTCAGGTCTGTTCTCTTGCATGGTGGCTTCATTTGCAGCATGCTCTCATTACTGGTGTTCAGATGCTCCATGCCTATGTATTAATACTTGCTAGTCCAATGGAAGGAGGTTCTTTGTTATTCTAGCAAAAGATCAGGAATTACATCTCTTGACCAGTTTTGGATATGTGCATTTTCTGAACCAGTGATTACATGTGGAAGAGTGGAATGTGTATTCCATTGAGTCATGTGCCCATCCTGTGAGCCCTGAGTGTGGGGCAGGGGTTGGTGGGGTTTGTGGATAGCATCATCAAGACAGCTTGACTAGGAGAGAGCGGCTCCTCAAAGGAAAATCCACATGCTACTAACACAGGAAGGTGGCATGGAAGCCAAGTAGGCAAAATGGGATTTCTAATCCTTCAACCAGCGCACTTGAGAAAGGATCATTCACTAGAACCTTCGAATGAATTCTCCTAACATACAGGATGCACACTGAGGTAAAAACTAGAAAATGTCCTTAAATCTGTTCATTCACCTGAGGTTTCCGTTCCAAGTTAAATCTATTAGCAGGCAGAACTAGCAAGTATTCTTCACAAGTAAAACTACCTTAATGGCACCTGTCTTTTTAATGCTACCACTCTATGTTTACACTTTCACGTTTCCCAGTTTCTCAAATGACAGAAGAAATTCTTACTGTATCACATCCCTCCATCTGCTGAATTAAACAAAACGCATGCCAGTCCTTTTAAGAATTGCAGCAGTAAAAGGGTCAAGTGAATGTCAAAGGCATGATTGAACTAACAGGATCCGGACTGCCAAGTCCCTTGCAAGACTTTAGAAATGTTTCTTTCTTTTAACTTTTGCTCTGGGTCACTTACTTGTGGTTACTGCGGTGGGGCCACCAGCTCTCTGAAATTTCTTACTAGTC
Source organism: Macaca thibetana thibetana (assembly GCF_024542745.1). Taxonomy (NCBI): domain Eukaryota; kingdom Metazoa; phylum Chordata; class Mammalia; order Primates; family Cercopithecidae; genus Macaca; species Macaca thibetana. The sequence continues at coordinate 120,497,754 of NC_065579.1, forward strand.
AACAGACTAAAATACTGAAAGGAGCTATTGTTACACTTCAGTATAGAAACAGGATACACACACACACACACACACACACAAATGAGCACATGTAAAACAGTGAAATCCAAATGAGGTAGACAGATTGTATTTATGTCAATTTCTTTGTTGCCATAATATTCTATAGTGTTGCAAGTTGTTAGCATTGGGGGAAACCGGGTGAAGGACACTCAAAATCTCTCTGTATAATTCTTTATATTACATGTACATCTTCAATAATCATCAAATACTTTTTTTTCTAATTTTCTCGAGTTGGGGTCTTGTTGCATATGTGGTCTGGCCTTGAGGGCTCAAGGGATCTGTCTGCCTCAGCCTCCCGAGTAGCTGAGACTATAGGCATGTACCATCACACTCAGCTCCTACCAAATAAAGTTTTCAAAAAATTGCATAAGACAAAAAATAATAGAAGTAGGATTGTCATGAGAATGATAATGGTGTCCTGTGTCATCTTGATGAAAGCAAATCTTTGAAATTGTGTGAATTTTTTTTTTTTTTTTGAGACAGAGTCTCACTTTGTTGCCCAGGCTAGAATGCAGTGGCATGGTCTCGGCTCCCTGCAGACTCTGTTTCCCGGGTTCAAGTGATTCTCCTACCTCAGCCACCCGAGTAGCTGGGATTACAGGCGTGCGCCACCACACCCAGCTAATTTTTGTATTTTTAATAGAGATGGGGTTTCACCATGTTGGTCAGGCTGGTCTCAAACTCCTGACCTCAACTCGATCCGCCCACCTTGGCCTCTCAAAGTCCTGGGATTACAGGCATGAGCCACTGCGCCGGGCTTGAATGTGTTCTTATCTTTCTGCACACTAAAAGCTTTGGATGGAAGTTTTTGAAGCCCTAGGCTGGGTTAAGAATACTTTAGATTTAGTCATGGCAAAGAGTTCTGAAACAAGTTCTATCCTTTATTTAAATTGGGATGAAACTTGCATAACATAAATTAACCATTTAAAAGTGAACAAGTCAGTGGCATTTAGTGCATTTACGATATTGTGCGAACACTGTCTTCAGTTCTAAAACATTTTCATCACTCCAAAATAAAACCCCATACCCATTTGGCCGTTACTCCCAATCCCACTCCAGCCTCTGGGTGACTCCCAATCTGCTTTCTGTTTCTCTAGATTTACCTATTCTGCACACTTCATGTAAATAAAATCATGAAAGATATGATCTTTTGTGTCTGGCTTCTTTCACTTAGCATAATGTTTTTGAGGTTCATCCAGGCCATCACATATATCAGTATCAGTACTTCATTCTGATGGTGTTCAGGATCCACTACCCTAAAATATGGCACTTTGGCATTTGAGAACACTGGAGAAGCAGGAAGTTCTCTCTGACCTTCCTCCCACCCTTCTCTTTTGAAGTAGACTATAAGAGAATTTTTTTTTTTTTTTTATCTTCTCCTGAAGTAGGGCATAAGGCCCTCATTCCAGAGATGGCCACATTATACTCAAAGAAAAATGCCCTTGTCTCTAAGGACACAGAAACTCAGAGAAGAACCTGAACAAACAGGGCTTGCTAAATTCTCCCTGGTTTATATCAGTTTTCACCCCTTTTGTCCAATCGTACTGCTGCCTGACTATCATCAAACCTAAGCATAAAAATGCATAGGTTTCTCTGTTTTTTTGGTTTTTCATTTAAAAAGGCTCCCATATCACATAAAATTTGTATGCTATTCTCCTGTTAAGCTGTTTTTTTTTTTTTTTTTTTTTTTTTTTTTTTTTTTGAGACGGAGTCTCGCTCTGTCGCCCAGGCTGGAGTGCAGTGGCACAATCTCGGCTCACTGCAAGCTCCACTCCGCCTCCCGGGTTCACGCCATTCTCCTGCCTCAGCTTCCCAAGTAGCTGGGACTACAGGCGCACGCCACCACGCCCGGCTAATTTTTTGTAATTTTAGTAGAGATGGGGTTTCACCATGTTAGCCAGGATGGTCTCGAACTCCTGACCTCATGATCCACCCACCTCGGCCTCCCAAAGTGCTGGGATTACAGACGTGAGCCACCGCGCCCAGCCCTTTTTCTTTTTTTTTTTTTTTTTGACAGCGTCTGCCTGTGTCACCCAGGCTGGAGTACAGTGGTGAGATCTTAGGTCACTGTAACCTCAAACTCCTGGGCTCTAGTAGTCCTCCCACCTTGGCCTCCTGAGAGGCTGGGATTACAGGCAGCACCACTATGTCTGGCCAATCTTTCTTTTTATTTTTTGTAGAGATGGGCTTTTGCTATGTTGACCAGGCCAGTCATGAACTCCTGGCCTCAGGCAATCCTCCTGCCTCAGCCTCCCAAAGTGCTGGGATGAAGATGTGAGCCACGGTGCCCAGCCTAAGCTGTCTTTTATTGCAAGTGCCTCAACTATGAACCTAGCAATGGGTTAGAAAATAAATCTCTCCTCTCCTACAATTTTCTTTTATGGCTGAATAATTTAAAAATTGCCATTATCCATTATATCCATTGTATGAATATAACACAATTTCTCTATCCATTCATTTGTCGATGGACATTTAAGTTGTTTCTGCCTTTTGGCTATTGTGAATAGTGCTGGTATAACATTTGTGTACAGGTATGGGTTTGACCACCTGTTTCCAATTCTTTTGGGTATATACATATGAGCAAAATTGCTGGGTCATATGACAATTCTGTTGAATTTAACAAATACTTACTGAGCAACTACAGTGTTCCCTGTAGCGCTGTACGTGCTGGCAACACAATATTGAGCCAAAAGGTCAGATCCCTCCTCTTCTGGAACTTAATTTCTAATAGCAAAGAGAAAGGCAATAAACAATAAACAGGAATGGTACCTAATTTGTGATGCAAAATGCAAATGAGGTCCTTTTTAAAAAAAAAATTATTGGCTGGGCACAGTGGTTCACACCTGTAATCCCAGGACTTTGGGAGGCCAAGGTGGGCAGATTGCTTGAGACCAGGAGTTCAAGACCAGTCTGGACAACATAGCAAAACTTCATGTCTACAAAAAATACAAAAATTGGCTGGGGGTGGTGGTACATACCTGTAGTCCCAGCTATTCAGGCCGATGTAGGAGGATTGCTTGAGTTTGGGAGGCAGAGGCTGCAGTGAGCTGAGATTGTGCCAGTGCACTCCAGCCTGGGCAACAGAGTAAGACCCTGTCTCAAAAACAAAATTAATAATTTTAAGATGAGAACAGCAAAGCCTTAAACCAAGTGGGGAGTCCTTCTAAGTAGGCACAGTGTCCTGAGAGACTGTACACATTATTGGCTTGTCTAGCTAACACTGACAATAAGAAAATATAGTAATTTCTGATGTTAATCACACACGAATACACTAAGTGGGGTAATATGATAGAGAACAAATAGAAGTGGGTGAGCTACTTTCAATAGTTGGGAAAGGCCTCTCTGAGAAGCTTACATTCAAGCTAAGACCTGAATGATAACAAGGAACCAACTGTATTAAGATCTTGGGGCAGCATATCCAAGCACAGGGAAGAGATTGAGCCAAGCCTGCAAGTTCAGGAGCCAAAACAAGGTCACTGTGGCTGGAACCGGGTTATCTTTAGCCTGGGTGTAAGTACAGTTTCTAACACCACAATCCTGGAGTAAGATTTCGGCCTCTTTTTTGTAATAAAGACAGTGAAAATCAGTCTTGGTAACATGAAATTCTAGACCTGTGGTTGTCAGTGAGCATGACGTAGCACACTGGTGTTCCCCAAGCACTTCCCAGTTAGGGCCTAGGTTTTGCCCACTGGGTACAATTTATTTTGCATCAACTGAGAACACAGAGTATCTGTCAGAATGCTGAGCTGAGGATGAGCTGGATGTGGTGAGTGTGGAGTACAATTTGGTACTAACGAGTGATAAGAAGCATACCATAATGCCAAAGGTTGTCTACTGGGATGTATGCAGAATGTGGGGTTTCTGAGAGCCAAGTCCTGGAAGAAAAGGAGGTTGCACTGAGGCTGAGAGAATAGAGTGATGATTGTGCACACTTTCATGGGCCCCACCAGACATTAGACTGACTGGAGTAGACAGTGCATTGCAATCATCACTGACTTGTTGAGTGTCTTTTCATCTTTTTAAGCATGCCTTCAAAAGCTCTATAATCATAAAGTTCTGGGAAAACGTGGAGATCATGACTCTAGACAACATTTACAAGAACTGCATAGGTGAAAGAGTCAGATGTCTGGCTGACCCTGGAGTTCTCTTTGCAACTGAGGAAGGTCATGCCAAAGAAGTAAGGTTTACATCCAGGCCGAGACTTTTTCAGAGCCACGAGGGAGTGGTGGGTGAGTCAGAGAAATGATGCATGCCAGGAGAAATCTCTTAAGAATTACTGTAAAATCAATGGATTGGAAAACTGAATTAATGGGGCTGGGGACTGTTTGTTAACAATGAAAAAAAATCTATATTCCCCTTGTCTTCTCTAAGCAATATTAGAAGCTATGAGAGAGGAGCAATGAATGTCATGTGAAAGGAGAAAGTGAAGACCCCAGATCACATAAATGATTACATGGAGTCTGAACGGCTCATAAGGTTTGCATGAGTGAATGTTCCCAGTCATTTTGGTGGATAAACACTTTGTTATCCTAGATCACTCTGAGTAACTTGGGCCAATAAAGGCAGTCATACTTATTTCAAAGGACACTATATCAGGTTCTAAAGTGGCCTTCAAATTTATTGCATTTGTGGAACTACCAACAGGTGAGAATAACATTTGTGATTGGTTTCAGCCATGCAAGGGAGTCTAGTTACAAGATAATTCTTGGTAAGAGACAGAGTCCCAAATTCTTCTGCCTTGTTTAAAAGGCATTGCTGAATCAGCATTTCATTCAGATTGTAAAATATATAACTTTTGTGTTTTTTTTAAATACTAATCAGTATTGGCAAATTTTTAAATTTTTTAAAAGTGAAGTGCCTAGGAAAAATGTTGTATTCTCATTTAAAGCTAAATAAACAGATGGAAATATAAATTAGAATGTGTTCTATCTTATTTCAATTTTCTTTTTTCCCCACTATTATGACAGTTAAAGAGAATCACTGAAAACTAGTCAAATCCAAAAATATTCCTCATATTTATTTTTCCTGGCCTGAGGAAAATTTCAGAGTTGTTTGTCTACAAATGAAAACTTTAAAAATAATTACTTTTTAATTGTTTTGAAAAAAAGCAAGTAACTAATAATAACGTTCTACAAACATAAAGTTAACTTTTGTGTGATTAAAGTTTAATCTAAAAACATTAACTTTCTATTACCTGTTTAACATGAAAGTAGACCATTTTTACACATTTTTTTATTTTTGAGAAATTTCCATTTAAAAATCTAATAATTGGCCAGGCGCAGTGGCTCACGCCTGTGTAATCCCAGCACTTTGGGAAGCTGAGGCAGGTGGATCACCTGAGGTGAGGAGTTTGAGACCAGCCTGGCCAAAATAGTGAAACCTCACCTTTACCAAAAATACAGAAATTAGCCAGGTGTGGCAGCGGGCAACTGTAACTTCAGCTACTCAGGAGGCTGAGACAGGAGAATTGCTTGAATCCTGGAGACAGAGGCTGCAGTGTGCCAAGGTCGCTCCACTGCACTCTGGGCGACAGAGTGAGATTCAGTCTCAAAAAAAAAAAAAAAAGATAAAAATCTAATAATTATTCCACTTTTGCTTAAAAAAAAAAAAGACACCTGTGTGTATATGTATTTACACACAAAGAATATAATATGGAAGGTTATATCCCAAAATCTAGGTGGTAAGATTCTGCATTTTGTATTTTCATATTTTTTCTATATGAATATGTATTATTTATACACACGGGGGGAAAGAGAAAACTAATATAAGCAAAGCATTAGATTTCTAATGTAACTCTAATTACATTATTTCACATTCTAATAAATTACATTAGTTCTGATTAATGGGTCAAAGTCTTGCCTATAAACCGATCGCACGCTCAGAATTTTTTTTTTAATTTCAATAGCTTTGGGTTATAATGGTTTTTGGTTACATGGATGAATTCTACAGTGGCAAATTCTGAGATTTTAGTGCACTCATCACCCAAGCAGTGTACATTGTACTCAATATGTAGTCTTTTATCCCTCACTCACCTCCCACTCTCCCCACCACAGTCCATTACATCAGTCTTATGCCTTTGTGTCCTAGTAGCTTAGCTCCCACTTATAAGTGAGAACACACAGTATTTGGTTTTCCATTCCTGAGTTACTTCACTTAGAATAATGGCCTCCAGCTCCATCCAAGTTGCTGCAAATGACATTGTTTCATTCCTTTTATGGCTGAGTAGTATTCTACAGTGTATATTCCCTTCCCTTCCCTCCCCTCCCCTCCCCTCCCCTCCCCTCCCTTCCCCTTCCCTGTTTTATTTTCTCTTTTCTTTTTCTTTTCTTTTTTTCTTTTTTCTTGAGACAAAGTCTCACTCTGTCTCCCAGGCTAGAGTACAGTGGCATGATCTCGGCTCATTGCAACCTCCACCTCCCAGGTTCAAGTGATCCTCCAGCCTCATCCTCCCAAGTAGCTGGGACTACAGGCACTCACCACCATGTCCAGATAATTTTTTATTTTTTGTAGAGATGGGGTTTTACTATGTTGGCCAGGCTGGTCTCCAATTCCTGGCTTCGAGTGATCCACTCACCTCAGCCTCCCAAAGTGCTGGGATTATGGGTGTGAGGCACCATGCTCAACCCACATTTTCTTTATTCACGCATTGGTTGGTGGACACTCAGGTTGGTTTTATGTCTTTGCGCTTGTGGATTGTGCTGCTATAAACATGTGTGTACATGTGTCTTTTTTATATAATGATATCTTTTTCATTTGAGTAGATACCTAGTAGTGGGATTGCTGGACTGAATGATAGATCTACTTTTAGTTCTTTGAGGAATCTCCATACTGTTTTCCATAGAGGTTGTACTAATTTACATTCCCACCAGCAATGTAAAAGCATTCCCCTTTCACCACATCCACACCAACATCTACTGTTTTTTAACTTTTTTTTTGAGACGGAGTTTTGCTCTGTCACCCAGGCTGGAATGCAGTGACACAATCTCAGCTCACTGCAACCTCTGTCTCCTGGGTTCAAGCCATTCTCCTGCCTCAGCCTCCCCAGTAGCTGGGATTACAGGTGTGCACCACCACGCCCTGCTAATTTTTGTATTTTTAGTAGAGATGGGGTTACACCATGTTGGCCAGGCTGGTCTGGAACTCCTGACCTCATGATCCGCCCACCTCAGCCTCCCAAAGTGTTGGGATTACAGACATGAGCCCCCGTGCCTGGCCATTTTTTGACTTTTAAATTGTGGCTATTCTTGCAGGAGTGAGGTGGTATGTTACTGTGGTTTTAATTTCCATTTCTCTGATGATTAATGATATTGAGCATTTTTTCATAAGTTTGTTGTCCGTTTGTATATCTTCTTTTGAGAAATTTCTATTCATGTCCTTTGCCCACTTTTTGATGGGAAAACTCAAGATTTTTAAAAAAGGAGAGTCAAATCGAGTTTAACATTTGTGGAGAGAAGTGAGCAGGGTTAAGGAAGCATCAGGACATGATAAGATATCCAAGGCCTAGCAAACTGTGAAGCTGTTACCACCCTTAGACACAGAGGCAAAAGGGATGGGAACACGTTTCCAGAGCCTGGAGAAAGCTTGGGGCTGACAGGACAGTGGGGAAGATGGAGGGCTGAGGACGGAGGGGAAGCACCCTAGCCTTGCTTTCTCCCTCCTAATCTCAACCCAGTGGAAGCCAAGTTAGGCCCTCCTAAAAGGCTGGCTTTGAGTCACCAGGAATGGTGAAGAGCACAGGACAATGAATGTGTTGGATAAATGGAGAATAAGCTGCGCTGGCAGCACGTTGTGAAGATACATTCTCAGCTGTGGGTTACCTCTCATACCTTTCTATCATTTTGAAAAAGGAATTAGTTTCCTTTTATTATCCTTCATTTTCTTCTTCCTGGTTCTTCACAGAATTGATTTTTTAAAATGTAGAGATGTTGCCCAGGCTGGTCTCGAACTTCTGGGCTTAAGTGATCCTCCTGTATCAGTCTCACAAAGTGTTAGGATTACAAGTGTGAAGCACTGTGCCTGGCCAAAATAAACTTTACATGTCTACCGGAGACCACTTTCTCAACATAGGAGCATTAGGGTTTGAATGCAGCTTAACAATCATTTGTTAAGGATAGACATGGTGGTCATCTGCTAGTTTTTAAAAATCTATCCTTTCTTCCTTCTGGGGAAACTTCTCTCCCCAACTCTGTAAGATGTAATCAAGGGCCCCTGCTTCCTTTGCTTTGGGGCAGGGTGTGACTCAGACTGGACAATCAGCATGCCTCATCTCCGTGGGCATGGGGATAGGTGGGTCCATGACCCATTGGGGCCACTCAGAGTTTTTCTTTCCAAGGAGTGACATGGACTCTGGAAAATAAAGTGTCTTTTTATGTATCAGGAACTGTACGGATTATGTAAGTCTGGAGCTCTCAGGAGCTGGAGTTAGGCAGGTTTGGAGTACCTAACTTATTCACCCTGGATAGCCTTTTGGTGAATGTTGCCAGCATGGAGGAAAAAAGAACTGAAAGATGGAGGAAGAACACAGATTTGGGATGACATAATTCAAGCACCTGACCCTAGCAGCCAGAAGCTAGCCAAACCCCTGGACATCTGTTTTATGTGCCAACAAATTTTCTTTGCCACATATGTTACTTTGAGGTATATTTCTCACAATTGAAACTGACAGTCCTGACTAATAGAGCCTCCCACGTGGAGGCTGAGGGTAATAGCAGCTACAGTTCATTGTGCTCTTACCTGTATTGTTTTCATTTATTCTTATAATAACCCTTAGAAGAAAATAACATGATTATTGCCATTGTCCAGGTAAATAAACTGAGTTACAGAGAGGTCAAGTAATGACACTAAGGGACTAAATTGTCATTCAAATCAAACCTTTGCTTAACTGTAAAATGTATACTCCTAATAAGATAACTATTTATCCTCTAGATTGGGACAATTTGATAATGACCCCGGGATAATAGGCACAGTTTGGACTGTCTCAGGCACACTGCAAGTCACTTAGCTCTTCACCATTCCACCATGACTTTTGTGATCCCTGTTTTCCTGTTGAGGAAACTGAGATATGGACAGGTTAAATTATTTATCCAAGGTCATATGACATTGTCCATGGATGGGGAGGAGAAAGATTAGGGAAGGTGCTGTTTGGCCGACCTATGTTTATTCTATGACCAAACATGGGGCTTTTCAAGGTTTGTTGGCTCCTAATGCATGGATCAATACATAGACACAGAAGATGGAAGTTCTCAAAATCCTGTCTCAAAGCTCCCAAACCAGAAGATCTCGAGGTACAAATGTGACTTTATTAAAAGATAGTGATCGAGCCACTAGAATAACAAAAGCATTAACTTTAAAAAATATATAACATAGGCTGGGCACGGTGGCACACACCTTTAATGCCAGCACTTTGGAGCCGGGTGCAGTGGCTCACGCCTGTAATCCCAGCACTTTGGGAGGTCGAGGCAGGCAGATCACCTGAGGTCGGGAGTTTAAGACCAGCCTGACAAACATGGAGAAACCCTGTCTACTAAGAATACAAAATTAGCCGGGCATAGTGGTACATGCCTGTAATCCCAGCTACTCGGGAGGCTGAGTCAGGAGAATTGCTTGAACCTAGGAGGCGGAGGTTGCGGTGAGCAGAGATCATGCCATTGCACTCCAGCCTGGGCAACAAGAGCAAAACTCCATCTCAAAAAAAAAAAAAAAAATTCCAGCACTTTGGGAGGCCAAGGAGGGCAGATCACTTGAGATCAGGAGTTCAAGACCGGCCTGGCCAACATGATGAAATCCTGTCTCTGCTAAAAATACAAAAATTAGCTGGGCGTGCTAGCAGGTGCCTGTAATCCCAGCTATTCAGGAGGCTGAGGCACGAGAATGGTTTGAACCTGGGAGGCGGAGGTTGCAGTAAGCCGAGATTACCCCAATGCATTCCTGCCTGGGCAACAGAGCAAGACTCTATCGCAAAAAAAAATTATATCTATATCTATATATCTATATAGATATAACATGGCACTTGGAGGAGCTGTAATTAACAGGATGAGTTTGAACTGTGTTAGAAACTATGAGATAGTAGTAAATGAAGTAGCTGGTCCCCTGGACCAGCTGGACATTAGAAGTACGAGAAGTAGTGAATGAAGACTTCTCTTCATTCATTCACAAAACCATCTAGATTTTTCAGGACTTACTGGATATTTGATAGACCCTCTGTTTTAGATTGCAGAGGCTGGTAGTGGGAACCAAGCTGCTCCTACTGTCTTTCCTTTGGGATCCCTTTTGGGTGTGTGCGCATGTATGGAGTGGGGGACACCTGGGGCATGTGCGTAGCACTGTGCTGTGTACTTACACAGTCACATGCTAATGCCACCCGGGAAGCTGGTACTGTCCTTATACTATTCCACAGACAAGGAAGCTGAGCCTCACTAAAGTTAAGGAACCTGGGCTAGGCTATTCATCCAACACATATTTTTCACATCCTCCTCTGGGCCAGGGAATGCTGTGGAGTGCTGAGTACAGAGTGATGACGATGTTACATGTAATTCCTGCCATTGTGGCACTCACAGCAAAGAAGGTACATGCCAAGTCAGTCTTACTGCACTGCTCCATTCTGCCTACCACCTCCAATAACAAGTGGGCTGTGGACATGCTAAGCAAAGCTGGTCTACTCTGCTGGGTTATGAGGGAAGCAGGGGACAGGGAGTGGGGGAAATAGAAACAAAAGGCATTGGGAGCCCAACTCAGGCTGTGTCTCACTATCAAGCAACAAGCTGGGCCATGCTAGCAAGCATTGTATTTAAATGCATCACTTGCTTTCTATTAGCTTGCGGTTCAAGGGAAAAAATAACTCTAACTTGGGTTGTAATGTGTTACACAACCTAACACTTAGCCACCCCTTTAAGTTCATCGTGAAGTTCCATGCCCAACTCTCTGCACCCCATGCTCTCTGTTCTTGTGGCTCACTGGGTTCACCCTGCTCCTTCCTCCATGGAGGGGCTTACACATCATCCTCTCCTTCTGACTTGAGTACTTTGCTTCTTACCACTCCCATCCTTCCAGCACACCCTTCTGGTCTTCCTGGGGCAACTGTGCCTGACCACCGTGATCAGGCCAAATCTCCTACCTGGCCTCGTGTACCTCTCCAGCATAGAACTTACATAATTGGCACTTAACATTTGTTTATGTGAATAAGTAATGACTCTCCTCAAAAATGCTTTTTAAGAGTAGGGCCTATTCCCATCTCTCTTTTTTTGCTCACTTTTAAATATTTTAAATTTATAAATGTAATGCTAAATGTATCTTTGTAGAATGAGTGAAAGAATGAATGGATGGATGAAATTGAGGTGTTACTGAGTATATAACAGGGCATCTAATCGAATTAGGGAAGCCAATAACCATGTCTGGCTTTTGCTTATCATTGTCTCCCTATCACCTAGCCCAGTGCTTGAGAGATCCATTATCTAAGCAGGTACTTCTAAAATTTTGATGTTTGTACCAGTCCTCGAAAATCTTGTTACAATGCAGCTTCTGATTCAGTAGATCTGGAGAGGAGCCTGAGATTCTTCATTTTAAACTGCCACCAGGTGATTTTGAGGCTGCTGGCTCAAGGACTACACTTTGAGCAGCAAGACTCTTAGCAATGTAACACAGTTATAAGAGGATATTAGCTTAGAGCGATACATCAGTGAGTTGCAAGTAAGAGAAACCCCAGATCAAAATGACTTACTTAAAAAATAAAGGTGATTTATTTTGCAACTGAAGAGGCCTGTGACAGATTGGAATTCAGGCACAATTTCACCAAGGCTCCAGCTCTGTTTCTCTGTGTTTCTCTTGGTGCTGCCCTCCTTGGAGTGTCCTTTTCATTTTTTGGCTGACTTCCTTGATGGTGGCAAAATGGTATCAACTTTTTCAGCTGTCGCATCTCCGTATGGTATCATCTAGTAGAAAGAAAATTGTCTATTCCCCCAGCCATCAAGAAAAGGTCTAGTCTTAACTAGAATTTGACCATCTGAGGTTGTATCTGGGGTGGGGTGGGAGGGAAGTTATAATTTATTTGGCTAACGTTGTCTATTTGCTAGCTTCAGAAGTGGTAGCTTGTATTGTACTAGCTGGGTCCTGATGGTACATAGGTGCTCAAGGAATCCCATCTTGTGCCTTGGGTGTTTGTACATTCCATGAAATCACAAACACATACGTGGACCCTTGCCTTCAAGCATCTACCTAGGGCAGTGGTTCTCACCTCTGGCACATTAGAATTACCTGGGAAACTTTTACAAATATAGATGTCTAGATTTGTAAAATAAGTTTCCTGGGGCAGGACCCCAACAATCCAAGCTTTTAAAAGACGCTTGAGGGTTTCTAATGTGTAGTTATGGTAGGAGCCATTTACCTAAAGCAGTACTTCTCACTGGGCAGGTGTATAAGGGGAAGGGATTTTCTGTTCCCCAGGGGCATTTATCAATGCTTGGAGCTATTTTTGGTTGTCACCACCAAAACTTACTACTGATAACTTTTGGTGTTACTGCTGATATCTAGTGGGATGGTGCTAAACATCTTATAATGCACAGAAAAATCTCTTTTCCCCTACACAAATAATTACTTGGCTTAAAATGTTGATAGCATTGAGATTGAGAACACTTGATCTAGAGGGACAAGATGTTAGAACCAGTTATTTATTTGCAATATATTCAGGCATACTGATAGGAAAACATATAGTATAGAACTGTGGTTTTCGAGCTTTATTGTCCTTAAGAATTAACAGGAGTGCCTGTTTGAAATGAAGGTTCCTGAAGCTTGACTCCCTGAAGTATAGATTCTTTCAGTCTGGAGTGGGGTCCAGTCATCTACATGTTTATTCTGATAAAGTTGCTGCTGATGCAGGTTGCTCCGCAGATCATGCTTTGAGAAACACAGCCGCAGAATGCGCAGAATTTCTTTCAATGTGTGCTTTCAGGTGTGAACCCAGGCAAAGTCCAGAAATAGCATCATGAAAGGCAACATCTTGAGCCAGGAATGCAAGTCTCCTGGTGGAATTTCAGGCACCAGCAGTGGGTGTGGAGATATTTCGGGCTGCTAAAGCCCTGGCAGCTCTTCCCCTTGCTCCTTGCTGGGCTTGGTCTTGTAAAGCCAAATGAAAACCCCAGTTAGTTCACGATCTTGTCTTCTTCCGAGGAAAAATTTGTCTGAAGACAGTGTTACTGCTTCCAAAGCACCAAGGGAGCTCTAGAGGTTTTATTGACATTTGTTTTCACAGCTCTGAGAAGGTTATTTCTATCCTTTCTGTCCATAATGGGAGATGTTAGGGGAGAAACATGAGATTCCGTCAGGAGTGCATGGTTTAGCCGAGTCCTTTCATGTAATTGTGAGCTGTGATGAGCTTGGTCGAGTCTGGTCTGAGCCTCTGGGAAGCTCTGTGACCAGGCTGTTTATCTTTTCACTGCAGTGCCTGAATATAAAACTCGGGCACCAGACCCTGGCTGTCTGGGCAATTTGGGTATGGGACTGCGGACCTCACAAACTTCAGCCATCCACCCTGTCTCCCTGTGAGACCCCGGGCATTTATACAGCACTGCAAATAGACCCGCTGAGACCCACACTGTGGCAGCTTCAGCAGAGGGAGCTGACTAAATGCCTCTTTCCTTTGCTGCTTGCATTGTTTTGGCAGAGATTATCCTAAAAATAGCGCAGCCCAGTCCTGCCTGGATGCCTTCTGCCTCATTTCTGCAGGGTTGTACGATGTGTATCATTCTTCCACACTTACTGTCTTATGGAAGAGGCAACATTTTGTGGAGGAGGAAAATGAAAAACCCTGGGCTTTGGAGACAGAAGACTGCCTTTCAATTCTGGCTCTGCCTCTGTCCAACCTCATTTTCTTTTTTTTTTTTTTCTTTTTCTTTTTTTTGGTGACAGAGTCTTGCTCTGTCACCCAGACTGAGTGCAGTGGCGCCATCACAGCTCACTGCACCCTCAACTTCCCAGGCTGTAGCGTGATCCTCTCACCTCAGCTTCCAGAGTAGCTGGGACTACAGGTGCACACCACCATGCCTGGCTAATTTTTGTTATTTTTAGTAGAGATGGGGTTTCATCATGTTGCCCAGGCTGGTCTCAAACTCCTGGCTCAAGCGATCTGCCCACCACAGCCTCCCAAATTGCTGGGATTACAGGCAAGAGCCACCGTGCCCGGCCAGCCTTGTTTACTTTGGACAAGTCACTTAACCTGGCGAGGCCTACTTTTACCAGTTTGCCTATAAAATGGGCATATTCTAAGACCAATCTCATGGAACCATTTTGAAGGTAAAATCAGATAAAGTAGTATCAGCTCTTCAGTAAACAATATTATGAGTATTCCCAATTCTGAGCAGACTATGCTGACCTTCATCTTGATTATGGCTTAGGTGTCTTTGTTTAACCCAGTACCATTCCTGGAACACAGTAAGTAGCATGCGCTACAAAGTTAAATTCATCATGTCTCTTCTTGTTTTTATTTGATTAATAGCTGTCTTTCCTGCTAGAATTCCACAAGGGCAGGACAGTGTCTGCTTTTTGCATATCTGTGTGCCTTTACCTTTTAGCCCAGAGACCAGCTCAATAAATACTTGTTAAGTGAACAAATGAATGAATGAAATATGTGGCCGGGTGTGGTGGCTCAGGCCTATAATCCCAACACTTTGGAAGGCCAAAGCAGGAGGATCACTTGAGCCCAGGAGTTTGACACCAGCCTGGGCAATGTAGTGAGACCCTGTCTCTACATAAAAAAATGAAAAAATTAGCCAGATGTGGTGATGTGTGCCTGTAGTCCCAGTTACTCAGGAGGCTGAGGTGGGAGGATCACTTGAGCCCAGGAGGTTGAGGCTACAGGGAACCACTGTGATTTAGCCACTGCACTCCAGCCTGGATGACTGAGCAAGACCTTGTCTCCAAAAAAAAAAAAAAAAAAAAAAGAAAGAAAAGAGAAGAAAAAAAGAAAAATGCATTCAAGTCAACAAAGATTTTGAGGATGGCTCCTATGTGGTAGGATTTTGTGATTAGAAATTATTTGTTTGCAAGAAATAGAAACCAATCAAACTAATGTGGACTGAAAGAAATAGCCAAGTCTGGAAGTACATACAGGTCTCCAGGGACTAGGTGAAAAACTGAAAAACCAGCGCACTCAAATCCACAAGTTCACTTGCCCAGCCTCCCTCACTCTCTCCCTACTTCCCTCTTCTTCTCTCATCTCCTCACATCCTCTCTGCAGTTAGTTTTATTCTTCTCTTCAGCTGCATACAGGTTCCTCTGCTTTGATCATACATGAGACCAGACCACTCCAGTCTCTCATTTTAAGCACTGACTTCTACTTAGGAACCAGAGTCTCTGAGTCCCAAACCCAGATTTCTAAAAAATGATGAATGTCTTAGCTTAGGGGAAGAGTCAATTCCAGGTACAAGTAGATGATGTTGGGGAGATAGGGAGGTCCTCTGATCTGCCGCTCACTGTTCAGGGGCTCCAGAAGCAGGGGCTCAGAGGTAAAGTCTGGATACATATTCCAAGAGGGAGGATTGGAGGCTGAGAGGTGATCATTGGCAAAGGCCCATCAACAGCACGGGCACAGTGCTGAGCACTGGGGTACCATTCATTTATTCCAGAAATGTTCACTGGATGCCTACTGTGTAACAGGCACTGCTCCAGATGCTGGGGATACAGCAGTAACAAGGAAGATGACAAGGATCCTGCCCTCCTGGAGCCCTTATTCTACGACGCAAACAATTCCGCATTCCAACAAACAAGTATATGAGCAACAGAACTTCATTTCTCCAATGAAGATTTTCTTCAACGCATGGAATTTAGCAATATGATATAGGGTGATAGGGCCATGGGTGGGAAGGGTAATTTTGATTGCCACTTAGTGTCCTGTTCTGTCCTACTGGCCAAAAGTACTAAAAACAGTGCCAAGATTTGGTTCTTCTGTTTACAAAGAAGGGCATAAGAGTAGAGTCCAGAATGTTCCTTGCCTGAAACTGAACTGAAAGAAATAGCCAAGTCTGGAAGTACAGCCAGGTCTCCAGGGACTCCAATTCTTCTTATGCTTGTCATGATGTGGGGGATAATTGGAGGCAAAGTATCTATCTTGGGACTGGAGAAGAGACAACCAGGCTCTGGGGCCACCCTTTCTAACTCTTTTTTTGGAACCTGTCAAAAAAGCTCTGAGTGGCTCAGAACATGCCATACTCCAAGAGCCACCTGCCCCTGATTGGGTTGGGGCCTGCCTAACACAGGCTTTGGGGAAAGTAGAGGGAGTGTAGTGGGTGAAGAGAGCTCACCTGTTCACTTCAACTTTAGGCCTCTTAGACTTTTCCCAACAGGCTTCCATAGAAAGGGTGCAACTAACTTCAGGGCAGTTCCATCACCATCCTCAGAAACAACAACTAGCCGGGCACGGTAGCTCACATCTGTAATCCCAGCACTTTGGGATGCTGAGGCAGGAAGGTTGCTTGAGCTCAGGAGTTCAAGACCAGTCTGGGCAACATAGTGAGACTCCATCTCCACAAAAAATAAAGAAAAATTAGCCAAGTGTGGTGGCATACAACTGCAGCCCCAGCTACTTGGGAACTGAGGTGGGAGGATCACTTGGGCCTGGGAGGTCGAGGCTACAGTGAGCCATGATGGTGCCACTGCACTCCATTTTAGGTGACAGAGCAGGACCCTGTCTCAAAAGAAAAGAAAAAAGAAAAAACAAAACAACAACAACTAATGCTTAACATATGCGAGGCAATGTTCTAAAAGCTTTGCTTGCAGACTGGGGGTAGTGGCTCATGTCTGTAATCCTAGCACTTTGGGAGGCCAATGCGAGAGGATCCCTTGAGCTCGAGAGTTCGAGACCAGTCTGGGCAACACAGTGAGACTCCATCTCTATTAAAAAAGAAGAAACAAAGCTTTGCATGCATTAATTCACTGAACTTCTACAATTATACTATGAAGTAGGTACTATTGTTATCCCCATTTTACAAGTGAAGAAATCACACAAAAAACTTTTATAACTTGCTCAAAGTCATGTGGGCTTCAAATGTAGGCATTTCAGTTCCAAAATCCATTTTTTTTTTCTTATCAATAATGCCTTTTCCTAGGTGACTCTGAGCCCTATCTCTTATACATAGAGGCTTCCATCAAAGTAAGTATTGAACAATTAAATGACTGCATCACAATTACAAGTTCCATTGAATTTTCTACTACATGCCATATGCATATCTGGTATCTTTTATTTTAAACATTTATTTAAAAAAATGTTTTTTGAGACAGGGTCTCGCTCTCTTGCCCAGGCTGGAGTGCAGTGGTGTAACATGTCTGGTGTCTTTCAAACTTTCTATTCAAATTCAGAAAAGGAGAGTGAACAACCTCTGATTTCAGGTCAAATGCAAAATTTGTTTTTGTTTTATTTTTGCAACTCTTCCATCAAACCATTATAGTCTGACACCTATTGAAGGGAGTATGTGTTGTGTTATACTAGTCTTCATTTAGAGACAAGCTTAGTCCCAGAGAGTACCCCTTGAATGTGGAAGGTGAGAGTAAAAACTATTAAACTACTTAGCCAAAAATCCAACTCCACAGTGGAATTTCAGGCATCAGCAAGTAGGTGGGAGGTATTTGAGAGTACCGCAGGCTTTCTGAGGCTTCAATAACGTTTGATGCACAATATGTGGCCTTTATGCCTGGCTCTTAACTTAGCATAATATGTTTAAGTGTCATCTATGTTGTAGCGTATATCATTCTTTTTTACAGCTTAATAATATTCCGTTGTATGCATATGCACCATTTTATTTATCTGTTCATCAATTGATGGAAATTTGGGTTCTTTCATTTTTTGGCTATTATGAATAATGCTGCTATAAACATGTTGTACAAGTTTTAGTGTGGATGTTATGTTTTGAATTTTCTTGGGTATGTATGCAGGAATTGAATTGCTGGCTCATACATTAACTCTATGTTGAATATTTTGAGAAACTGCCAACGTGTTTTCCAAAGTGGCTGCACCATTTTACATTTGCAGCAGTGTAGGAGAGTTCCAGTTTCTCTATAGCCTCGCCAACACTTGGTATTGTCCCTCTTTTTGGTTATGGGCTGGTAATGCACGCAGGCATTGAGTTCATAGATTGTTATGCAAAGTGGCTTTCATTTTATTGGCTGAAGGAAAATAGGATTTATTAATCTACTTGTTTGTAGAGGGGCAGAGGGAAGAAGCGAGACATGAGGACAATCATGAGTGTTGTCGTCCAACCTTGTTTAAGGAATTGGTCTTGAGTCTCAGAGAAGAGAGGAGATATAGTTAAACCCAAGAAGTTCCTGAAGCCTGCTAAGACTCTGCACACCAGCAGGATGCACTGGGATCCAAGTGACCAGGTTCAACAACGTAGGGGACCTTCCCCCATACTGTGGGACAGCATGCAGGGGGAGGTGCTAAGGGACATCAGCACATTAGGGACAGCATTGCCACGTGCCCACAGAAGCATGGGGAGGACGTAGAGTCTGTGACCTCTAATCAAATAGCTACTAGGCAATGGCTTCCAAGAAGAGGCCAGGACGCAAGAACATATGGTGACACGGTGGGGCCCATGTCCCGCTTTAGGAGCTGGGTCAGTAGGCGAGGGGCGTGAACCTCTGACTCACAGGCTGGCAAACACTGGACAGTGTACCTAAACCTTATCTCAAAGGCCCCGTGCAAACCAATGTTTTAATTGTATTTTTTCCTTCTAGGGGATGCTAGGCCTCACAATTACATGGAACTTTGACCCTGATAAAGAAAGGGGTGATATACTCATCCATGACCTATTAAATCCTCATTTTTCCACCAAGCCTGGTGTTTTTCATTACTGTTTTACAGACTGGAAGAAAATAGATTTTGTGCCATGTAAATTATGTTGAGTTTATGGTTTCTGGTGGGAAAGCCAGGGCTGATTCCTCAGAGGATGTTTTATGCCAGTCCATTAGCATGAGCTCCTTATTGATGAACCAATAAAGCGTGCCCTGCCACAGTCTTGGAATGGAACCTCCTAATTCATCATTAATTTTCAGGTAAAGCACCACTACATTCATCTGACTTTCCTCCCATGCTGATTGCTGTTTAATTTCTATTTTATTAGCCAGATTAGTAAATCTTTGGAGATACTGGTTCCAGGCATGTACTCGAAAAGCCTGATAGGTCTTTTAGTGTTTGTAAGGTAATGATAGCTTCCAGTGAACAGCAAAGCATATAGTAACTTTTTGGTTTCATATAGAAGCCCTGCCAATATCTCATTCAGGTCCCATGGCAACCCTGAAAAGTAGGACTAGGCAGCTATCTTTCATGACACCGCACTGTAACTACATGAGGAAGCTGAAACTTGAGAAGGGTAGTAAGTGATGAAAAAATGGGTCTCGGCCCTGATTCGCTCAACTCTAAGCAAGACCTGTGCTGCATTCATAAAATATTAATAATGAATCTTTTTTTTTTCTTTTTTGAGACAGTCTTGCTTTGTCACCCAGGCTGGAGTGCAGTGGTGCAATCTGGGCTCACTGCAACCTCTGCCTCTCAGGCTCAAGTGATTCTCATGCCTCAGCCTCCCAAGTAGCTGGGATTACAGTCACATGCCACCATGCCTGGTTAATTGTTTTACGGGGTTTCACCATATTGGCCAGGCTGGTCTCGAGTGCCTGACCTCAGGTGATCTGCCTGCCTCAGCGTGCCAAAGTGCTGGGATTAGGTGTGAGCCACCACGCCCAGCCTAATAATGAATCTTGTCAGATGGCTTTGACTTCATTCGTCAAATCAGTTCTGTTCCCCATTTCACCACCACTCCAAACAGCCAGTGGGTAAAAATACTGTTTCAGAAGCTTATGCTCAGAGCCAAAACACTGACAAGATGACTGATCAATTCCGTTAAAATAAAGTTCTGCTCAAGGAAAGCAGTTTTAAAAGTCAGATGTGAATGTGTGAAGGGGAGGCATCTATTCCTGATACACCTGGCCTTTCCTCCCCTACAATATTGCAAAATGTACGATTCTGTGTGCACAATAATCTGTGACAAAACTTTAATTGACATATTGGCTTAATACACAATTATGAAAATTGCTAGTAATTAAAGGGTCTGGGGACGATGGCTCATGCCTGTAATCTCAGCACTTTTGGAGGCTGAGGCAGGTGGATCAATGAATGTCAGGAGATAGAGACCAGCCTGGCCAACATGATGAAACCCCATCTCTATTAAAAACACAAAAATTGGCTGGGTGTGGTGGTGCATGCCTGCAATCTCAGCTACTCAAGAGGCTGAGGCAGGAGAATTGCTAGAACCCGGTTGATGGAAGTTGCAGTCAACTGAGATCATGCCACTGCATTCCAGCCTGGGCAACAGAGCAAGACTCTGTCTCAAAAAAAAAAAAAAAGTTATTAAAAGGAACACTTAGCTGACAGAGTTGACAAAACGAATGTATTCAAGAGTTCTTCATTTTCTTTCCCCTCCTAATTGTTCCCTCTGACTGTCACAACTTTTAATGGTTTGTTATCCATATATTAAATAAGCTGATTCAGTCTAGGTATTATTGGGTAGTTGCAATTACCAAAAGGATAGATAAGGATTCCATTTTTTGATGGTTGTTGTTTAAAAAAAACAAAACAAAAAAACAAAACAAAAAAAAAACTTCTTTAATCTTGGACTTGTTTCTTAAAACTGCCAATTTGCTCTATGACTGATGGTTGCCTGGAAAGAGGTGACCAACTTTTTCCCCATGGAATCAGCATAAATTGGATTTGAGCTATAGTGGGAGAGCCAAGGTTAGATATCTGAAATTTTTGTGATTGCAGACTGCTACCTTATATAAATAATCTTCTTCCTTTTTTTCTTCCTTCTTTCCCTCCCACCAATCTTGACCCTGAGTCCCCTGGGAAATGTGATCTAGAAATGGTGAGCCACAGAAGCAAGAGAAATAATGGGAAACCCACAAGAAATGTTTCTCTGACTACTAATGAATCTAGGGTCAAGTATGGGAAACGTTTGAATCTGTGACTGCATAGGTCTTGTGAGATGTAGATACTTTTATTAGAAGTTAGAGAGTTCAGGTCAACTAGGAAAATGCGACTCCAAATTCATGTCTTTTCTTCAGTGAGAGAGTTTTTGTTTGCCTGAATTATCTGGATGACTGACATAATATTTTTTCATTCATATCTATGCATTCATCTATGAGCAACATACATTTGCCTTGGACATCCCAGGTATTCAGGTAAATATTCATGGTGCAGAGAGACACACAATCCCTGACTTCAGGACCCTCCATTGTTTACCCCTCAAGCCAGCTCACCAACCCACACACTAAGATGAAGACAGACCCAAAAATGAGACGATTCCATATGATAGCTGTTTTGAAAAGAAAAATGAACGATGGTGTGAGAGTGTCATGGCTGGTCTTGGGGAATGCTGGAAGACTTCCAGAGCATGTTAGTATGCTTGGGCTGCCATAACAAAGTACTGCAGACCGGGTGGCTTCAACAACAGAATTGATTTTCTCACAGTTCTGGAGCCTAGAAGTCTGAGATCAAGACATCAGCAGGACTAGTTTCTCCTAAGGCCTCTCTCCTTGGCTTGCAGATGGCCGTCTTCTCCCGGTGTCTTCATGTGGTCTTCCCTCTGTGAATGTCTGTGTTCATCCAAATCTCCTCTTATTGTTAGGACACCAATCACATGGGATTAGGGACCACACATACGACCTCATTTTACCTTCCTTACCTCTTTAAAGTCCCTGTCTCCAAATAGAGTCACATTCTGAGGTCCTGGGGGAGAGGACTTCAACATCGATTTTTTTTTTCTTTTTTTTGTGGTTGGGCAGGGGGGTGCACAACTGAGCCAAAAACACAGGAAAAGTGACTTCTATGCTGGGGCATTGAAAGAAAGCAGAATTTAGTGTGCCAAAGGCACCCATGTATCAAGGCCTAGAAGTGAGAAAAAGTGGTCCATGAAGCAAACTGCAAGTATTTTGAAATGGCTAGAGTCTAGATGTAATGCGGAAAGCAAGAAAACTTGAGACTAGAGCTCTGAGAAAAGCTGGATCATGTAGGTCCTTGTCATCTGAGTTAAAGATGGGACAACAGGCAGATGGAAGAATTTTAGGCAACAGGATCATACTTAAATTAACATAATATCTAAAGACCACTGCTGGGTGCATGAATGCTTAGCACAAGCCCTGCAGAAGCAGTCGCTTGGCTGTTATTACTCATAGAGGGACATGAATTGTGGAGGTGGTGAGGATAATAAGTTCACTGCACATGGAGGTGAAGTTATGAAAACTCTTTCGTATAGTTGCTCCCATTTCATCCTCACAAATTAACACCAGTTCACAGCTGAGAAAGCTTAGGTTCAGAGAGCTAAAGGGACTTGCTTCATTAAGGCCACAGAGCCAGCAAAGGGTCAGCCTGGATTGGAACTCTGGCCTTTTTTCACCTTTCACCCTGGCTCTTTCTAGGAAATCAGCCCCCTTTCTGAGGAGTGAACCACATCTCTAGCTTGTCTTCCAAGAAGTCCTGCAGTGCATATTTCTTTGTGGCGTCCTCGACATCCTTCTTAAAATGTTCACTCTTTTAAAGAGGAAAAAAGCTGCTATTTGAGAGGCATTTACTGCCATAATTACAGCCATCATTTGGTGAAGTTGAGTGAGAAAACCCCAATGACTTAAAAGACAAACCACGTTTCATATGCCACAATCTGTCAGGGGTCAGCATTTGACAGGAAACAGTTTGATGGAAACTTTTCTGTTGTCATTTCAAGAAATAGACATGTTGCAGGGAACCACTCTGAAACATTGATATATTTTTCTCATTATTGGGTTGTTTTTCCAACCACTTTCATGTGCTATCTTCTCATCTTTTTTCCCCGGTCCTTTGTCATAACCTTTCCCCCAAAGGGCTAGGAGCTGTCTGGACTCTGGATACCATTAGCAAGATCACGTTTCTTTCATCTCTGTTGTCTGCACCTTTGTGGTCCCCAGAACTGTTTTGTCTAAGACAGATCAAGAAATCATTGTCATTATGCTCTCATGACTGCTACATGTCAACCAGAAGAGGAGATGGTAGTGATTCTCTCTAGGCCCGGCCAGCCTGAGACAGAGCTCAGATTGCTGCAGTGCCTGCATCCTCTTCACTGTCTTTATAATTCTATCTCACTTCTCAACCCACTGTCTCCAAGTCCTCTCTGCCTTGACCAAAGTCTGATTGAGCCCCATGATGAATCTGAAATTTTGCATAAAAATTTATGGTAGAAATTAATATCCTAATAATCATTCATTTAGACCAGTGATTCTCACCTGGGGGTGATTTTTGTGCCCCAGGGGATATTTGGAAATGCCTGGAAACATTTTGTTTGTTACATCTGTGGGAAAGAGATGTTAGTAACACCTAGTGGGTAGAGGCCAGGGATGCTGCTAAACATCGTTTAATGCACAGGGAAGCCCCCATAGTAAAAAAAAATTATCTGGCCCCAAATGTCAATAGTGTTGGGGTTGAGAAACCCCGATTTAAACAACTAATACTTAAAACTTAATTATATTCCAGTCCTTATCATAGAAATAGAAGATTTTGTAATAAACAGGACCTTTGCTCTCTAAAACTTTATTATCTAGAGGGACCATGTATCATTTAGAAGTTTTGCAGCTGCAATTAACAAGATACTCAAAGAATTTCCTAAAGATACCTGAAATTTTCTCATGTAACAAACATCTGGAAGTTATTTTAGGATTGTTTAATTGGACAACTCAACAAGGTCAGGTATCTGGGGAAGATATTCAGCTTCCCCAGAATATATTTTGCTTTTCCCTCATGGTTACAAAATAGCTGCCATAGCTCCATTCTCACAAATAACTTCCAAAGCAGGATGGATGAAAGGTATAAGGGATCTCTTCTGATATATTGATTTTTTTTAATGAGGGAGAAAAATCCTTTCTAGAAGCCCCTCAATGCCCAGTAGGCTTTCTCTTATATCCTACAGGCCGGACTTGGGATACCTGCCCATTCTTAAACCATTAAGGGCAAATTTAAAGTAGGAATACCATCAATGACTTGGACTAGGGATCAGCAAACATTTTCTGTAAAGGGCCACATAGCAAATATTTTAGGCCTTGTATGCAATATATGATCTGTGTTGCACATTCTTCTTCTATCAATTTTTACAACTTTTAAAAATGTAAAAACTATTCTTAGCTAATGGGCTATATAAAACAGGTCATAGGCCATAGTTTACTGACCCCTGGAGAAAGGGCTTTCTAGCACCTGCACAAAATCAGGGTTCTCTTCACAACCCAGTTATCATGGTGGTAACTGGATCTGCCACAGAAGGGTGCACAAGTGAAAGGTAATTATAATGCAGTGAGACAAGTATGATGACAAGGATGTATGGAAGGAGTTGTGGTAGCCAGCCTTCAAGATGCCCCCAGTGATCCATGCCTCTAGCATTCATGCCTTTGAATCAGGTTGGTTTCTTGGACCAATAGAAGTGACAGTAAGTGACCTCAGAGACTATATCCTGAAAAACATTGCTACCTCTACCTCAGTCTTGTGGATTGCCCATTCTAGGGGAAGGTGGCCATCATATTGTGATGACACTTAAGTGGCCTCTCCACAGGCCACACAGTGAGAAACTAAGGCTTTTCACCAACACCCAGCTTCAACTTGCCAGTCGTGTGAGTGAGCCGCCCTGGAAGTAGATTCTCTAGCCCTAGGCAAGCTTTCAGTTGACTGCAATGCTGGGTGATATCTTGACTGCAACCTCATGAGAAACTTCGAGCCTGAACTACTCAGCTAAGCTGCTTTTGAATTCTTGACTCACAGGAACTATGAGATAATACATATCTATTATGTTAAGCTCCTTAGTTTTAAGGGTGATTTTTAATGCAGCCATAGATAATGAATACAGAGGTTTCTAAGAGGGTGGGAATGCCTTAGTCTCCAGGCTCTTAGAATGGCATCTTTAGATACTAGTGAGATGGTGAGGTGTAGGGGTGGGGGTGATGAGGGAAACAGCTGGCTAGGATTTGGGAAGCCTGGAACTTCTAGTTCATTCGTGAACATGAAACAAACTAACTCACTTCTTTGGACATCATAAGCAAATCCTGGGAATAAGAGGATAAATAACTGTCAGAAAAATGAAAACTATCAAAAGCATATGGAATAACCTATATACTGTGATATAAGGCTCAATTCTGTGTTCTCTGAAGTAGTATATAATTTGCCTTCCCCCCCCCCATCAATCTTGAAAAGCAAAATACAGAAAAATCCATAGTGCCTGGAGAGATTAGACAGGAGTCCAAGTGTCCAACATTAGGAAAAACAACGTGCAAGGAGTGGTAATTCAGGACCAAGGACAGCAACCCACTTCCCTCCCCCAACCACTCCACCTCTCCCCACCAACCCCATCCCACCCCATAGACAATTTTGGGCTTGGTATACACTTTCTGGTATCCAGAAGTATATTCTCTGATATATAAAATTAGAAGAGTCGAATTTTATTGTGTTTAAAACTCAGCTTTAATATTCTGTAAATTCATGATTCTGGGTCATTTGCTCTGCTCTCAAAGCCCTATCAAACGCCTTCAGTTTCTGCAATGTGGAAGGTCAGTCCTGTCTATCAGATGAACATAGAATTGAAGGTGATATACTGATCTGACATAGTTTACTAGGGAAAGAAGACAAGCAAAGGGTGCTAATTTATTCCTTTTTATTTGGCTCCCTTTACTGCTGTGTGCTACCATTTGCCAAGCCCTGCAGGAGATAAAGGAGAGGAAGTAGCAGATTTTTCCTTCAGAAAGTTTGCAGTCTACAGAAAGAATGACAAAGACTCAAACAACTCTCCTTGCTGCTTTTCTTTTTCCTCCTTTAGCTAGGCACTGTATTTGTACCCTAAATAAGACAGACTCTCAGAGGATCTTGTAACAGATAGTTTTACTTTGATGTGAATTTAATTCATTGTATTACTGTACAATTTACACCTTATCTGTCTTTTGGAATGGAAGTCTTAATCTTCTGATAGAGATTTGAGGCATTAGCAGATTTTTTTTAATTTGGTCAAGTTCACCATTAAAGTTTCTTCATCTGCAAAATAGGGCTAACAATATTGGCACTGCCTGTTTGTAGCTTTTGTCAGCTTAGCACTCCCTTTTCCGTTGCTGAATGAGTACCCCCAACCCTAATTCCATATGGTTGTGGTTGGACTGTCAATCATATCCAGTGCCTGGCCACTGGAATGGCCATAGACCTGAGCCTGGTCAATGATGATATGGTTTAGCTGTGTCCCCACCCAAATCTCATCTTGAATGGTAGCTCCCACAATTTCCACGTGTTATGAGAGGGACCTGGTAGGAGGTAATTAAATAATGGGGGCGGGTATTTCCTGTGCTGTTCTCATGATATTGAATAAGTCTCATGAGATCTGATGGTTTTATAAAGGAGAGTTTCCCTACACAAGTTCTCTTCTCTTGTCTGCCACCATGTGAGATGTGCCTTTCACCTTCTGCCATGATTGTGAGGCCTCCCCAGCCATGTGGAACTGTGAGTCCATTAAATCTCTTTTTCCTTATAAATTACTCAGGCTCAGGTATTAGTCTATTTATCACCAGTGTGAAAATGGAGCAATACAGATGGCAAATGGGTCCATCGTTCATAGAGATTGGTTAGACGAAAGGGCACGTGAGCAAAACAGGGCCACTTAGACTCTTTCCACACGATCTGATGTCCACTTCATCTGGACTTGCAATCTGCAAGGATGATGTAAGCTTTAGCTGCCTGTGGGAAGTATTCTGCAACAGGAGAAAATGACACTAACATGTTGAATTTAACAGAAAAAGTGAAGCCAAGACACAGGGAAAGGAACAAGGGAGAATGAGAGAGAATAATAAGAGAGAAGTAGTTTGGCTTCTGGATCTAGCCAGACCTGAATGCAGAACACTTTATATAAGCCAATAAATTCCCTTTTATGCTTATGCATGTTTAAGACATGCTTCTTTCGCCGGGCGCAGTGGCTCACGCCTGTAATCCCAGCACTTTGGGAGGCCGAGACGGGCGGATCACGAGGTCAGGAGATCGAGACCATCCTGGCTAACACAGTGAAACCCCGTCTCTACTAAAAAAAATACAAAAAACTAGCCGGGCGAGGTGGCGGGCGCCTGTAGTCCCAGCTACTCGGGAGGCTGAGGCAGGAGAATGGCGGGAACCCGGGAGGCGGAGCTTGCAGTGAGCTGAGATCCGGCCACTGCACTCCAGCCTGGGCGGCAGAGCGAGATTCCGTCTCAAAAAAAAAAAAAAAAAAAAAAAAAAAAAAAAAAAAAAGACATGCTTCTTTCACTCACAACCACAAGACTAATATGATAACTATAAGAGTTACTATAAGGACCAATTGAAATAAAATTTTTGAAAGCTCTATACAAAAGCTGCAGTAATGTTCTCTGGGAGCTAACACTTTAATCTTTCCACATGTCTCTAAGTGCTTAATAAATATTATTTCATTCAATTCTGTCCTGCAGCCTTAATGCCCTGATGGTGGGGAAAACCTTCAATTTTCTTTCCTTTGACATTAAACTAATGCATTTCATCTAGTAAATTTCTCAATAAACTAAATAATAAACTGAAAGATCTCTGTGTTATCTCAGTATAGGTTAAAAATATGTAGCTACTCTGGCTGGGTGCAATGGCTCACACCTGTAATCCCAGCACTTTAGGAGGCTGAGGCAGGCGGATCACCTGAGGTCGGGAGTTCGAGACCAGCCTGACCAACATATAGAAACCCTGTCTCTACTAAAAATACAAAATTAGCCGGGCATGGTGGCACATGCCTGTAATCCCAGCTACTCAGGAGGCTGAGGCAGGAGAATCACTTGAACCCGGGAGGCGAAGGTTGCAGTGAGCTGAGATCGTGCCATTGCACTTCATCCTGGGCAACAAGAGTGAAACTCAGTCTCTCTCTCTCTCTCTCTCTATATATATATACACACATATACACACACACACACACACACACACACAGACACACACACACTCAAAGTTGAATGCCACCAGCTTTTTGCATTACTTTATAGGAAAAACCTTCGGGGAACCACTACTCTGGTGATGTTTTGTTAAATGGCAGTGAAATGGCTGCAGTTGTTGTGGGTTATTGCTGTCCTCGACTTTATCTGTGCGACGATGAATCCATTATAGCAACATTCCTGAAATTCTGAGGCAGGATAAAAACTTTCGCAGTTTTTAAATTAATGTTTTCCTTCTTTTTTGGTTCTTTAGAAAGTCTTGCCTTTGTAAGGCATTTTCAGAAAGTCTTGGAGGTTTGACTTATGGTCAGAACTGTAATTACTTTTATTTTTTTCCCCAAACTTGAAATATGCCTACTAGAAACATGAGACTTTGTCTTTCTTCCAAAAGTAAGCTTGTGTTTGGAATATAATGTAGAGATGTTGAAGATTTACTGCTTTAAGTAAAAGCAGGGGCTGAGGCAGGATCTAAAAGTTGGGTGCATGTAAGCTTCCAGCTCATAAAGGTAGTTTGGGGCTATCCCTCACGGAACTATTTAGTTCAGCAATTCCTAAAAATTGATCGATAGCCATGCAGGTTTTCCTGATAGGGTATTTAATAATTGAAAAAGATGGCCAGACATGGTGGCTTACGCCTGTAATCCCAGCCCTTTGGAAGGCCAAGGAGGGAGGATGGCTTGAGCCTAGGAGTTCAAGACCTGCTTGAGCAACATAGCAAGACCTGGTCTATACAAAACATTTTTTAAAAATTAGCTTGGCATGGTGGTGTGTGCCTGTAGTCCCAGCTACTTGGGAGGCTGAGACAGGAGAATCACTGGAGCCCAGGTGTTCGAGGCTGCAGTGAGCTATGATTGCATTACTGCTATCCAGTCTGGGTGACAGAGCAAGACCCTGTATCTAAAAGAAAAGAAAATCCTGGTTCTTTCTTGACATCTTACTTTCGGCTTCCTAGATTTTCATTATTATGCATGACCAGAGTGTTCTTAAAAATCTGTTAAGTACTTACTAAGTAGTAATTAGTACTTGCTCAAATTAAATATCCAGAAACTGAACTTAGTGCAGTATTAGATTTACTGAAGCCTTAAATTCAGTATTAATTTACTACACTGGTCCTGTCTCAGTTTCTCAGTTAAACCAATCCCTTACCTGTTAGGGCTTTGCACTTGCCATATCCTCTGCCTTGAAGTGCCATTTCTGAGTGCTTCACACAGTTGGCTCCGTCCCCTCACTTAGGTATCAGCTCAGCTGACTCCCCAGGGATGCCTTCCTTGCCCCACCCCATCTAAAATAGCCACCAGCCACTCTTGGTTACCTTACCCTGTTTTATTTGGTATGTTGCTTTTTCATGTTTATTGTTGGTTTCGCCCTTAGAATTTCAGCTCCATGATAAGGGCCTGGTTTATCTTGTTCATATCTATGTCACCGGTGCCTAGAAACAATGTCAAATGTATACTAGGCACTCAATAAATATTTGTTGAATGAAAAAATCTGGCTTCTATGCAACTTCACATGCTAGCATGCAGATATTAGTTTTTTTTGTTTTTTTTTTTTTTTTTTTTTTTTTTTTTTTTTTTTTTTTTTGAGACGGAGTCTCGCTCTGTCACCCAGGCTGGAGTGCAGTGGCCGGATCTCAGCTCACTGCAAGCTCCGCCTCCCGGGTTCACGCCATTCTCCTGCCTCAGCCTCCCGAGTAGCTGGGACTACAGGCGCCTGCCACCTCGCCCGGCTAAGTTTTTGTATTTTTAGTAGAGACGGGGTTTCACTGTGTTAGCCAGGATGGTCTCGATCTCCTGACCTCGTGATCCGCCCGTCTCGGCCTCCCAAAGTGCTGGGATTACA
Organism: Macaca thibetana thibetana; assembly: GCF_024542745.1. NCBI lineage: Eukaryota > Metazoa > Chordata > Mammalia > Primates > Cercopithecidae > Macaca > Macaca thibetana. The sequence continues at coordinate 120,527,649 of NC_065579.1, forward strand.
GGCTTGAGCCACCGCGCCCGGCCGATATTAGTTTTTTTACTGAACGTTAGGAGGAACTATGGTGTGATGCTGAACCAAAAAATGATTGCAGATTTAAAAAACTATTTTAGAGTCACTAATCAAGAAGAGGGGTTATTCACTTGGAATTTACAGATATCTTTAGATGTCCATGAACCCTCTGAAATTATATGTACATTTTTCTGGGGAGAAGAGCAATAATGTTCCTCATACTTCCAATGGGATGGGTGGCACTGGCTAAGGCTAATCTAGACTGATTCTAACCCGAGATTCTGCTGCACAAAATCACACACTTGGGCAACCAGTATTTTTGCCTTGCAAGCTCAGGCACCCTGCATTCAGGTTCCAAGCAAGTTCCAGATTAAGCACTTGTATTGCCTTTGTGGTTTTACTAATAATCTATTAAATAAATATTTGAAACTACTTAGGTGCCTAAGCAGTTTGTGTAACATACACAAAAATGGAGCAGGAAATATATTTTGAAAACTGTGCTAACAGGTGTGACTGAGGCACTTCAACATAATTTGCTTCTAATGTCAATCCTGTAGACGCCTAAGATTTCAGAGTCTGGAATCAGATAGATGTTTATTCGAATCTAGGACCAACCACTTTGTGTTACTATGCACAGGCCACTAATCCTCACTGGACCTTAGTTTTAGCGTCATAAAATGTCACACCACACTTATAGAATTGTGATGAAGAGCACATGGTACTATACGCCAAGCACTGTTGTAGCTACTTTCTATATACTAACTCAATTTTAATATAATCCTCCTGAGAATCTATGAGGTATGTCATCTAAGAATCATTGCCATTTTATAAATTGAGAAACTGAGGTACTGAGGAGTTCAGTCACTTGACTAAAGACACACAGCTGTTATATATCCCTGCAGAACTCTGCTATTCCATCCATCTATAATCCCACAGTGCCTGACACATGTAGTGCCTGAAGCTCACAACACAGCAAGCATTTAATAGATGTGATTATTTTTTCATTGAGAACATTACTTTGTGTTAGAATAGTTGGCAGCAGAGCTGTCCCCAACATGGTCTAATCCCTGAAGACATTATGAATATTTTACTTTTGTGGACCAAAATGTAGCATGGGTAAACTGAGATTGGAATGTAACATTTTTGTAAAAAATTTCTCTTAGTCCTTGGTGACAGCGACAAATGTGACTGGAGTCCTCACATCTGGTTTTGTGGCATGATTTTGGTTATGATGCTGGCTGCTCATTGTACCTCATAGACTCTCAGGAGGATTATATTAAAATTGAGTTAGTATGTATAAAGTGGCTACAACAGGTTCTCCAGCCATCCCTAGCAGTTATTTGGTCTCTTCAACAATAATTTTTAAATAAACCTTCCCCTACATTTTTTTTGTTTTCTTAAACATGTTCTATTGCTTGCAATGAAGGACTCTGAGATTTTTCTTTCTTTTTTTTTCTTTTTTTGAGACAGAGTCTTGCTCTGTTGCCCAGAATGTGGTGCAGTGGTGTGATCTTTGCTCACTGCAACCTTGGCCTCCCAGGCGTAAGCAATTCTCGTGCCTCAGCCTCCCGAGTAGCTGGGACTACAGGCACACACCACCATGCCTAGCTACTTTCTGTATTTTTAGTAGAGACGGGGTTTCACCATGTTGCCCAGGCTGGTCTTGAACTCCTGGCCTCAAGTGATCTGCCTGCCTCAGCCTCCCAAAGTGCTGGGATTACAGGCGTGAGCCACTGCGCCCGGCCCTGAGGTGTTCATTTAGATTGTCCTTTAAATGTTTGTAGAGCAGCTTACTATGTGCCAAGAACCAGAAATACAGCAAGGAATCACACAGAACACATCCCTTCTCTCTTGGAGCCTATGTGAAGATAGTGCTACTCTTCCTTACCCCCTTTCCTATAAAGTTGTCTTTTTTGCTGGTTAAATATTCCCAGCTCCCTCAACCTTTCCTAGGGGACACAGTCTTATTCCATCAACATCCTGCGCTCCCCTCCTCTGATTCTTGTAGGTTAATGGAGCGTTTGTGAGGAATCTTATGTAGCAAGTGCTAGAAACTCAATCAAATTGGATTAAGTTTTTAAAAAAATGTTGGGCACAGTGGCTCACACCTGTAATCTTATCACTTTGGGAGGTGGAGGCAGGAGGATCATTTGAGCCCAGAAGTTCGAGACCAGCCTGGGCAACATGACAAAACCCCGTCTCTACAAAAAACACAAAAATTAGCCAGGTGTGATGTCATGCACCTGTAGTCCCAGCTATTCAAGAGGCTGAGGTGGAAGGCTTGCTTGGGTCCAGGAGGTTGAGGCTGCAGTGAGCCATGTTTGCACCATTGCACTCCAGCCTGGGCCACAGAGTGACACGTGTCAAGACAACAACAGCAACAACAACAACAACAACAATAAAAAAAAATGGAAAAGAGAGAGACAGAAAGAGAGAGAGAAAGAAAAAACTAAATTATCAGTTCAGAAAACTAAAAATTCTAGGGTAAGCCTTCAGGCAAGACTGGTCGGGGCTGTATATTAGTGTGCTGGGGCTGCCGTAGCAAAGTGCCATAGCCACAGCCTGGCTGGCTTAAACAACAGAAATGTATTGCCTCAAAGTTCTAGAGTCCAGAGATCAAGTGTCACCAGGGTTGGTTTCTTTTGAAGCTGTAAGGGATAGTCTGTTTTTGCTTCTCGTCCTGGCTTCTAGTAGTTTGCTGACAATTTTTGTTCTGGTAGTTTGCTGGCAATTTTTGGCGTTCCCTCGAATGTAGCATCCTCTAAGTTCTGCCTTCATGTTCACATGGTGCTCTTCCTGGATGCATGGCTCTGTGTCCAAATTTCCCCTTTTTATGAGGACACCAGTCATAATGGATGAGAGGCCCACCCTAGGGACCTCATCTTAAGTGATTACATCTACAAGGAACCGATTTCCAAATAAGGTCACATTCTGAGGAACAGAAGGTTAGGGTTTCAACATATGAATTTGGAGGTGGACACATTTCAACCCCAACAGGCTCCAACAGTGTTATCAGTAATCTTTCTCTCCATCTGTTGGCTCTGCTCTCTGTGTTTACTTCATTATTGTTCAGGCGCTCTCCAAATTGTGATAAGCTATCAGCAGCTCCACAATCGGAAAGATGCATTTTGTGTCCAGTTGTAAAAAAAGTCTTAGAATTGTCTGTGGCTGTCCTGACTTGGATCACATACGTGTCATCTGCCCGATGCCCAGCCGGGGATTGGAAGATTCAGATTTGCCATTCCTGGGTCACATGCTTTCCCCGGGAGCTAGGGTTTAGGTCAGCTCTAATTGTATAATGCAGATTGAGAGTAGAGGTAGGGTGGGGGTCCACAGAAGAAAAGTAGGGTACTGCTACCAGCAGAGGCCTCACGTAAGTGGATAAGAGCTGACCACTACAGTCCTGCAGGTAACGCTGTTCTGCTAGCTTGGTGCCATCCAGGTTCATAAGCCGGGAGTGGATGTTTAAGATTGCCAGGCTTCCTTTCTCTTCACTTACTTGAACTTACATCATCCATAAGGTGCCTTGCAGATGTGGAATTCTGTGATTCTCTTTGATGACATACTTAAACTTCCTTTCCCCTCCTTGAGTAGCATTTGATCCAAATAAAGACCAATTATATAACAGAACATAATTTCCTTTGGTTAAAAAGGAGTGAGTTTTACTGGGGTTTGGTTTGCATTCCTCATAGTGACACAGTGTCTGCCACCTGGCACTGTGTCTTGATAAGAATAACATGAAAGCTGGCTGGGTGCAGTGGCTCACACCTGTAATCTCTGCACTTTGGGAGGCCAAGTCAGGTGGATCACAAGGTCAGGAATTCGAGACCAGCCTGGCCAATATGGTGAAATGCTGTCTCTACTAAAAACACACAAAAAATTAGCTGGGTGTGGTGGCGCACACCTGTAATCCCAGCTACTTGGGCTGAGGCAGGAGAATCACTTGAACCCGGGAGGCAGAGGTTGCAGTGAGCCGAGATTGCGCCGCTGCACTCCAGCCTAGGTGACTGAGCAAGATTCCGTCTCAAAAAAGAAAAAAAATAAAAATAACACGAAAGCCTAACAAAACCATTAGTAGAATGGGCTTGCTTAAAATATTAAGTAGCAGAAAACAGATAGGATGCTCCTGTTCGGTATTCCTCCAAATAAGACTTATTTAATTATTCCATGATGGACAGTTCCTGGCCGATGAACAGCTCCCTCCAGAAAATTCAGGGTTCCATCCAACTCCTCATCAGAGATAAGCAGTAGCTTGGGAAGTTGTACCTAAGTTTACAGAGCTTAGGACACCCATATCTCCCCACTTTTGCATTTATATCCACATTTCCATTTTGCACCAAACTTTCTAGAAGCTCGCTTACTCATGTGACAAGGCTCTCATGAGAAAAGAGACATTATGCCTTGAGCACTTATTAATATTCATTATTATTCTAAATGAAGACCAGAATGAAATGATGTCAGGCTTATGAAAATGTGCTATGAGGCCGGGCGCAGTGGCTCACGCCTGTAATCCCAGCACTTTGGGAGGCCGAGGCGAGTGGATCACGAGGTCAGGAGATTGAGACCATCCTGGTTAACATGGTGAAACCCCGTCTCTACTAAAAACATACAAAAAAATTAGCTGGGCATGGTGGTGGGCACCTGTAGTCCCAGCTACTCGGGAGGCTGAGGCAGGGGAATGGCGTGAACCAGGGAGGCAGAACTTACAGTGAGCTGAGATCGCGCCACTGCACTCCAGCCTGGGCAACAGAGCGAGACTCTGTCTCAAAAAAAAAAAAAATGCGCTATGAAAAGTCACAAAATATTGGTATGCAGAGGATGCCACTTGAAGCTCTAAAGATGTAGTCAGTACAGCTTGGTCTACCTGGCACCACACCTTCATTAACCCAGAAAATGAGTAGAATTGCATGTGGACTTACATGTTAAATAAAGCCCAACTGGTACCTGGGCATAATGGTGTTTTGCAAACATGACTTTTAAGTTCCTACTGTATTAGGGATTGGTCAGGATTCTCCAGAGATACAGAACGAATAGGACATTATATGTATATGTGTGTGTGTATACATATATATACACACATATATATGTATATATACACATTATATGTATATGTATATATACACATACATATATATACACACACAAAGAGACTTAATATATAAAGGTTTATTTATTTATTTACTTTTGAGATGGAGTCTTGCTCTGTCACCTAGGCTGAAGGGCTGTGGCGTGATCTTGACTCACTGTAACCTCCATCTCCCAGGTTTAAGTGATTCTCCTGCCTCAGCCTCCCGAGTAGCTGGGATTACAAATGTGTGCCATCGTGCCCTGCTAATTTTTGTATTTTTAGTAGAGACACAGTTTCGCCATATTGCCTAGGCTAGTCTCAAACTTCCGACCTCAGGTGATCCGCCCGCCTCGGCCTCCTAAAGTGCTAGGATCACAGGCATGAGCCACCACACTCGGCTATAAAGGTTTATTGTTAAAAAATGGCACATGTGATTATGGAAGCGGGAAGTCCAAAGATCTGCAGGGTATGTCAGCAAGCTGGAGAACCAGGAAAGTCAATGTTGTAAGTTCTTGTCTGCAGGCTGGCAGGCTGGCAGGCTTGAGACCCAGGAAAAACTGACATTTTCACTGAAGTCCAAAGGTAGGGAAAAAGCTGATGTCTCAGATCAAGGCAGCCAGGCAGAAGGAATTCTGTCTTACTCTAGGGAGGGCTAACCTTCTGTTCTATTCAGGCCTTCAACTGATTGCATGAGGCCCACACACATTAGGGAGGACAATCTGTTTTACTCAGTGCACTGGTTTCAATGTTAACCTCATCCAAGAATACTGTTTGTCCAAATATCTGAGCATCCATGGCCCTGTCAAGTTGACACATAAAATTAATTATCACACATACAGACATGGCATAATACCTATCAACAGGAACCACTCAGCAAAACAGTAACAGTTGTTAAATTAAACAATTTTTTTTCCTTTAATAATTAGAAAACTATCAATACACTTGATCTTTTTGCTTGAACATGATGTTTGGAAAAATGGAATCTTTTAAAAAACACACCTGGCTAATGCTTTTAATGTTGAAAGTGGTACACTACCCAGTTGTTAGGGGAGTGTTTCATTGGATGTTGGTATGGAGTACAAGAATGAGATACATCTCTAATTAATTGTTTTGAAAAGCCATCTATGCATATCTATAGCACAGAGTTCTTTAAGAAAAAAACTGGAGCACATATTCTGGTGTCTTCCATCGAAACTAAGAAAGTGTTGAGATGTTATATAAGCATAAAGAACTAGGAATGATGAACACTCTTGTAGCCAGAAGGGGGAAAACACAGAGGAAGTGTGTGGATGGTGGCATCCTTTACAAGTGACAGTCCTTGCTTCCTATAATACTCAGCTGTAATATAAATTCAGTGGATGCCTTGGAGCCTAGTAAATCAAAAATATATTTGAACCTTATTGACTAACTAAAAAAATCAAATCAGTCTTCTGAAACCTATTTGCAGTTATAGGATATTACCTAAAAATGGAGACTATTGAGGGGAAAAAAATGGTAGCCAGAAAACAGGGTGTTACAGTTTAGAAAGTCTCAGACTTTTGTGTTTACTTGACTCGCAGTTTGAAAGTCTAACATCAGATCATTCCTAACCAATAACGTAAATGGTATTATTTGTGGATGGGATGCAAAAGACACCTCATATTGTTATTTCTCCTAAGGGTCCTCTCCTGATTTTGTAGAATCTGATAAGGGTTTTATTTTTGGTTGCCTTAACTGGGGAAGGGATGAAAGGTGGTGAGATGAAAGGGGAAGGCCCTGGGAAGTCGACCTTCTTCCCGGAGACAGCATGAAAGGGTAGAGGGATCTAGTCTCTATTTCTACCAGATAATTGAGCCTATTATCCTGATGATAAATAACCTTCATAGGTCTCTTTCTGGCCCTATAAAGAATAAAGTCTCCCTCTAGCTACCAAGGCAGTTAAGGTAAAAAAAAATCACACTTAGGCAAAAGTGAGATTATGGCTGGAGTCTTCCAGAAAATGACTATCATCCTCTGTCTCCCTTTAGCATTGGAAGCCAGGTATGTTTAATCAAAAGAAAGGCCATCTGGGTTGAGGGAATGGGCAGTTAACTGAGTTCACTGAGAACTGCAAATATGCTGGGCACCACAGTGAGGTCCGCTAACATGTTCTCTGCCCTGCAGAATGTTGGCAATGCTGACAGAGTTGGACTGAACCCAATAGATTATCATATAAGTTTAGGCAATCTGAGTGACAATGACAAGTCACAAGAAGGCCCTGAACAAACAAATTATTCCGGAGAGACGATTGGAAAGAATTGCCTTTTGCACATAAAGAGAATCACAGCAGACTTCCAGCGATTGTGAAGATACAGAAAGTTTTCATCAGCAACAACTCACAATACTTCCTAGTTTCTCCCACTCACCCTTTGAGCTACTGACCTCTTCCTTACCAACTCCTTGTTCCCCCTCCACCTCACATTAAATCCCCACTGTTGCCTTTTGCCCTATGTAGAGCCTATGCTGTGGGTCCCTTTATTTCTCACAACACACCCACCGTCTGTCCTGTGACTGCCCTGGGGATGGGAAGGAGTGAGATAAATAAGTGACCTGGACACTATATGAAACCACCTCAGGTTATGAACTCATCCTTTGAAGAGTAATGCTAAGTAAAGCTGACATTTTATGTATGAAGTAGGAGTCAACACTTTAACATGCATTTACTGAGCATCTACTATGTGCTGGAATTTTAGAAATAGATGTGGCTTATTCTCTTTAACTGTAATCTAGTATAGGCCAGCCAGAAAGATGTTGACTTTTTCACACTGCTGGGCAGCTACTCCTTTATTCTATGTACAGGAAAGAACACGGTAAGATGAATGGCCTAAATGGAATTGATTTTGTGTATGTGTTTGTTTGGGGCTGTAAGAGATGGGTGACTTCAAAGACGGTGACTCCTTGTTTGGAATTTTCTAACCAAGACAGCTCATGGGAATTGGGAAACTTACTCTCCCCATCATTCGTTGAATTTCAGGAAGCAGGGCAGCTCTACTCCATGTAGTCAAGTCAGATTCATGTGTAAGGAAGACAGAGGCCTGCTACTAACTGTTGTCCAGCTTCAGTGGTCCTCGCTGCAGGCCAGGTTCAGATGGCCCAACAGTTCTGAGTGGGTGAACGAGCCCCACGGAAGTGTGCACTGTGTGTCTTTCCTGTTTTGCTTTAGGACCTTTTCTGATGCCTTCCTGGCTCATGGAAGGAATAGCCCAAAGTATAGGGAAGTTAGTGCCCTGAGGCCATCTTCAACCAATGGGGAAGAGGAGCTTGCAGATGAACGTTCCATCCCCGCCTCCTGGGGCAGCGTTTCTGGGCAGCATTTGGTGAGCTTTCATGAGGTACTGATAGACTTCGTCCCTTGTTGTCCTTGCTCTGTAGCAGTTTCGGTAATGCACACTTGTATTGGCTTGCACTGCCCACCGCCCCACTTCCCTCACTCTTACTTTCTGGGTTCTCCTGATAGACTAAGAGCACACAGTCCTTATCTTAGGGAGTCCCAAACTGAGACATCAAGGGAGTAGCATTCCCTGATAACATTCTGTAAAGTGTTGAGATTCTAGATGTTTCTCAATTACTTTGATTTGTTAATGTTATGAATCATCTTATCCTGCTAATTAAAGAGATGTAAATTGTTTTAAAAATTAAATATTTTTTAAATGTCAGCAAGTAACACAGAAAGAAAACCTTCAAGAAAGTATGATGCAGAGGGGAAAATTAAGCTGAAGAATGATATATTCAGGTATTTATATAATTGTTTAAAGACACACAAAGCAATACCTTATGTTATCGATGGCTACACACACTTGTGGCCAAAGGATATTTTCCAAATTCCTGGTGGTGGCGGCTTTGGGGAGGCAGACAGGAACATGAGGCTTGCAGGCAACATAGAGAGGATTTCAGCTTTATCTGTAAGCTTTGTTGCATATTTTAAAGCAAAGATCGAAAGTACAGCTGAAAACATTGTTAACATTAGATTCTTTTGGTTGGAACATACATGAACATTTATCGTATTTTTCTCTATTATGTGTTTTAAAGTCTTCCCAAATTAAATAAAAAGTTAAAGCAGCTTTAGGCCGGGCGCGGTGGCTCACGCCTGTAATCCCAGCACTTTGGGAGGCCAAGGTGGGCGGATCACAAGGTCAGGAGATCGAGACCACGGTGAAACCCCGTCTCTACTAAAAATACAAAAAATTAGCCGGGCGCGGTTGTGGGCGCCTGTAGTCCCAGCTACTCGGGAGGCTGAGGCAGGAGAATGGCGTGAACCCGGGAGGCGGAGCTTGCAGTGAGCCGAGATCGCGCCACTGCACTCCAGCCTGGGCGACAGAGCGAGACTCCGTCTCAAAAAAAAAAAAAAAAAAAAAAAAAAAAAATTAAGATGACCTATAAATTCAGCATCAAGCCCCAGGCAAAACTGCCAATTTGATATAGTTATATTCCTCCAGATGCTTTTTCTAATTTAATGTGTGTTGATTTGAAATGCAACTATGTGTTAGTCTTGCTGTATCTTCAGACACTCAGAAGTTTCATTGTTGACTATGGCAACATTACGAAATGTTTCCCCCTCAAATTTATAAGGCAATCTAAGTCCAGGTAATGGAGAAATTTAAAGAGTATATCTAATTTATTTTCTAGAACATGTAAGATTAGCACAGTGAGAGCAAATATGGGATATGACTTAGTTCATAGTCATATAGATAAGGTTCTCAAAGTAAAGAATTTCTGTTCTTTCCAATGCAGAATTTTTACTGGGAATAAATCAAGTTTAACTATACTTCTATATTTCTTCTATCATCCCTCTATAAAACTATAACATATAAGCTTTAGTCTATCTTCCATAAGAACTTCTTGTTACTGGGCTTTTTTTTTTTTCTTTTTATGATTACAAATAGCCTTCAGTACATTTGCAAACTAAATCCAGAGTTTGGAGTCTTGTGCATGGCTGCAACTTGGTGTTATTTAGTATTATTGTTATTAATATATGTGCTGGGAGACAAGAGAACATTTTGATAAATACTCATAAAATGTTCCAGATTGATGCATATTTAGAGTATCTATTTGCACAAAGCAATGCCATGAACATATGACTCACAAGTTCTGAAGTCTGATACTGTTAGATAGATTGATGCTGCTAATTTATTGTGTGCCGCTAGGAATAGGGAGATGAATTGCAAAACCCTTTACTGGCTTCTGGCATCCAGGCAGCAAACTCCCTTTGCCTTTCTCTCTTTGCCCTCAGATTCATAAGCATCTCTCTGAAGTAGGATTCAAGGATGAAGTCAACCTAAAACTTTTTCTCTAGGTTTCCAGGAACAGACTGGGAGGGCTTAGTTACGGGCAGACCTAAATAGAAACCACTACAGGGATACAACCACAATTTATTTTCCTCTGAGGGTTTTAAAAAAAGAACCTACACTTTTGCATGCTGCAAATCTTTCTTTCTCTTTGTCTCCCTTTGACCCCAACCCCTACCACATGGGAACCAGAAACAATAAGTTTCTAACGGCCTAGGAGAAGCCGATGCAGGGGCAGGAAACATGCCGCAGAAAAACGGAAGTGATTTTAAAACTCTTGACTCTTTCAGACCCGCCAGCATCAGAAACTATAAATAGGAATGGCTGGCAAGAGGGAAAGATGGGACAGATCTTTCCACTTCTTCAGAATGCTCTTGAGCAGGAGGGAGAGAGCAGAAACATGTTCAATGTTTTGCACAAAACCTGCTTCGTTCCTTCACAGCAGAGCTGCTTGGCCTTATGGGAGAGCAGTTATCTGGGCAGAACTCAGAGCTGAAAAATTTTGCTGCAGTGGCTGTTGTTGACCTGATGAGAGTTTAAAAAAAAAAAAAAAAAAAACAAAAAACCCCTTCGCTAGGGGCGGGGTGGGGAACGGAGAGGGGAAGCAGACAAACTTTTTGGTTTTTGGAGTATTTATCTATTGCTTGTCTGTTATGGAATGAAATGTGTCCCCCTCAAATTCATGTGTTGAAGCCCTAACTCCCAATGTGACTGTATTTGGAGATAGGGCCGTAGGGATGTAATTAAGGTTTAAGGAGCTTGCAAGAGTGGAGACCTAATCCAATAGGACTGGTGTCCTTATAAGAAGAGAAAGAGACACCAGGAGTGTACATACACAGGAAAAAGGCCACGGGAGGTCACAAGGAGAGAGCAGCTCTCTGCAAGCCAGGAAGAGGGACTTCACCAGAAACCAACCCTGCGGGCACCTTGATCTTGGACTTGCAGCCTTCAGAACTGTGAAAAAATAAATTTCTGTTGTTTAAGCTGCTTGGTCTGTGGTATTCTGTTATGGCAGTCCTAGGCAACTAATACAATGTCTTTTAACACTGAAAGGCAGATTGAAGTTCACTTGTGTGTGTGACAAGGCATTGGATACATATTAAGGCCTAGCAGGTAGTGGAGTGGTTAAAAGGATTGGCTGCTGCACTAAGGTAGGCCTGGTTCAAATCCTAGTTGATCACTTACTAGTAGTGTGACCTCCAGCAAATTACTCTGTGTCTTTATGTTTCCTCATCTGTAGGAGAGTAATAATAACAGCTTACATCTGCAAGACTGTTGTGAGGTTAAATACTTCAATGTATGCAGAGCATGTCATAGTTGCTGGCAAACAGCATCCTAAAAAATGCTAGCTACGACACTGAGTACCTCATTTGTTTATAGTAGTTTCAGTTTACAAAGTACTTCCATAGCCATTATTTCATTTGATTTTTACAGCAATCTTATGAGATTAGTTGGGAAGGAAATCTTACACCCACTCAAGGGAGGAAGAAACCAAAATTCAGAGAGGAAAGGAACTTGTCCAAGCTCAAATTTCTAAGAAAAGTAGAGCCAGGCTTCAAATCCAGATCCCCTGACTCCAACTTCAGTGCTTTCCTTACTAAATTTGCAGTCCCTCTGAATTCCTCCCTCCCTGAAATCCCCTCCCCTTCTTTGTCTTTTTTTTTTTTTTTTACCAAACATGTATTGAGTTTCTATCACATTATAGGCATTTCCTCTTCTTTCCCTGGACCTGTGTGTCTTTTCTCTTGTTCGTTTGGACCTGGAATGTTGTGTGTGCGTGCGTGTGCGAGCCTGCATGGGAGCGCCTGTGTGCCCACACTTGGGCATTGAGGGCTCTCATTCTCCCTAAGGGTGACCTTGCCTTGTGTCTCCTCTCCTTACCTACCACTGTTTTAGCTCAAAGATGGCACTTGACTTTCAAGGACGTATTATAAATAGAGCCTTAACAGCACTCTCTTTTCTTATCTGAAAACTGACACAAAGCACAGGCATCTAGGACAAAAAGAAAAAGAACAGGGTCCGTGGTGGAGCAGATAATCAATATCTTTAAATGATCTGAGAGCAGAAATTCCCAAAGGGGAGGTGAGAAGAGACCTGAAAATGACAGCCTGAGGAAGTTTGTTGGGCTCTCCTAGGGAGTGAGTGGTGGGGGGGTGTTTGAAAAAGCAGATTTCATATTGCGATTTTTTTATTTAGAAAAATGGCCCCCAAAAGCTGTTATTCTCATAGTACAAACTACAAAAATTAAAGCTCTCCAGAACTTTTTGACCTTTAGGGTTATGTAAGAGTTATGGCAATTCCCAATGAAACAGGAGGTGGCCTCTGAATTGTGAGAGCTGAGATCATTACCATGTATTTTTGGCCATTAGGGACTTGAATCTAAAAAGCTGGAAAACTCTATTTCATAGAGTCTTCAGACAAGAAGCAAGGCCTAAAAGTTGCAAGGAGTCAATGCTTGAAAGGTTCCCACAGAGTTTGAAAAGGCCATAAAACCCAACTCCCCTATTTTACAGATAAGGCAACTGAGGCACAAAGATAAATCACTGGCATAAGATCTAATGCTTATAACAGGATTGGCTGAGCCCAGCATTGACCTCAACCTGCAATGGGGGGATATTAGTAGAAAAGACCAGGGAATCTCCCACAAGTAATCCTCTACTCCTAAAAAAGAGAATTAAAATGTGCCTTCAGGAGGCTGGGACCAACCCCAGGGTATTAGTTCAATAAGCCTGAAGGATGCAACGGGGGAGGCATTTGGAACACAAAAGCAGATACTCCTGCTGTTCTAGATGGCTTCCTAAGAGCCAGGGTTCTTCACGTCGGTCTTTCCAAAGACCTAAAGTAGTAGATTGGACAGCAAGGGATGTGGAGGATCAATGAAGCAGCTGTTGGCTTTCGGTGCATATAAATAATGCACCTCTAAGGGATAGGGTGTGTTTTGGTTATTCTGTACAACAAATACCCCAAAAGTGTTAGTGACCCTTGGCCTTGCATTTCCCCAGACTCTGACCCACACCCTGACCTTGACCTGACCCTCAGCCTGAAGCTGACCCTGAACCTAATCCTTTCTCTGACCCTGACCCTGATTTTGAGCCTCCCGTTGAACCATAGCCTCAGCCTGCCATTCACTCTGACACAGAACATGACCTTGTCCTTCACCCTGTTTCTCACACTACCATGACTCTCAGCTATGCTCACCCAGACTCTGATCCTGACATGGACTCTGATTCTCACCCTCACAATGAACTTGTCTATAGGCAGACTCTAACTCTGAGGATGACCCTACACTCACCCTGAATCTGATCCTAATCTTGAACCTGACCTTCACCATGTCCCCTGTGGCCCTCACACTGACTCTGACCCTCACACTTACTGTCTCAATTTAACCCCACCCCTCACCCTGATGCTCATGTTGACCTTTATCCTGATGTTGACCCTGGACATATACCTCACACTCCTTCAAAATCTGACCTTAATCCTCACCGTGATACTCACTCAGATCCTGGACCTGACCTTCATCATGATCTTGACCCTGACCTTGATCTAGATACATCACTCTCTTCCTGACTGAACTCTGACCCTTAACCTGAACCTCACACTGATTCTGACCATGACCTGAGCTTGACCCTAAACGTGATGCTAAATAAGCACCTGACCCTGAACTTGGCTCTCACCCTGATTCTACCTTCATCCTCACCCTCACCCTGAGCTTTGTCTGACCCTTAATTTTTTCCCAAACCTCAATTTGAACCTGACACCTAATCTTGACTCTGACCCTTATCCATAACCTACTAGACACTCAGTCTGACACTACTTTTCATTCTCACACTGGTGTTGACCCATACTGTTACCCTCACCCTTTCACACTGACCTTGAACCTGACCATAAATCTGGCCCTGTCTCTGAACCCAACCCTAAACTTTATCCTTCACAAGACCCTGATCCACACTCTCCCCATGACTGAGACCCTGAATCTACCACTGTCTCTGAATTTCTCATCCTCACTCTTACCACAGCTCTAATGCTTATTCTGACCCTTATCCTCACTCTGAATTTGTCCCTAACCCAAAACCTGTCTCTGACACTGAATTTCACCCTTAACCTCACCATAACTCTGACCCTTGGACTATCCCACCCTCATCATGACCCTGATGAAGCTATGACCCTGACTATAGCCCTGACCCTCACCCTGATATGAACACTGACTCCATCCCGACCCTGACCCAGACCATCACCCTATCATACTGGTCTTAAATTCATCCTCACCCTGAACCTGACCCAAATTCTGACGCTTATCCTTGTCCTCATCATGACTATGACCTTGAAAAGACCCTGACACTCACAGTGACCATCAAATGATTCTACTTTCCCATTACCCTAACACTTTAGCTGGGCCAGACACTAATCCTCATCAGGACCTTTACATTCACCTGACTTTACTCACCTTGAATTTACTATGTACTACATGCTCAACCAAATCCTCACTCTAAACCTGACCCTGACCTTTATTCTGATGTTCATCCTAAAATTGGCCCTCATCTGGCCCTCCCTCTTGTTCTCATTTTGTGTCCGTGATCCTGCCCCTAAAAGTATCTCTGACTCTGATATCATGCTGACATTGACTCTAACCATCCCACTCCTCTAAAGTTACCCTAAACTTAAATTTCAACCTGTCCCTGGTCGTGACCCTGACCAACAGTTCAACCTTGACCCTGACTCTGACTGTCAACCTGACACTGACTCCCACCAAGACTCTGACATTCACATTGATCATCAAACTGACCATACTGAGTCTGGCTTAAAAAAGTTGTGGTAAAATAAATGTAACATAAAATTTACCATCTTAAACATTTTAAAGTATACAGTTCCGTGGCACTAAGTACATTCACATTGTGGTGTGACCAATCTCCAGAACTCTTTTCATCTTGCAAAACTGAAACTCTGTACCCGTTAAACAACAACTCCCTCTTTTTTCCTTTCCTAGCCCCTGGCAACCATTATAGTTTCTGTCTCCATAATTTTGAGTAATCTAAGTATATAGGTGGAATCATACAGTATTTGTCCTTTGGTGACTGGATCATTTCACTTAGCATAATAACCTTTAGATTCACCCATGTTATAGTATGTGTCAGAATTCCCTTCCTTTTTAAGGTGTAATAATATTCACTATATACCACATTTTATTTATCCATTAATCTGTCCATAGACACTTGGGTTGCTTCTACATTTTGCCTGTTGTGAATAATGCTTCTATAAACATGAGTGTTCAAGTATCTCTTTGAGACCCTACTTTCAATTCTTCTATATATATACCTAGAAGTAGAATTGCTGGATCATGTAGTAATTTTTAATTTTTTGAGGAACCAACCATATCGTTTTCCATAGTGGCTGTGACCCTATCTTTTATGCTGAACTTTACCTGACCCTGTCCTATATCCTGACCTTAACAATGACCTTCTACCTTATCTATAACCTGAACTTCACCCTCAATGTGACTGTCATGCTGACCCTAACCATGACACTGTCTTGACTTTTACCATGTCCTTACACTGTGCTAGAGCCTGACGGTGGCCCATACTGTCAACCACACACTGACCGTGACTCTGTATCTTACACATATACTTACATTCACCCTGACTTTCACCTCTCTTTGACCATGACTTAGACCCTGAAATTAACCCCTACCTTGTATCTAAATTTGAACTAGACTTTTACTTTGATCTTGTTCAGAACTTTACCCTGAACCTGACCTCAACTTAACCTTTACCTCACCATGATTTTACCTTCACATTCACCCTGACCTCAAGACTAAAGCTGACCCTTATCCTCCCACAGAACATGACCCTGACCCTCACCATGTCCCTGTCCATGATTCTGACCCTGACCTTCATCCGGACACTGACTCTGATCCTCATTCTCACAATAAACCTGATACTAACCAAGACCCTGATGCATACCTGACCCTATTCTTCATTCTGCCATCTGATACTTACTCTGATCCTTAACCTAAACCCACATGATATTGGCCCTCTATCTTGTCCCTTATCCTAAACATGACCTTCACACTGATCCTGATTTCCACCCTTATGAAGACCCTGACCCTCAACCTTTCATACTGACTGTCATCATCATGATACTATCTCACTCTGATCCTGACCCTAAATTGGACTCTGAATCTGATCCTCAACTTGTCCCTGACCATTATCTTCACTTTCTCCATTGACCTTAAATGAAATCTGACCATGATGACACCTTGAAACTGACTCTGACCTCTCTGCTGCTGAACTTGACCTTTATCTTGTCCCTCAACCTCACCTTAATCATCACTCTGACCCTGACCAGCACTCTGACATTGATCCTGAACCTTACCTGACCCTAACCTTTACCCTGACACTGATGCTTAACCTGCTCCTTATCCTAAACCTGACCGTCAGTTTGAACTTGACCATGAATCTGACCCAGATCATAAATATGAAAATACTTTTGACCCTCACATGTCCCTAAACCTGAGCTGACTGAACTTGATACTGACCATAACCCTGACCACCTTCACCCTTGCTCTTACCTTGAGTCACATCATGACTCTCACTTACCCTGACCCTGACCTTCACACTGAACTGACACTCAACTTGTGACCCAGTCATGGTGACCCTGACTGTCACCATGTCCTTGAGCCTGACTTTGACTTTGTCCATGACACTCAGCAAGACTTTGATATTCACTCTAACCTTAACTCTGACCTGACCATGTCCCTGAGCTAGCTTGTGAACTTTAACTTCTACCTGATCCTCACCCTCTACTTAGCCCTAACCCTATCATGATCCTGGCCCTGATTATCACCCTGACCTGACCAAATTCCTGACCTGATTCTGACACTCAAGCTGACCATGATATGGATACTATTCTCACATCAGCCCTGATCCTCCACTTCACCCAGAACCTTGGCCGACTCTAAACTTAATCTTGACCCTGACCCCGATCCTCAACCAGATGCTTTTCTGACCTTACCCTGAACTTTTTTGCATCTTGACCTTGACCCTGACCCTCATTGTGACACCATCCATGATCCTCATCATGTCCCTGAACCTGATCTTGAGTGTGATCCTCGCCTTCACCTTGACTTTCACACACAGCCTTACCCTTCCCCTCACCCTCACCTGAAAGTGATTCTGACTTTGGACCAAACCATATACTCACCCTGGCCTCATCCTGAATTGGACCTTTATGATGACTCTTATTCTCACTCTGAACCTGACTTGCATCTAACTCTTATCTTTACTCCGACTCAGATTTGGCCATCACCCTGCATATGACCCACGTCTTGAAACTCACACTTCTCCTTACAGTAATCCTCACCCTGATAGTGACTCACACAAATACCATATTCATGCTATCGCCCTGACTCTACCCTTACCCTGGCCCTGAACTTTACCCTGAACTTTAACTGACCCTGACAGTCAACCTAATCTTTCCTCTGAAACCCTCATGCCAACCTTGACCCTAACTGTACCAGTCATATTCTCTTTGATCCTTTTATTTCCATATATCTTGACACTGACCATAACCCCCACACTCATACACACCCACACCCTGACCAACACCTTAACTATGAACTGGACCTTTACTTGTCCCTGAGATTCATTCTGATCATGGCCCTTACGCTGACCCTTACAATGACCCTGACCATTACTTTGACCCTCAATCTAATATTAACCCTTATCTTGAGAATGAAAAGACTCTGAAGCTGAAGCTTACCCTGAACATCATCATGACGCAACCCATACTCTAACTTTTATTCTCACCCTGAACCTATCCCTCACCACGTGCCTGGTATTGGCTGTCATGCTGACTATGACCCTCCTCACTATTACCATGTCTCTGGCCTTGACTGAGAACCCTATCCTCATGATCATCTTGACCCTGAGACTCAGCTAACACTGACCATCACTCTAATCCTATCACTCACGGTAATCTTGATACAAACGTTAACCTGCACCCTCAAACTTACCATGACCTTACCATGTCCTTGATCCTGTACTTGACCTTGTCCCTACCCTCATCCTGACTTTACCTCTCACCATGATCCTGATACTGATCTTCACCTGCAACCCCAAACTTTCTCTGACCTAGACCCTTATATTTATCAAGTTTCTGACTACAATGATTTGAAAGTTTGTCTCCAAACCTCATTTTGAAATTTGATCCCCAATGTTGGAGGTGGGGTCTCGTGGAGGTTGTTTTGGTCATGGGGGTAAATCCCTCATGAATAGATTAATGCCCTCCCTGGAGTACGCAGAGGGAAGGAGGGGAGTCAGTGAGTTCTTGCTCTATTAGTTTACATGAGATCTGGTTGTTAAAAAGAGCCCAGTACCTCCCCTCCTACTCTCCTTCACTCCCTCTCTCTCCATGTGATCTCTGCATATATGACTCCCGTTTGCCTTCTGCCATGAGTGGAAGCAGCCTGAGGCTCTTGCCAGAAGCAGATGCTAGTGCCATGTATTTCATATAGTCTGCAGAACTGTGAGCCAATTAAACCCCTTTTCTTTATAAATTGCCCAGCCCTCAGGTTTTCGTTTATAACAACACAAAATGGACTAGGACACTGACCTGGTACTTAGACCCACCCCCACTATGATTAACACCCTGGCACTGTACCTGACTTCCTTACCCTTCAAACATTACTGTCCTTGATAATCAACCAGACCAGACCCTGTTCGTCACTCTGAAACTGACCGATGCCATAGCCTTGACATTTACACCACCCTCACCCTGAACTTGACCCTCACCCTATTGTGATGCCTGATCCTTACAATGACCCTAATCTTTAATGATGCTGAACACAATGATGCTGAACCTGATTGAATTCCTCATCCCAACTTGCATCTGGATACTCCTCATCTAGATACACACATCATTTCTCCCCTGAACAATGACTGTGCCTGTGCCTCATCTTCACTTTCACCTTGATCCTGATCCTAAACCTCACTTGGCCTTGAACTTCATTCATACACTGACCCTTATTTGACCTCACTCTTATTCCAACCCTCATACTGACCCTTATGTTGACCCTGACCCTGAACTTAACCATCACCCTGACACTGACTCTGAAATATACACCCACTCTCACTTTGACCCTGTACCAGATCCCCTGCACCTCACCCTGTCATTAACCTCCTCACTGACCCTTACCCCCAACTTGATCCCCAAATACACCCTCAGATGCTGGTCCTAATACTGATGGTGATACCGCTCCTGACACTTACCATGATCCTAAAGCTCACCGTCATTATGACCTTTACTCTCAACCTCACCCTGTCTGTGACCCCCTCTCTCTGACCCTCATTGTGACCCTGACCCTTATAATGATTCTGACTCTAATAATGAGCTAACCATCACCAAGTTTAGTTTGAACATGAAATCTTATACACTCACACCCTAGTTTCTTTTGGATTTCTTACTGCTCTCATTAAGAATATGCTTTTGAGAACTAATTCTCAACTTGCTTACACATGTACTGTGTGCTTCCTTTTCTTTTCTTTTCTTTTCAGACAGGATCTCGCTCTGTTGCCCAAGCTGGAGTGCAGTGGTATGATCGTGGCTCACTGCAGCCTCAAACTCCTGGGCTCAAGCGACTTTCCCTCCTTAGCCTCCTGAGTGGCTGCGACTACAGGCATGCACCACCACTCCTAGATAATTATTATTATTATTTTTTTAAATAGAGACAAGGTCTTACCACGTTACCCAGGCTGGTCTTGAATTCCTCAGTTCAAGTGATCCTCCCACCTCAGCTTCCCTAAGTACTAGGATTACAGGTGTGAGCCACTGCACCCAGCCTACTGTATTTTTCAAATATGCTGCTTTGATTTGTGGTTTACCTCAAAGTAAGAAACTACAGTTGAGGCTGGGTGCAGTGGCTCAGGCCTGCAATCCTGGAGCTTTGGGAGGCCGAGGCAGGTGGATTGCTTGAGTCCAGGAGTTTGAGACATGGTGAAAAGCCACCTACAAAAAATAATTTTAAAAAATTAGCCAAATATGGTGGCATAAACCTGTAGTTCCAGCTACTTGCGAGGCTGAAGTGGGAGAATAGCTTGAGCCTGAGAGGTAAAGGTTGCAGTGAACTGAGATTGCACCACTGCACTCCAGTCTGGGCAACAGAGTGAAACCCTGTCAAAAAAGAAAAGAAAAGAAAAGAAAAGAAAAGAAACTGCATTTGAGAAAAATGTGTGGTTCTCATTGATTTGCCTCAAATAAAGCATAGGTTAATTCTAACAGTTAAGAATTTTATTTATTTTATTTATTTTTTTGAGATGGAGTCTCACTCCGTCGCCCAGGCTGGAGTGCAGTGGCACGATCTCAGCTCACTATAACCTCTGCCTCCTGGGTTCAAGTGATTTTCCTGCCTCAGCCTCCCAAGTAGCTGGGATTACAGGTGCGCACACTCGCACCTGGTTAATTTTTTTTTTTTTTTTTTTTTTTTTTTTGAGATGGAGTCTCGCTCTGTCACCCAGGCTGGAGTGCAGTGGCGCAATCTCGGCTCACTGCAAGCTCCACCTCCCGGGTTCACGCCATTCTCCTGCCTCAGCCTCCCGAGTAGCTGGGACTACAGGCGCCTGCCACCACGCCCGGCTAATTTTTTGTATTTTTTTAGTAGAGATGGGGTTTCACTGTGTTAGCCAGGATGGTCTTGATCTCCTGACCTCATGATCCACCCACCTCAGCCTCCCAAAGTGCTGGGATTACAGGTGTGAGCCACCGTGCCCGGCTAATTTTTGTATTTTTAGTAGAGATGGGGTTTCATCATATTGGCAAGGCTGGTCTCAAACTCCTGGCCTCGGGCGATCGACCTGCCTCAGCCTCCCAAAATGCTGGGATTACAGGCATGAGCCACAGTGCCTGACCAGAATTTTCTTTAGAAACCACTGTCTGATTTTTTCTTTACTGTTCACATAAATACAATTTTCAATGATATTTGCTTTAACTGGCAAGAAATTACTGTTGAGGACAGTGGGTAAATGTGAACTCATTTTCACACATATAGCATAGGTTCCTCTTATCTTGTTCTGATTCACAGGAAGAAATTGTCATTGAGATGAATATGAGTTTCTGAGTTTTTCGGGGTCAAATAAATCTTAAATACATCTTGGTTTAGGCAAACAGAGGTAGCATTGAAAACAATCTGTATTAGTGCATATAAGCTCAGTTTCAGACATTCCTCTCAAAAGAAACTCTTTATTGCTTCTTAGAGTAAACTAAGGTGAACATAAGCACATATGAGTATGTGTCATTCATTGCAAAGGCACAGCCGTACTGTAAGGGACAACAGATGAGGATGAGTCTAAGCAGAAGTACTGAGAAGAATCCACCAGCCTGGGCAATGTGGCAAAACCCCGTCTCTACAAATATACAAAAAACTAGCCAGGTATGATAGCACACACCTGTAGTTCCAGCTACTCAGGAGGCTGAGACAGGAGTATTGACTGAATCCAGGAGATCAAGGCTGCAGTGAGCTGTGACTGTACCACTGCACTCCAGCCTGGGTGACAGAATGAGTCCCTCACACACACACACACACAGAATCCATATTAGTATCAGCAAACTCAGTTCTGGACATTCCTCTCAAAAATATCTCCTTATTGTTTCCTGCAGTAAACTAAGATGACTATAAGAAGAAAAACACATATTCATGTAAAAGGCATATTCTTTTTTTCAAAGTAGGCGCTATAGATTGAATGTTTGTGTTCCCCCCAAATTCATAAGTTAAGATCCTGGCCAGGTATGGTGGCTCATGCTTGTAATCCCAGTACTTTGGGAGGTTGAGGTAGGTGGATCATTTGAGGTCAGGAGTTCAAGACCAGACTGGCCAACATGGTAAAACTCCATCTCTACTAAAAATACAAAAATTAGCCAGGTAGTAGTGACACGCACCTGCAATCCTAGCTACTCTGGAGGCTGAGGCAAGATAATTGCTTGAGCATAGGAGGCGGAGGTTGCGGTGAGCCGAGATCATGCTACCGCACTCCAGCCTGGATGACAGAGCAAGACTCTGTCTCAAATAATAATTTAAAAAAGTTAAAATTCTAACCCCCAATCTGATGGTATTAGGAAATAGGGTCTTTAGGTCCTGAAAGTGGAGCCTTCCTGAACGGGTTTAGTCCCTTTATAAAAAGAGATTCCAATAGGCCGGGTGCAGTGGCTCACGCCTGTAATCCCAGCACTTTGGGAGGCCGAGGCAGGCAGATCACTAGGTCAGGAGTTTGAGACCAGCATGTCCGAAGATGGTTAAACCCCCTCTGTGCTAAAAATACAAAAATTAGCTGGGTGTGGTGCTGGGCGCCTATAATCCCAGCTACACGGAGGCTGAGACAGGAGAATCGCTTGAACCTGGGAGGCGGAGGTTGCAGTGAACCGAGATCGTACCACTGCACTCCAGCCTAGGCGAAAGAGCAAGACTCCATCTCAAAAAAAAAAGAAAATAAAAAAAATAAAAGAGATTCCAAAGCTTGCTCCCTCTCTCTACCCTCCAGCATGTGAGGGTATGAGAAGACAGTTATATGGGATCTGCTGGCTCATTGATTTTGGACTTCTCAGCCTCCAGAACTGTGAGAAATAAATGTCCATTGTTTCAGCCACTCAGTCTATGGTATTCTGTTATAGCAGCCTGAATTGACTCACACAACAGAGCAAATGAGAGTGAATCTAAGTAGCAATATTAAAAAGAATTTGTAGTAGTACAATCAGGCTCGGCCTCAGGCATTCCTATCAAAAGTCCTTACTGCTTCTCAGAGTAATGCAAGATAAGCGTAAAGACAGCAAAATACATATCAAAGGCACATTCTTACTAGAAAGAAAAAAGATAAAAATATACTGCTTATTAAACCTAATTTTAATTGCCTCTTCATTCTTAAAATGTCAGTGGATTAACAAAATATGTAAACGCCTTTGGATAATAAGACATATTTGTGTGTATTTGCCTTCTCAAAGCTTTTAATTAATATGAGATAAATGCTCATGAAAAAATTACCTAGGCAGTTTTTTACTTTCTATCCTCTAGATGTCTCCTGTGTCTGGAAGAAAAAAAGAAAGAAAAGAATTATTCCTTTAATTAGAGATAGTAATTAACAAAGACAGTTCGTTATACTAGGTATAAGGATTGCAGAGAGATATAGGTATATACAAATAGGATGTAATTTTCTGTTTGTATATTTTTAAAAGTTGTGTAGTTCACTCATATAATAAATTTAATATAATACCTACTGCTTTATTTAGTATACTGACAATTATGCTTTAAAGCTATAGTTTAAAACTTTAAATTATTACCTATTTATTTTTTATATCTTGATGCATACAAAAAGGGAATATATCCTTTATTACAATTTGTTATATAAATAATATACCAAAAGAATAAAATTAGAATTTAGGTCTTTTGTATGAAATGACTTATTTTATGCCCAGGTCAACAGAGGTTCCTTTTCTTGTCAACACATTGTTCTACTGCTTTTGTATTCTCTTCAACTATCCTCAGAGATTCCCTTGGATAATCTTGACCTAATTTTATTTGTTCAAAGTTAAAATGCCATCATGGAGTGAAATTCACCCTTAAAACATAGACAACTTCCAGAAATTAAATCAGTTCAGATAACTAACATCATGTCCTTACCTGGGCTTGACAGCTCACAAATAAATAAATAAATAAATAAGCAAATATTTATGCTGATAGTAAATGTGTTTGGGGGGTAGTCCACAAATTCGGAATTGTTTAGAAACAGAGTTGTTTGTAACCTTGAAAAAAAAACTTACACCAATTAAATGACAAATTAAAGACCTTTTAGATGCTTTACTATTACCTAAGAAAACAGCTATCATAAAAACACAGTCATTACAAAGACAAGACCTAGAAATCCATGGTAATGCTTTGGCTGGCCACTATGCTAAACAAACAATATTAACCTAGATAAACAGTCCTATCATCACACGGACAAGAAAAGTCTTGCAGTAGTTCAGAGAGGCTGTTCCTAACTGTCAGAAACAAGTCTCTAATTCAATTTAGGATGATCGTTAGATGATCATCAGGATGGCCAACTGAGTGTGCCTCAACACTTGAAAATGGAGCTTAACGAAAATTCTTCATGATATAACCATAAAGGAACAATAAGCTGACAACAATATTAGACCAACACTGGTGGCTTAATTTTAGACATAGCTGCCAAGGATGTGTTTGAAAGCATGTCTTATCTACCAGTGACACATCCTGATAAACTGCCAAGGTGGGGTCATGGACAGGAATCAAAGCCTCTATGTCCCTTTAAATACTTCCAAGTGGACTTCATACAAATACCTTTTACAATGAATTATAAATATGTTTTGCTCATTGTGCATGCAGGGTGGACTGAAGTTTTTCCTTGCTGGAGAGCTATTCCATGCTGGGTTGGGGATTGAAAAGGTTCAGGGGATGGCTTAGTTTTGTTTTCCCACATGGGGAATTCCCATTTATCTCTCCAATGACAGAGGTGCTCATTTTACTAGTACTGCACTTTAGTACTTTTACACAGAAACTTCTCTGTCCTTATCATCTGCAGTCCTCAAGGCGAACAGAGAGAACAAATGGAATTTTAGAACTAAAATTAACAAAGCTCTCAAAATCTCTTAAACTCCCATGGCAGAAATCATTACTATTAGCTTTCATGTCTAAAATCAACCCTTCCTAGGGTCCTTATTCTGCAAGGGTGAAAACTTTCTTTTTTTGAGACGGAGTTATGCTCTTGTCGCCCAGGCTGGAGTTCAATGGCACGACCTCGGCCCACCGCAACCTCCGCGCGGGTTCAAGTGATTCTCCTACCTCAGCCTCCCACATAGCTGGGGTTACAGGCATGCGACACCACGCCCAGCAAATTTTGAATTTTTAGTAGAGACACGGGGTTTCTCCATGTTGGCCAGGCTGGCCTCGGACTCCCGACCCCAGGTGATCCGCCCGCCTCGGCCTCCCAAAGTGCTGGGATTACTGGCGTGAGCCACCAAGCCCGGCCCAAAACTTTCTTAAAGGAACGGGTGGTTGGACCCTGTGGTCTACCTGGGGTCCCCACCCTGCCACTCACCCACTCCTCCCCTTGGTGGGGAAGGGAGGGAAGTGCAACAGAGCTCTGCGCCCACCCCTATCCCACCTCCTTTACCAGTGACCCAGTCACGGATTTCAAGTTTTTAATGCACCCAGAATCCTGCAATTTAGTTCTTTTGGCATAAGTCACCTTCCCATTGCTCCCCATCGCATGCTCGCAATTATGCAGTACTAATACTCTTGGCAAAGTTTTCAGAGAGTAGTCTCCGCCGCCTACACCCTACCCAGAATCTGCAGTGGGCAGGACTCACCGTTGCTAGGAAACGCCTGCTGTAATCCCTTTGACCCTGTCGTGTGCTGACGTGCTGACCTTTGGAGGAAAAGCCCCCTGCCCAACTATTGAGCATGCACTGACTATTCCAGGTGCAACTGCTGCCAAACTGCTGTTCTCCGGGAACCAGTCGTAGGAAGCCATCGGCAGCCCCAGGAGTGCTTGCTGCAGCGGCCTGACAAGGATTTGGGATTAACGGGGAGATCTGTTGCATCCTCTTCTTTCCTCGATAGGAAGATAATAAGGACACAGGAGGCAGGGTTGGAGGCTCAGCTAAAAACCAGATTCCCACCACCTGTTCATTTAAGCAAGTGCGCTTGCGCTGGGCAAGCCCTCGGGCGAGCTTCTGGCTGAAGGGTGGTGCTGCCGAGCGAGGAGCGCACGTGCTCGGCGTCTCCATCTGCTGGTTGTGTGGTCTGTATTTTACGGCTGGATTAAAGTAGGTGCCGGCATTTTGAAATATGAACAGATAAAATTAGGCCAACACTATCCAAAGGAGTCTCAAAAGAATGGTTGAAGAATATGCAAAAAGCATTGAGAATTAACAGAATAATTTGGTGACAAAAGGAACCTCTATTGATCTGGGGATAAAAATATTTGGTAAATTTACATGGAAGACCTAAATTCTAATTATTCATTTGGCACATTATTTATGTAACAAATTGTAGTAAAGGAACTATTGATGTTGCTTCTCCGCCTTTTGGCTAAGATCAAGTGTAAGAACTCTTGATATACATTTATTTGTATGAATTTAGGCAGGCACACATGTACAAACACAAAAATAGGTTTCTGACTATTGAAAATACATATATCCTCTGCATAGACTTTTATCTCTGCAATCTTTATACTCAGTTTAATCAACATCTACGTTAAATACTATTTTTAATTAAGTAATCAGTCTTTTTCTCTAGACATAAGGAACACCCAGGGGACAGAAAGTTTAAAACCTTCGAACTTATTTGTTCATACGAATTTATCTTCTAGTATTTTAAAATTTTAAAAAGACAAAAACAAGGGATCTAGCCCTGGTCATGCTGACTTCACAGCTTCTGTGCCTATCTATGCACTCAACTTGTCAGCGTCCTTGTGTCAAAGACCCCTTAGGCACATACCTGAGATGAATAAATTGGTCTTATTATGGCTTGCATTGAGGCAGAATGCACATCACTGGGAACTACAGGGTGTCTCAGTAAAAAGGTGTCAGGAAGTACCTGTTATAGAATGTGATCTTTTGTTGGGTGACTTGGGGTAGGATCTAAGGAAGTGAGGGTTTTGCTGTAGACTGGGCGTTGTTAGAAAGTGAAGCTAATTCTAGATTAGCTATTTTGTGAATATACAACACATGATTAAATAATAAACTGTTTAACTATAGCCTTAAAATATAATTTATCAGTATATTAAACAAAACAATCTATATCAAATTAAATTGTTACGTGAATTAACTGCAATAACTTTTAAAAAACTAATAAGAAATCAATTAGAAACTCTCTCTGTAATTCTTACACCCTATATAATCAACTATCTACATTAATTATTGTCTTGAATTAATCAGTCTTTTCTTTCTTTTTCTGTAGACGTAAGTGACATCTAGAGGACAGAAAGTTAAAAACCATCTGCATCATTTTTAAGTAAGCATTATCTTATATTGATTAAAAGTTTTGAAAAGGCAAATACAAATATATGTGTATTATCATCCAAGACATATTTTGTTAATTCACTGACGTTTTAAGTAATAAGGGTCGGTTAAAATATGGCTTATATGTGGTCTTTTGTATTTTTTTTTATTTTAGTAAGAATGTGCCCTTGAAATTAGTATGTTTTGCTGTCCTTATGTTTATGTCAGTTTCCTCTAAAAAGCTCTAAGAAGTTTCATTTGAGAGTAATGTGTAAGAAGGCTGAGCTGGTTTGCCCCAATATGAATTTTTTTCAAAATTACTTGTTTGCCAACCTAAACTCAGATATATATAGCAAATATATATATATATATACACACACACACACATATAGTAAAGCAAATATAGTTGAAAATTGTAGGTCTATGTACAGACAAGCAGTAAAGAAGAAATCAAGCTGAGAACCAAACATTAGTCTCTAAAGACAATTTTTAATGAGTTAGAATTAACAGAGTTGAACCCATACTTTATCTGAGGCAAGTCAATGAGAACTGCACATTCTTCTTAACTGCAGCTTCTTACTTTGAGGTAGACCATATTAACTCAAGTCAAAGCAGCATGTTTGAAAACACACAGCTCAAGTGTAAGCAAGTTCAGAATTATACATAGCTCTTAAAAGTACCTTCCTGTTTTGATGACAAGGGATCTAGATAAAACAAGAGTGTACATATATATTTCTTTAACTTTATTCTGTGATGATGATACTCAGCATCAGAGCTGGGGTCATGGCAGGGTTCAGGGTCAGTATCGGGGTCAGTATCAGGCTCTGGTCAGGGTCAGGCCAATTTCACGATGATAGGGAGTATAAGTCTCAGAGGGAGGGTAGGATTCAGGTCAGGGTCAGCAGATAGATCAGGTCAGGGCCAAGCTTTGTGTCAGGGAGAGGATCATGGACAGGGTGAGAGTCAATGTCTTGATGAGGGTGAGCTTCAGGGTCATAGCAAGGCTCAGGATTGGGGTCAGGATGTGACTCATGGTCAAAATAAGGGTGATGGTCAGTGAAGGGTTTATTGTTAGGGTGAGCGTCAGGATAGAGGTCAGAATCAGGGCAAAGGGGAGTGTACTCTTAGGGCCCATGTCAGGGTGACATCAGGGTCAAGTTGAGGATCAGGGTTTTCCTTGGGGGCATTGTGAGAGTTGGGGTTGCAGTAAAGACCAAGTATGGGTCAAGAGATGGATGAGGCTTAGTATTAGTTTTAGGAACAGGATGAGTGTTAGGATCAAGCACGAGATGAGAATGTGGGGTCATGCTCAGGGTAAGGGTCATTGTTTAGGGAAGAGTCAGGGTGAGGGGCAGAGTCAGGTTAAAGGTAAAGGTCAGTATCAGTGTAAGATAAGGGTCAAGGTATGATCAAGTTCAGGGTAAGTCAGGGTCATGATCAGAGTCAGGGTATAGTGAGGTCAAGTTCAGGTAGTATAGGCATCAGGGTCAAGATTTGGATATTGTTGAGGTTCAGGGGGATGGTCAGGGTAAAGGTCAGGTTGCATGTCAGGTAGGTATGAGGGTTAGAGACCTCAGAGACAGTGACAGGGCAATATTAGGGTCAGAGTCAGGTTATGGATAAGGGTGTGGAGAGGGTGAAGATGAGAATTAGGATTAGGGGAGGCTCAAGTCCAGGATTTGATGCAGGATCATAGTTGGGGTGTAGGTCCAATCATGGTAAGGGTGAAGATTAGGTTGGGGTCAGTGTCAAGTCAGCTCAGGGTCAGAATCAAGACCAGGGTGATAATCACGTTCAGGGAGAGATGGTCAAAATGAACGTGAGAAACAGAGCAAGGCGAGAGTCAAGGTAGGAGCCTGTGCCAGGGTGTGGCATTGTGAAAGTAAGGACAGTTGTTAGTGTCAGGGTCAAGTTCAGCTTCAGGGTTAGTGACAGCATAAAAGTGAGGCTGAAGTTCAGGGCAAAGGTCAGGGACAGGGACTAGGAGAGGTAAAGTGTTAAACTGAGAGTGAGGGTCAGATTCAAT
Source organism: Macaca thibetana thibetana (assembly GCF_024542745.1). Taxonomy (NCBI): domain Eukaryota; kingdom Metazoa; phylum Chordata; class Mammalia; order Primates; family Cercopithecidae; genus Macaca; species Macaca thibetana. Next base: position 120,557,053 of record NC_065579.1, read on the forward strand.
GTTAGGATGATAATCAGGGTCAGAGTCACAGTGAGGGTCGGGGTCAAATGCAAGGTAGACATGGTGAGGGTCAGTGTAATATTGAAGGTGTGGGTGACAGTCAGTGTCAGAGTAATGGTACAGAATAGGGTCTGGATGAGGGTGAGGGTTAGGGTCAGGTGAGGTGTAAGGTCAACTGTAAGGTCAGGATGAATATGGTAGTGATGCTCTAGATCAGGGTCTTGGTGTCATGGTAATGGTGAGGGTCACTGTAAGGTCAGGTACACAATGAGTATCAGTCAGATTCAGGGTGAAGGTCAGTGTCAGAGTCCGTATGAGGGTAGGCATTAGGGACATAGTGACAGATAAGTTCAGGGTAAGGGTGACTGTCAAGGTTGGGTCATGGTGAAATTCAGAGTAAGTTTCAATATAAGGATCAACATCAAGTTGAGTGTTACAATGAAAGGATCAGGATAAGTCTCAGGCTCAACTTCAAGGTTAGATCAACATCAGGTGAGGGTCAGTATCAACATTAGAAAAGATCAGTGTTGGGGTCAAGGTCAGGGTTAGGTTAAGGATGAGGGTTGAAATCATTGTCAGGCTAAGTAAGCAAGGGTCAAGGTCAATGTGAGAATAGGATGAGTGGTAATGTCAAATGCAGGGCGAACTTGAGTGTCTGGATTAGGGAAAGAATAGGAATTAGGGGCTAGAGGTAGGTGAGTTTACATGTCAGGTTCATGGTCAGAGGTAAGGTCAGTGTGAGACTGAAGGTCAAGGTCAGAGTCAGGTGCAAGATAGGGTTATTGTGAGATGAGAGGGAGATTCTGAGTCAGTATATGTGTAAGGGTAAGGCTCATGGTTATAAAAATGGTGAATCTGACAATGAAATTCAGAGAGAAAATCAGGGTCAGATTCAGGGTAACGGTCAGCTCAGAGTCAGCATGAGGATCAGAGGAAGGGCCAAGGTCAAGTGATGGTCATAGACAGGATCAGGGTCAGAGAGCATCAGGATAAGCATAAGGATAAGGATAAGGTTGAGTATATATGTCAGAGAAAGTGTCAGCTTGATAATCAGGGTCAGTGTCAGGCTGAGGGTCAAGGTCAGCCAGCATCATGGTGAAGGTCAGAGTGAAGGTTAGGGAGGGTCAGGGAAAGTCCAGAGTCAAGTGCAGGATTAGGGTCAGTGTAAGGGTATTATTTGGGTCAGAGTTAGCTTCAGGATCACTGTCAAGGTCAGGGTGGTTTCAGAATAGGATAATAATCAAGGTTCTGGGCACAGTCAGGGTCAAGTTGACCCCTCAAACTTAACCTGACACTGAACCTGACATTGAGCCTGAACTTCATCATGTCTGTTAACATGACTCTTGCCCTAATGGTAGCTCTCATCCTCACCAAGACACTGTAGTTCATGAATGGGGTGAATGTCAGGAACGTAGTGGTCATATGTCCACTGACTCTTGACCCTCATGTGCATCTGACCTTCATAGTGACCCTCACTAGGACCTTGCCTTGACCTAGAATTTTGCCCTCCTGCTGTCCATCCTGACCCTGCACCTGTCCCTGATGCTCACACACACCCAGACCCTATTCCTCGCCATGGCGCTGACACTGACCCCACCCACACCGTCTATGTTACTCTCACCCAGACACTCACCCTCACCATGTCCCTGACACCTCACTTGACCCCAACCCACATCCTGACTCTGGCACTCACTGTGACACTCACCCTGACACTGAGTCCAACCCACATCTTCACCTTGACCTTAACCTGTCCTTTACCCTCATCCTTACCATCAGCCTAACCTTGATCCTCATCCTCACACTAAATCTTACCCTCACATTCCCAGTGGCACACTTTGACCCTGACCCTTACCTTGACTCTCTTCTCACTCTGACCTTCACACTCATTTTGACCCTGACCCACTCCCTGACTGATATTGACCTTGATCTGTATCTTGACCCTTGCCCTGACCCTGATCTTGACCTTGACCTGACTTGGCACTGATCCTCCATGTGACCCTAACCCTAACCATGGCCATGGCTCTGACCTTTGTTCTGAGATCTTGAGCCTGACCCTTACTCTGATCTTGATACTCATCCTCCCTCTTCTCATGATCCTTACCCTCAAATCTGACTCAAACCTGATGTCACTCTGACACTGTCTCTCATTCCCCCCAATCCTTGTACCTTACTTGACCCTGCCCCTACCGCTGACCATCACCCTGACTTTGACCCTGATGCTGACTCTGACCCTGACACTACCCCATCCCGAACTTGACTCTCACCCTACCTTTACCCTGACCATGACCCTGACTGTGATCTAAATCACGCATGGACTCTTACCTCATGTTGGCACTGAAACTGACTCTGAGCCTCATCCTGACTTGGACTCTCACCCCTACCCTTCCCTGAACAATGACCCTTATCCTAAACCTGACTCTCACTGTCATGTTGACTATGATCCTAATCCTTATCCTGGCCTTGACACTGACTTTCAACCTCCTTTGAACCTTGACTCTTACTTGTCCCTGTTGACCGTGACCCTGACAGTGACCTCAGTCCTCAACCTGACCCTGTCCCTGGCACTGACCACTATACTAAAACTGACCCTGAAGTGTACACCAGCCTTCATCCTGACTCTGACTTTAACCCTCTGATACTGACCCTGAATCTGTACCTGACCCTTCTTTACCTTCATTGCGACACTAAGCCCTTCACGGGCCTCAACTTCATCCTGACCCTCATCATGAAATTGAAGCTTACTCTCACCATGACATTGATCCTGACCCCCAACCTCACCCTGTCATGACCCTTTTCCTGACCCTCATTATGACCCTGAGTTGAATCTTACTTTTATCCTACACCTGACACCTGATCCTTATGCAGAGTTGATCATAACCCTGACCAGAGCTGCACTGACTCTGACTGTGACCTTCAACTACACCCTAACCATGACATACACCCTCATCACTAAACTGAGTTTGACCATGATGTATGCACACACATTCTAGTTTCACCTAGATCTTTTGTAACTTGCAATATGAAAATAATTTTCAGAATTATGTATATTTACCAACTTGCCTAAACTTTTGCTGCTTTTTTCAAACATACTACTTTGATTCATGTTAATATGGTCTAATACAATGAGGTAAAAAATATAAGCAAATATATAGTGGCTATTACTCTTCTTATTTGTTACTATGGCAAATTATCCCTATGGCAGTCAATGAATTAGAGGGCTAAAAATGTAAACTTTCCTAGAATTCCAAACTGATTCTAGTACCCTAAGAGGGCCTCCTGGCTGGCCAGGGAGACTGCTATTGTGCTTGGCTCCACCCACTGCCCCTCGTCTTTACTACCTTTTCCCTGGCAGGTGCTGGGTGGGATAAGCCAGCTGGCTGCACAATCCAGGCAGTGAAGAATGGTGGGTGGCACAGCGTATAGACCACAAGGACATGGACACGGTTCTTGGCTCATGGCTCACAGATATGGATCCAAGTGTCATGGCCATCATAATGGACCCTTTTGGCATCCTTTTCAGGATTAGCCACTATACCTGGCTAATTTTTTATTTTTATTTTTATAGAGATGGGGTTTCATCATATTGTTCAGGCTGGTCTAAAACTCCTGGGCTCAATTGAGCTGTCCAGCCTTCCAAAGCCCTGAGGTTACAGGTGTAATGATTTGCTTTTAAAAGGAAACTTTTCTAGATAGATAGACTATTTTAAACTTGCCAAGTGAGTTAACAATTTTTAATCCTTCACTACAGATACTGTACCTGCATGTTCCATATAAAGAATTGATGTTGCTGAGACATTTCTGAGTTGGTTTTAAACTCCATCATCAACATAATAAATGACTATTTCTTTTGTAACCATAAGCACCACAGCTCTGAATGGGCAAGACAGATGGTGTCACTATTAAACTACCAAAACCTAAGAAAGACAGATGCAATATAGAGTACTTTACACTACATAGGACAAAAGAGTGAAAGCGGAAGTAAATGAAAACTGCTACAAAGCCATGAAATCAAGGAAGCTGCCAACAAAAGATCATTTAAGAAAGAAAAAAATGATATACCCAAAGGATTATAAATCATTCTACTATAAAGACACATGCACATGTATGTTTATCGCAGCACTATTTACGGTAGCAAAGACTTGGAACCAATCCAAATGCCCATCAATGATAGACTGGATAAAGAAAATGTGGCACATATATACCATGGAATACTATGCAGCCATAAAAAAAAGAATGAGTTCATGTCCTTTGCAGGGTCGTGGATGAAGCTGGAAGACATCATTCTCAGCAAACTAACACAGGAACAGAAAACCAAACACAGCATGTTCTCACTCATAAGTGGGAGTTGAACAATGAGAAGACATGAACACAGAGAGGGGAACATCATACACTGGGGCCTGTCAGGGGGTGGGGGCGCAAGGGGACGGATAGCATTAGGAGAAATACCTAATGCATGTGGGGCTTAAAACCTAGATGAAGGGTTGATGGGTGCAGCAAACCACCATGACACATATATACCTATGTAACAAACCTGCATATTCTACACATGTATCCCAGAACTTAAAGTAAAATAAAATAAAAAGAAAAGAAAAAAATGTTTTGGCAAAGTTGACCTTAACAAGGGTAGGTGTCCCAAGTTTGCTTCATTGTAAGAATTACTGGAGATACTTGTTCAACAGTAAGAACTCCAGCACATCTTTGAATAATTCTAATTTCACTCCATAAGTGACCTATACACATCAGCAGCTCTAAGAACTCCCATTTAAAAAACCATTTTAAAATGAGAAAAGAGACAAACAAAAGAAGGAATTCTGCTAAGTTACACTGGGTTCACCATTTAAATAACTGGTGGCAAGTATCTGAGTGGCAATCCTGAAGTCTGACATCATTCAGTCTCGAATAATTAGTTTACCATAACAAAGGGTTGACACCATTATTTTGCTTTGCTCAAGACCAGATTTAAAACATAAAATTATACATATATTACGTTGCTTCTAACTAAATGACGTAACAGTGGTTGTCTTCTTAAATGGTTAAGTTTTATAACACTTTATATTAATACAATTCATAAAGCTTTAATATATTAACTAAATTTTAATTTCTAGATTCTTAACTAACTTTTAAAACTTAGTCCTGGCTGGGTGCAGTGGCTAACACCTGTAATCCCAACACTTTGGGAGGCTGAGGTGGGAAGATCACTTGAGCCCAGGAGTTCGAGACCAGTCTCAGTAACATGGCAAAACCTTGTCTCTACAAATAATTAAAAAATTAGCCAGGCATGGTGGCATGTATCTGTAGTCCCAGCTACTTGGGAGGCTGAGGTGGGAGGATCACCTGAGCCCAGGAATTTGTGGCTGCAGCGAGTGGTGATCACGCCACTGCACTCCAGCCTGGGTGATGAGAGTGAGACCCTGTCTCAAAAAAGAAGGAAAACAAAAAAACAAAAAAAAACTTAGGCCCAATTTAATTAATAAATTATCCTTAAATGCTTGTAATTTCTAAAAGAAAAAATGCAAAAACTACTGACTAAATATAATTTTAACTTACCCTTATTAAAACATCAGTAGACTAATAAAATATAAAAATACCTTTGGGTGCTAATACATAGACGTTTGATTTTGTGTTTTTAAATTTTTTAAATAATGAGAGATAAATGCTCATTAAAAATTACAATATGGTTTTTAACTTTTTGCCCTTATGTGTAGACAAAAAAAGAAAAGATTGCTTACTTTAAAGATGCTAATTATTTTGGTATAGTTCATAAAAGTAATCATTACATCCAGAATATTTGCTGCAAAAATTCTACAATGAATTGATTACATTCTAGAGTCTGCTTGTTGAGCTGACACAGTGAGTTCAGGTCCTAGTACTCTATAGCGTTACTTTAAGTTCATCTGCTTATATTTCTACCTACTTCGTTACACTATAAGCCTTACAATGGCAGAGAATGAAATTATCCTTGTATCCCTATTCCAAATTTAGCCCCGATGCACAGTAGGCACTCAGTAATGTGTAATGGAAAGAGGCAAAGAGAAGAGTGGAATATTCTGTGCAGTTTATTTACCTTCTTCCCCTAGGCCTGAAGTTTTATTAATAACAAGATAATTGACCTAACGATGCAATGCTAGAATTGCTGGACTTACAGAAGGAAACGTACATGAAAATAATGAGAATGGCTATTTGATAGAAGTATGAAGCCTAAAATGCCAATATCATCAACTCCTGGAGGTTTATCCTTACGGATTTTCAGTTTTCTGTTTTAAAAGCATTAATTAGAATGCTAGTATCCCAGAAAAAGCAAGAACATTGTCTATGTTGTTCATATTCCTAGAGCCAGAACATTGACAGGAACGTAGTATAAGTTCAGCAAAGATTAGTTGAGAAATGACTTTGTTGCACCAATTCTGATTGCCGATGGAGGCTGGCAGCACTTTGCTAAGTACAATATCATTTCGGTGACAGATTATCAATGTCTGCTGTGTGTACAGTAGGCAAAGTTAGGGCGCCTGTAACATGTTTGCCTTGAATGTTAAACCACTCTTCTTGCCTTATCTATCAGCCAACATTTTAAACAGCTGACTGCAAAGAGGAAGACTATGGAACTAGCAGGTAGGGAAGGGCATTGACTGGGAGGGCTAATGGGGCTCTAAGATGGAAACGTGAATCTCGGAAAACAGATTCTGCTGGTTCCATGTTTGGCTAAGAACACTGACTTTCTTACTTGTTAGTTATTTGTTTTATTTAGGTTTTCCTGATATTAAAAGGTTAGGCTGTGCAACACAACAGTGTTTTAACATTTCACTAATTGAATGAAGCCTGCAATGTGCAACAAAAAGATTTTTGTGTTTATTTATTGAGATCGTGCATGTACTGTGTTAATTTCACACTCCTTGAACATGTATTCTTCTTCCAATTAGAAAGAAAAAGGTGTAGTGGAGGCTTAGAGATAAAAGAATGATTTTAAATAACAAAGAAATGAATTTAAAATTTCCTGTCCCCAGAGTCTTGTACCTTTCTCTGGTTAGGAAGCAGATGCATTCATAGGTGTAGCTAGTGTTCCAAAGCTAGATTATCTTAAGTTTTTGAGTCTAGGATTGGAATGGGGGTGCTTGCAGGTAATTTACTAAAATAATGAAGAGAATTTGAGATGTGGAGGGAGATATTTTGCAGCATAAATGCAAGGATCTTGTGTCTACCCCCACTCAGAATTGCAATATAAACTATGCCAGCGCTATATAAAACAGGATTCATTCACATTTGGAATGATGCATACTTTATTGCATAGCTGGGAGACAGTTCAGTTTTCCGTCACTTTGTCATACATGCAGTTTGAAGTATGAGAACTCACAACTTAACTCTTTTTGCCTCTCCTCTTCCTCATAAGTGGAGGCAGCCCCTTAACCCTGTGGAAGAATTATTTGTTTATTCGATTAACAAATATCTAGCCATGGGCCACCATTCAAGCTTACATCCAACTAAGGCCATTTGTTCATAGGACATCTGCTTAATTTGGATTTCATCTACCACAGACCCTGAGACAAGGACTTGGGTGCAGGTAGCTTCTGGGGGGAAAAATCCCTGGAAGCACAAATAAGAAAGTGAGGCAAGAAAAGGGAAAAAATTGATAAAGTATGCATAATAGAGCAGGTTAGTGCTGTAAGCAACTATGTCTCAATCCTCCTGGAAACCTCTGAGAAACTATTGGAAACATATACAAAATATCCCCATCAGAGGGAAGGCTGGGATATTTATGAGTATACACCCACGTATCTCAATTGTGCCTGCAAACTTCCCACGGTGCAAGAGAGAGGGCTCAGGTAGAGAGAACAAGAGACACTAATTCCTAAGTTGGGATATTTTCAGTGTGCCAGGGACTGTCTGCCATAACTGTACGTCAATGCAGGCAAGCCAAGCAGATACGGTGCAGTGTATCTGCAGCATCTACTAAAAAATCTTTACTTTCTCTACCTCAAGGCAGGGTCCATTTTGGAACCAACAAACTTCAGACTGAGGTAGATCCAGGGCTGCCATATATGGCTATTTAGGATTAGCCAGTTGTACACCATTTAACCCCAAAGACTGCCAAGTACATAGACTGTATTGTAATTATTATTGCTTGGAGCTGGGCAATGAAAAATCTGTAACACATTCACAGGGATGTCTGTATAATTGGCATCCCTTGGAGCCATGTAATGTACAATCTGCAAAGCTGTACATACTGTTTCTTTTACAAGAAAATCCTCTTATGAAGGGTAGGTATTATTTTTGGGAGAGTAAATAAATTATTATAAAGCATTAGACAGAGGACATTTCAGAATAAAGGAGATTTCAGTTAACGTATTTGCATCGCTCAGCAAGCAGTAGTTACAAGTTCTTTTTTTTTTTTTTTAAGACAGAGTCTTGCTCTATTGCATAGGCTGGGGTGTAGTGGCATGTACTCCAGTAGTCACTGTAACCTCCACCTCCTCTCATCCTCCCACTTCAGCCTCTCAAGTAGCTGGAACTGCAGGCATGCACTACCACGCCTGGCTAATCTTTCTTTCTTTCTTTCTTTCTTTCTTTCTTTCTTTCTTTCTTTCTTTCTTTCTTTCTTTCTTTCTTTCTTTCTTTCTTTCTTTCTTTCTTTCTTTCTTTTTTTTGACACAGAGTTTTGCCATGTTGCCTAGGCTGGTCTTGAACTCCTGGGCTCAAGTCATCTGTCTGCCTTGGCCTCCTGAAGTGCTGGGATTACAGGTGTGAGTCACCTCACCTGGCCTGGTTACAAGTTCTATGTGGCAGTCAGACTCAAAAGACCCAGTAGGTTTTAAAACCTAATACCACATTTTCTTAGCTTTTTAGATGGATACAGGACCACATGTAGAGTATCTGTGCCTTATTAGGAGACCAAAATGCTACCTAAGTACCCTCCTCACCTACATAAGTTATGTCTAGCTGCCTCAAATACAAGGTACATGTGTGTCATCTTAACACAGAGAAACTACAGCCTCAGTCTTCCCCCCAATCCTTTAGACCATACTAGTTCAGTTCATGGGTCTTCCACTCTTGGTGCAGTTCCAACAATTAGGGGTTTCACAGCAAACAAGCCAGGTATAACCATCCACATATATCTTAATTTTCATTTGATCATTGTATTGTATATTAAGATAATCTTAATTTCCAATGAGACAGTATTATGAGAAGACAGACTCCAAACTTGTTTTAAAGGCAAGTCTTTGTTCAGCCCAGGCCTGATTGATTTTACTCACAAGATTCTACATAAATTTCGATGAAAAAGAATACAATGTGTATGAAACAATGGACCTCATCTCTAAATTCCTGCTCAAAGTAACTGACAAATGCTATAAACTTTAATGTAAACAAATGCATAGTTAAAACTAAATTATTTCTTATTACAAAGTAGTCTTATTGTTAATTGTAGAATACTTGAGAGAGAAGATAGGCACACAGCATATATTTTAGAAATGTATTTCTTAACTTTAAATCTTTATTGTAACACCTGTGCCAATTTTCTTGTCCATCTAATCTTTCTTTTATAGGAAATTGAAGAAATTGAGAAATAGAGGTGGAAAAGAAAGATGGTATAATAGACAATGTACTATTGCTATTGTACATTGTTGATTGCTATTGTTGAAACAGACTCAGTTTATCAGCAAGACAGAGGTAGCTTTCTCGTGAGTTGAATATCCATTATACACCAGAATAAAGTAAACTGTGAGCACTTATGCAAGCACAATGCTGTCTAAATACTAACTGAGGGCAACTTACATATTGCATGGAAAAAGACTTTATATAGTTAAAACGCTGCAGTAAAACGACTCCGTTTCCAAGGGATTAGTCAATGGTATTCTCACATTTTGGAAACTTATTTTTACTCATTCTTTCTTAAGCTTTACTAAAATAAAAATCTAGATTTTTTTTTTTTTAAATCTTCCTATTTTACTTCTGCAAGCACCATAGAGTTTCATTGCTCATCATAATGACTTTTAAAAAGAGGGATGATTTTCTGCTCTTGTGAAGTGGCCAGTTTATTGCCAACTGGGTCACAACAGAACTGATTTCTCATTGCTCTAGTTGGAATCAGTTATGTCTCTGAGAGAACCTTTTTTTTTTTAAAGGAAATAATGGCAGGCCAATGTCTGTGAAGTCGGGGAAAGGCCCTGATCAGGGAAATTAGGAAAGAGATTGCTACATGGATTTCACATGCTCTCTTGCCAGAAAAACATTCAAATTGACATTCTTTGTGTTTTGTCTGTCAAAAATATAGAAGCAGGGCAACCCATTTTTCTGGGACCCCTCCCTGTAGCAGAGAGCTATTCTTCTTTCGCCTTTTAAATTTCTGCTCTAAACTTCAAAAAGGTTTTATATGGGTGTGTGTGTATATATATACACACACACATTTTTATATAGGTGTATATATAGATATACATTTTTTATATAGGTGTATATATATATACACACACCTTATATAGAGAGGTGTATATATACACACACATATCTCTGTGTCTCTCCCTCTCTCTCTCTCTATATACACACACACACACACACACACACACACACACATATGGAAGAGTTTCCTGGGGGAAAGAATACCCTGAAGATGTTGATAGCAATACCAATCCCCTAGCATAGCCTTCTAGAAGTTTCGGATGTCTATTGGACCTTCTTGATGCACATCAGCTTTGTTATGGAGCTAAAGATGCAACTATGTATGGCCTCCTTCACTTCCTCCTTCCTCCCTCCTTCTCTCTTTTTTATTCCAGCAATTGAGCCTATATGACGTATCTGGGACTGAGTATTTGGTGGTGAACTTGATAGACATTGTCTCTGTCTTCACACATTTTTATAATCAGATGGTGGAGACAGATATTAATCACATCAGCCCACAAATCTAGAATTACAAATTGCAAGAAGTTCTGGGGAAAAATATGATGCTATGGGAAAAAAGCTGGAGTGGGGTGATATGAAGGAGAAGACAATCTCCCTTAGGAAATCACATTAAGTTGAACTGTCAGTGAAGGATAAGGAGAAATGTGGGAGTGGGGTTGGCATATGCAAATGTCCTGCGGCTGAAGGTATGGACAACTGTGACTCTTTGTTTTTTTTTTGAGATGGGGGTCTCACTCTGCCACCCAGGCTGGAGTACAGTGGCATGATCTTTGCTCACTGCAGCCTCGACCTCCAGGGCTCAAACAATCCTCCCACCTCAGTTTCTTGAGTAGCTGGGGCTACAGGAGCATGCCAACACCTGAGGCTAATTTTTGTATTTATTTGTAGAGATGGGCTTTTGCCATGTTGCCCAGGCTGGTCTTGAACTCTTGGGCTCAAGCAACTCTCCCACCTCATCCCAAAATGCTGGGATTATAGGTGCAAGCTACCGCACCCGGCCTTGACTCATCTGAGTTAGCAAAAAGCTGAATATCGCCAAAGCTTTGTCAGCAAGGAAAGGTGACTGGCGAGCTATGAAGTTGAAGCAATGGTCAGGGGCCAGATCACTCAGGCTAAAAGCAAACATATGTCTGCTGAGAAATAAAACATGTGAATAGCACAAAACTAAAACTTAATAGAGGCTGTGGGACTGCACCTGCATGACACATTACTGTACAGGTGGTAACATGTCCTCTTGTAATTATTTGGGGAATGGTAGCTATTTTGCTATGTCAACACCATTGGATCTGAGAAATGACAAAACAAAGGTATTTGCTCATCTTTTATAAGAGATCCTTGAACTCTAAGAGGGGATTCACCTGGGGACAGATCAAGAAGATTTATGTTCGACCTGTAGCATTAAGCGGACTGTGTTCCTTTAGGATACACAATGGTAGCTCAGAAGAATAGAGGGTTGTGCCCTTTGGAGTGGAGGCCTGCTGTTTGTTTGACAGAAGGTAATAAATAAAAAGACCACAGTGCCCTGAAGCTCTTTGGAAGGTTTGCAATGAGGAAGTTAAAAAATGGCAAACAGCCTGAAAGTGGGACGTAATGGTGAGGGAGCCGGTGAATGGAAATTCACGTGCCTATTACTCTTTTAAACTTTTCCGTACTGGGAAATTATCTGGGGTCTTCCAGCTCTTAATAGAGCTTGCACTTATTGCCACCTCCCCCTCTCTTTCCATCCAGAAACTCTGACTTAACGAAGCAAAATGGCATTGAAGGGGGAGGAGAGAGCTTTGATTATTGGTTGATTAAAGAATGTTGCTGTGATGTAACCAGTTGATAGAAACATTTAAAAATAGAAAAAAAGTAAGAACATTGCATATGTCAGCTTTTTTGTGAGACTGAGAAATTTCACAAATGTTTCACAAGCATTTCAAGAAAAAGTATGTCTTTTATTGTTGTAAAATATAACAAAACATAAAAATGACCAGTTTAGTCATTTTTAAGCATACAATTCAGTAACGTTGAGTACATTTGCTACTTAATGTGCATGGGTAACCATCACTACTATAGATTTCAAGAATTTTTTCATCTTCCCCAACTGATACTCTGTAATCTCCCCTTATCTGCAGTTTCACTTTTTGTGGTTTCAGTTACCCAGAGTGAACCGAACCGCAGTCCAAAAATGTTGGGATATTTTTAGAGAGTCAGCGAGTGAAAGACCACATTCACATAACTTTTCTTACAGTATATTGTTATGATTGTTCTACTTATTGCTATTATTTTTTGGAGACTGGGTGTCCTGTTGCCCAGGCTGGAGTGCACTGGTGCAATCATAGTTAACTGCAGCCTGAAACTCCTGGGCTCAAGTGATCCTCCCACCTCAGCCTCCTGAGGAGCTGGGACTACAGGTGCACACCATCATGCCTGGCTAATTAAATTTTTTTTCATAGAGACAAGGTCTTGCTTTGCTGCCCAGGCTGGCCTCAGGCTCCTGGCTTCAAGTAGTCTTCCCATTTCGGCCTCCCAAAATGCTGGGATTACAAATGCAAGCCAATGTGCCCATTCATATTTTATTATTCATTATTGTTGTGCCTAATTTATAAATTAAGCTTCATAATCAGTATATATGTATAGGAAAAAACCTAGTATACGTAGGGTTCAGTACTTTCTGAGGTTTCAGGCATAACCCACTGGGAATCTTGAAATGTATCCATCATAGATAAGGGGGAAATACTGTATCCATTGAACAATTCAATGAACAATTCAATATTGTATCCATTGAATCCTCCATTTTCCCCTCCTCTAAGCTCCTGGCAACCACCATGCTACTTCTGTCTCTATAAATTTGACTACTCTGGACACTTCACCTAAATGGAATCATATGATATTGGTCTTTTTGTGACTGGCTTATTTTGCTTAGCATAATGTCTTTAAGTTTCATCCACATTGTAGCATGTGCCAGAATTTTCTTCCTTCGTAAGGGTAAGTAATATTCCACCAAATGTATAAATGTACATTCCATATTTTGTGTACCCATTCATTTGTCAATTGACATTTGGGTGGCAGAAAAAGTGTCTCTTAAACATGGCAGGGGGACACAATCTCTTCCTTTTCTTAAATCATCTTACTTTCATTTTTTTCCTTTCACTGTCCTTTCCTTCTTTCCTTCTATTCTTTCCTTTCCTCCCTCTCTCCTCTCTGGATAAAAGGAGGATAAAATGTGACTAAGGAATGGTACCATTGGGAATTTCAAGAATTAGACCGGGCGCAGTCCAGGCATGGTGGCTCACACTTGTAATCCCAACACTTTGGGAGGCCAGGACAGGTGGATCACCTGAGCTCAGGAGTTCAAGACCAGCCTGGCCAACATGGTGAAACCCCATCTCTACTAAAAATACAAAAATTAGCCAGGTGTGGTAGCCCGCACCTATAATCCTAGCTACTAGGTAGGCTGAGGCAGGAGAATCGCTTGCATCCAGGAGGAGGAGGTTGCAATGAACCAAGATCATGCCACTGCACTCCAGCCTGGGCAACAGAGCAAGACTCTGTCTCAAAGAAAAAAAAAATGACGATCATTAAAAAGTCAGGAAACAACAGGTGCTGGACAGGATGTGGAGAAATAGGAACACTTTTACACTGTTGGTGGGACTGTAAACTAGTTCAACCATTGTGGAAGACAGTGTGGCGATTCCTCAAGGATCTGGAACTTGAAATACCATTTGACCCAGCCATCCCATTACTAGGTATATACCCAAAGGATTATAAATCATGCTGCTATAAAGACACATGCACACGTATGTTTATTGCAGCACTATTCACAATAGCGAACCCAAATGTCCATCAATGACAGACTGGATTAAGAAAATGTGGCACATATACACCATGGAATACTATGCAGCCATAAAAAAGGATGAGTTCATTTCCTCTGTAGGGACATGGGTGAAGCTGGAAATCATCATTCTCAGCAAACTGTTGCAAGAACAGAAAACCAAATACTGCATGTTCTCACTCATAGGTGGGAATTGAACAATGAGAACCCTTGGACACAGGAAGGGGAACATCACACACTGGGGCCTGTTGTGGGGTGGGGGGAGGGGGAAGGGATAGCATTAGGAGATATATCTAATGTAAATGACAAGTTAATGGGTGCAGCACACCAACAAGGCACATGTATACATATGTAACAAACCTGCATGTTGTGCACATATACCCTAGAACATAAAGTATAATTAAAAAAAAGAAAAGAAAAAAAACTAGTAAAATTACTTCCTTTTAAAAAGTATATAGTTAATGTATTTTTTTTTTTTAGAGAAGTTTTAGAGTCACAGCAAAATTGAGCAGAAAGTATGGAGCTTTCTCATATATCGTTTGCACCCATACATGCACAGCCTATGCCATTATCAATATTCTTTACCAGAGGGGTGTATTTGTTACAATCAATGGACCTGCATTGAAACATCATTACCCCAAATCCACAGTTTACATTAGGTTAATCACTCTTGGTGTTGTACTTTCTATGGATTTGGACAAACGTATAACCACATGTGTCCACCCTTACAGCATCATACAAAATAGTTTAACTGCCCAAAAAATCCTCTGTTCTTCGCCTGTTCATTGCTCCTACCCACAACATCTGGTAACCACCTGTAGTCCCAACTACTTGGGAGGCTGAGGCAGGAGAATCACTTGAACCCAGGAGGCGGAGATTGCAGTGAGCTGAGATCGTACCACTGCACTCCAATCTGGATAACAGAGTGAGACTCCGTCTCAAAAAAAAAACAAAAGTAATTATTCATTAAAAATGATCAGTAATGTAAAAACCCCCAGAAATGTCAGGGTTTAGGGTTAGATATGGTCTGGCTGTTTGTCCCTTCCCAATCTCATGTTGAAATGTGATCCCCAGTGTTGGAGCTTGAGCCTTGTGGGAGGTGTTTGGGTCTTGGGGGTGGATCCCTCTTGAATGACTTGGCCCCATCTCCACAGTAATGAGTTCACATGAGAGCTGGTTGTTAAAAAGAGCCTGGCAGCTCTCTTTCTACCTCTCCCACCATGTGACATGCCTGCCCCCACTCCACCTTCTGCCATGAATAAAAGCTTCCTGAGGCCTCACTAGAAGCCAAGCAGACGCTAGTGCCATACTTGTACAGCCTGCAGAACCATGAGCCAAATAAACCTCTTTTCTTCATATGTTATTCAGCCTAAGGTATTCTTTTATAACAATGCAAAACTGATTCACATTAAGATTTTATTACGTATGGCCATATTGCTCAACAGAAAAGTTGCTCTGACTCTCCCTCTAGAAAAAAATTCCTTGCCTATTTAAAATGTTAAAAAATATGCTTTGTTGTTGTTTTAATTTTCATTTCAATGTTACTAATAGGTTGAAAAATATTTTTTAACATGTTCATTATCTATTTGTATTTCTACTTTTGTGATCTTTACTCATTTTTTTCTATTGGTATTAGTGTTTTTCTATTGAGTTATGGGAACTATTTACACTTAAAAATTTGACGTGATTATATACATTGCACATATTTTCCCTGTCAAATTTATTTTAATTTTTAATAACAAAGCCATTAACTGAAAATATTTTTTTGAGACATAGAAGATATTTCTTTATCTCAAGAATAGAAAAATGTTTACCTTGATCAGGCACAGTAGCTCATGCCTATAATCCAAGCACTTTGGGAGGCTGAGGCAGGTGGATGGCTTGAGGCCAGGAGTTCCAGACCAGCCTGACCAAAGTGCTGAAATTCCATCTCTACTGAAAATACAAAAATTCAGGCATGGTGGCAGGTGCCTGTAATCCCAGCTACTTGGGAGGCTGAGGCAGGAGATCACTTGAACCTGGGAGGCAGAGGTTGCAGTGAACCTAGATAGTACCACTGCACTTCAGCCTGGGTGAGAGATACTCTGTCTCAAAAAAAAAAAAAAAAAAAAAAGAAAAAGAAAAATGTAAACTGTTTAACTTTTTGTTCTATTGTTATTATTAATTTTAAAAATTATTTTTATTTTTTGAGACAGGGTCTTGCTTTGTCACCCAGTCTGGGATGCAGTGTCATGAACATGGCTCACTACGGCCTTGACCTCTTATCTCAAATGCTTGTCCTGCTTCAGCCTCCCGAGTAGCTGGGACCACAGGCACGTGCCACTATGCATGACTAATTGTTTTATGTTTGGTAGAAACAAGGTCTCCCCATGTTGCCCAGGCTAGTCTTGAATTCCTGGACTCAAGTGATTCTCCCACCTCAGCCTCATGCAGTTCTGGGATTCAGTACTATTTTAATAGTTTAATTATATCACTGAAAAAAATATGGAACTGTTTTAGGAGGCAAAGCGTAAGATGGAGATCCAACATTATTTTCTTCTAAATCGTTAGCTGACAGTCCCAAAAGCATTTATTGAAAGAGTCATCTTTTTCTCTCTTACTAATTTTAAATGCAAACATAAAGCCATATGACAAGTTTTCTGTTGATTCTATCACTTAAAGGAAAACTGACTTTTCAAACAGGCCTTTTAAAATTTTCATTTGACTTTCTTTCCATTATATATGTTTACTACCCTTTGTAGATGGATTGAAATAGTTCCAGGAATATTTTTATTGAAAATGATTCTAACTGTTGTCTTAGTCCATTTGTGCTGCTATAACAACATACCACCGACTGGTTAATTCGTAAAGAACAGAAATGTATTGCTCAAAATTCTGGAGGCTGGGAAGTCCAAGGTCCAGGTACTGGCAGATTCAGTGTCTGCAGAGGGCCCAGTTCCTGCTTCCAAGATGGCACTTTTGAACAGTATCCTCACATGGCAAAAGGTGGAAGGGAAAAAAGGCTGAATGAATACTTTGTGAAGTTTCTTTTATGAAGACTTTAATCATATCCACAAGGGAGAAGCCCTCATGACCTAATTGCCTCCTAAAAGCCCCACCTCTTATCACACTGGTGATTAAGTTTCAACATAAGAATTTTGGGGGACACATTCAGATCTTAACAAATATTATCGTATTTTTCAATAAAAATCAGTAACATGGGGTGGGGTGCCGTGGTTCCCACTTGTAATTCTAGGCTGAGGTGGGTGGATTGCTTGAGCTCAGGAGTTCGAGACAAGCTTGGGCAACATGGTGAAACCCCATCTCTACTAAAAATACAAAAATTAGCTGGGTGTGGTGGCATGCTTTTGTAGTCCCAACTACTTGCAGAGCTGAGGCAGGAAGATTGCTTGAAACTGGAGGTTGAGGTTGCAGTGAGCCAAGATGGTACCACTCTATTCCTGCCTGGGCAACAGGACAAGAACCTGTCTCAAAACAAACAAACAAACAAACAAACAACAACAAACAAAACAGTAACAGGGGCTTGGAACTTAAGCCTAGTCCTGGTTGAAGATCATGTCC
This sequence comes from Macaca thibetana thibetana, assembly GCF_024542745.1. Classification (NCBI taxonomy): domain Eukaryota; kingdom Metazoa; phylum Chordata; class Mammalia; order Primates; family Cercopithecidae; genus Macaca; species Macaca thibetana. The sequence continues at coordinate 120,574,817 of NC_065579.1, forward strand.
TTTTTTTTTTTTTTTTTGAGCTAGGCTTAAATTATTTTTTGAGCTGTCTTTGATTTCTTGCTAATTTTATAAATACTATTATTATTTTAGAGCTTGTTTAAAAGAAAACTTGGCTTACAGTGATAGATTTAAGTGAGAAAGACAGTATTATTATAATATCACATGTATAATGCAAATCAGTGCTTACCACATTGCCTGCATCTTTTAAAATGAAAGATTTGAGAACATATGCTGCCTGCGATGTGGTGATAATGATGATGCATTGAAATACTCCATTTAAAAAGCATGCACAAGTAGTAATGAGTTTTTCTGCTAGCATTTCATGAAAAGGAAGCCCTAGGTCATGTTTGTAATATCTGTATTTCCTAAAGGGGTTCCAGTGGTATCATGAAATACCTGGTAAAGACTTTACCTGCATAAAAAGAGAGAATATGTACTTATTCTTGATTTTGAAAGGTACCTGATAAATTACATTTCCCTCCAGGTTACCAGAAAACGACATCAACACAGTTTTTTTCTTGCAAAGTTAAAGACAATCATTGCATTGAAGAGGAAAATAGTTTTTTTTTCTTAATTTTACTTCAAAGGATGTATTAAATCAAAATTAAAGTTTTAAGTCTAGGCTAAATTTTCTCTTAGGGAAAGAATGACATCAAAAACTTCCAGGAACATTAGTAGCTAGAAATAAGATTTATTTTCACTTAGGAAGCTGTAGTAGTATGTATCACAAAATACTTATGCACCTTGATAACTTATCAGTCTCTCATTCATAATATTCAGAATCTCTAACTTAAATAGGAAAATACAGAATAAACTCAATATTTTCTATATGCCAAGCACTGAACTAAAACTTTCTGTGCATGTATTATTTATTCCTCATCATCCCGTGAGATAGTAATATTTTAATCAACTTTATTGACCTATAGTTTACTTTTTTTTTTTTTTTTTTTTTTTTTTTTGAGATGGAGTCTTGCTCTGTCACCCAGGCTGGAGTGCAGTGGCCCAATCTCGGCTCACCGCAACCTCTGCCTCCTGGGTTTAAGAGATTCTCCTGCCTCAGCCTTCTGAGTAGTTGGGACTCCAGGCGTGCGCCACCACACTAGGCTAATTTTTTCTATTTTTAGTAGAGACAGGGTTTCACCGTGTTGGCCAGGCTGGTCTCAAACTTCTGACCTCAGGTAATCCACCCACCTTGGCCTCCCAAAGTGCTGAGATTACAGGCGTGAGCCACAGTGCCCAGCCTTATAGTTTACATATACTAAGTACAACCATTCTAATTGTGCAAGTCAGTGTGTTTTAGTAAATGTATACACCCATGCACTACTACCACAATAATAACAGATAATATCTTCATCATCGCAAACTATTCTTTTGTGCCCACTTTGTAGTCAATCCTTTGCCTCTACCTCCACCGCCGGGAAACCACTTGTATACTTTTTGTCACTATAATTTTGTCTTTTCCAGAATTTCACTTAAGTGGAATCACAATATATGTAGTCTTTTTTTTTTTTTACATTGCATAATGATTTCAGATTAATCCATGTTGCTTCATGTATCAGTAATTCATGTCCTTTTATTGTTGAGTGATGTTCCATTATAAGGATGTATCGTAATATGTTTATACCACAAGTTGATAGACATTCAGGTTGTTTTCATTTTTTTACTATTATGGATAAAGCTGCTTTGAAATATAATGTAAAAGTATTTGTATGAATGTTGAGTTCTCTTGGGTAAATACCTAAGTGGGGCATTGGATTTTATAATGGTTGTACCATATTAAATTTCAAACAGCAATGTATGAGATTTCCAGTTGCTCCTCATCCTTGTCAACACTTATCTTTTTAATTTTAACCACCCTAGTGAGTGTGTATTCATATCTCATTGTGGTGTTCACCGGCATTTCCCTGATGTGGTAACCAGTTTCCAAGATGGCACCCAGTGATCCTCATCTTCCAGTATTTATGCTTTTGGGTAGTCTAGCCCCATGATAAATGTGGATGACCTGTGTAACCAATAGACTATTGCTGGAATGACAACTGAGTAACTTATGAGGACAGGTCATAAAAGACTTTGTAGTTTCTGTCTTGTTCTCTTTCAGACCACTTACTCTAGGAAAAACCAGCTACTATATGATGAAGACACTCAAGTAGCACTGTGGAGAGATCTATGCCATGAGGAATTAAGGCTACTTGCCAATAACTAGCACTAATTTGCCAGTTATGGGAGTGAGCCATCTTGGAATTGGATCCTCCAGTCTCAATCAAGTCTTATGATATGGCCTTGGCCACCATCTTGACTGTAGTGTCATGAAAATTTCTCAGTCTGAAACACTCAGCTAAATGACTCCTTGATTCTTGATGTATGAAAACTGTGTGAGGTAATGTAAGTTTATCGTTGCTTTAGTCTGTTAAATTTTGGGGGTAATTTGTTATGCAGAAATAGACAAAAAATATGGATTTTGGTACTTGGAGGTGGGTAGTACTGTAATTCCTAAACTGTGGGAGTGCCATTGGCACCAGGCGGTAGGTGAAAGGTGGGAAGACTGTGAGGGAAATGTCAGTGAAAGCTTATTGATAGAACCTTGATGGCCTTTGAGGAGGCTGCCAGTGAGGGTTTATAGGAATGTGAAGTAGCAGGATTCTAAGGTTGCCCTCAAGATTCCTGGCCCCTAATGTGTTTTGCATAATTACCCCATTGAATGTGAGCAGGACCTGTGAGTATGATAGAACATTACCACCATGACAATATTATAATATATGGCAAAAGGGATTTTGCAGATACAATTAAGGTCTCTAATCAGTTGACTTTGAGTTAATAAAAATGGAGATTATCCTGGGTAGGCCTGACCAAAACACATGAGACTTTGAAAGACACAAACAGCAGCAACAGAGATTTTTCTGCTGGCCTTGACAAAGTGAACTAGCATGTTTTGAGAGGGCCTATAGGCAGCATAGGGAAAGGTATTCTGGGTAGAGAGAACAACATGGGCAAAATTAGGAGGCTTGAAAGTGTATAGTCTGTTTGTGTGTAGTCCGGCTAGAGGGAAGAGTGACAGGAGACACCAGCTGAGAGGTGTATACCATGCTAAGGAGCTGGACTGTCTCCACTGGCAGCAGGGGTGCATTGTAAGCAGGGAAATGACATTACCATCATCTTTAGAGAATACTTTCTATGAGCCAGGAACTAGGCTAAGAACTTGAGTGCATTATCTCATTTAATCTATTAATAGTACCGCATGACAAAGTTACTATCATTATCGCCACTTTACAGGTGAGAAAACTTAATCTTGGAAAACTTATGCCCAAACCCAGCAGGTGATAGCTCAGAATTTGAATTCCATCTAACACCTAAAGCTATTCTGCGAATCATTTCTAGATCATTTTATCTAGAAGAGAATAAGAATAATTATAAGAATAATTCTAACAGTGTTATAGAATAGGGATTGAAGAAAGGCCAGGCAAGGAGCCTGTTCAGGTATTATAAGGGTTTTGAGGAAAGATGATGAGGGCATTAAGTATATTTTCAGTGTTTGCTCTGCTATGTTCTCTGTAGCCACACTGAGTTGGTTACTTGTTGGAGCATCAGGAGCCTCTGTAAAATGAGGACAGTAGCCGTGCTGACATCATAGGGTTGGTGAAAGGATTCAATGAAAAAATGTCTGTCAATCACTTAGCACCACGTCTGATGTAGTTGGCCCTTAATATACACAGAAGTTTACAAGGTATTTTTTTTTTTTGAGACGGAGTCTCGCTCTGTCACCCAGGCTGGAGTGCAGTGGCCGGATCTCAGCTCACTGCAAGCTCCGCCTCCCGGGTTTAGCCATTCTCCTGCCTCAGCCTCCCGAGTAGCTGGGATTACAGGCGCCCGCCACTTCGCCTGACTAGCTTTTTGTATTTTTTAGTAGAGACGGGGTTTCACCGTGTTAGCCAGGATGGTCTCGATCTCCTGACCTCGTGATCCGCCGGTCTCGGCCTCCCAAAGTACTGGGATTACAGGCTTGAGCCACCGTGCCCGGCCAAGGTATTTGTTTAATAAAGACAGGTTCACTCCAAGAAATTTTATTAAGTACTTAATAACGTGTGCTTTGAGGTGTACACATGAGTGCAACAGCGAACAACATGAACAGGTAAATAACTGAACAAACTAATAATTTTAAGTACAATAATTGCCTGTAAAGAGAAATGGAGGATGCTAATTTTTAGCTCCGGTCAGGAAACTTTTTAAGTATTTTTCTGTATCTTTATTTAATAATCTTCTGATAATGAGTTAATTTAATATAAACTCAGATAAAATTTGTTGACAAAACTAAGAGATAAACCAAAATGAAATATCCAATTAGGATTCCGAATCGCGCCTCCAGAGGTTAGTACCGCCCCTCACGACTCCTCCCTCCGCCATAGCCACGCCTCTTTTGGGTTTACAGTTCAGAATCACCCCGGCCTCATTCTACGGCTGCTCTCTCCTGGATCCCAGCCGAGGATCTTTTGCTCGCGAGAGTTCCTCCGTCTAGCTGCACACAACGCTGCTGCAGGAAACAGAGGTAAGAGAATTGCCGAGACTTAGCTCGACCACACTCCCCGAGGCCCCGCCCCTCCTCTCTGGCCCTCCTCTTGGCCCGGGTCTTGGGCGTTGCACGTGCAGTTGTTGTGGTTCTACGTCACGTGGTCCCGGAAGTGCACGATAGGCCCGCCTCAAAGATGGCGACGCCCACCGCGCGAGGACGTGATCCGCCTGTGCTCCGGCTTGGATTGTAGCCTTGACGAGGTCTGAGCGACCATGGACCGGCCGGGGTTCATGGCATCGCTGGTGGTGAGTGCGGGGCGGTGGGGTGGGTCGCTCAGAGTGCCGGCGTCCGGCATTGGAGCCGGTGGGGGTTCTCAGCATTGGCTGTCTTCCGGTTTTGCGCGCTGGACTGTCCTCGGGTTACTGGCAGCCAGGTCTGAGAAGGAGCGCGGGGCTCCCAGGCCACTAGCGGGCCTGGTATCAAGGCTGTGTCTGCACTGCCAGGTCGTAAGAGACAGGTGGGGGAAGGAAGGGGTACTTGACTCGTTGTCTTTTGCACAGTCATTTACTTAAAAGAAAAAAGAGCTTCTATTATACACTGTTAACTACTCTTTTGGGAATTAAAGAACTGTAACACAACAACAAAAACCTTACTCAAGTCGCTCAAAGCCCTTGTATTCGATACTGCCTTTCTTATTTTGCTGCATCTCTTTTCAGTCTTAGAAAATAACATGTTCATCTGTTCATTCAATACATAATCTGCTATTTCTGCCTAGGCTTTGGAGAAATATTGATGAGCACACATAGCAAGCTCATTAGTAACGCTGCGGAGTCTATAGACAGGCCTAGTATTTAATTCCGTAGCAGAAAACTACAAGCATCAACATGTCTTAACAGAAAAAAACAAAAACAAACCAAAAAAAAAAAACACCTTTACCAAATATTTTGGAGCCTCCAGTAGGGCATATTAGATACAGCAGTTCACAAGACAGAGTTTGGCTGCCTACGTTTTCATTGTGTGGAATGGGCAGTGACAGACAACAAATAATTTTAAAAATGATTTTCATAGGGAAAATGGAGGCCCACAGTGATTTATTCACTGAATTATCAAATTTTGGTGTTGCAGGTGTTGAGGATAGCATGGTGAACAAGATATACCTGCTCCTAAGGGTCAGGTGTTGGAGACAAAATAGTAAAATGACTGTTGGGATAAATAACAGGTGGGCTAGGTTCAGCGTGTTAGGGGAATATATGGAAGTAGGGATGTCTTAGCCAGACTTGTAGGATGATAACTGTAAATCTAGATTTGTTGAAACTTGTATAAGGTAGGTCTTAGAAATATAAAGAATAATGTTACCGCCTTTTTTTTTTTTTTTTGAAACGGAGTCTCACTCTTAGCCCAGGCTGGGGTGCAGTGGCAGCATCTCGGCTCACTGCAAGCTCCACCTCCTGGGTTCAGGCCATTCTCCTGCCTCAGCCTCTCGAGTAGCTGGGACTACAGGTGCCCGCCACCAAACCCGGCTAATTTTTTGTGGTTTTAGTGGAGGTGGGGTTTCACCGTGTTAGCCAGGCTGGTCTCGATCTCCTGACCTCGTGATCCGTCCGCCTTGGCCTCCCAAAGTGCTGGGATTACAAGCGTGAGCCACCGCGTCCGGCCAATGTTACCGCTTTTAAGGAGCTTTCCTGTCTAGCTGGTGAGACAGCAGTAGTAGTTTGTCAGCTAACATTCCTGTACCAGGAACTGGGGTAAGCGCTTTACATACATTATCCCATTTAATTCTCACAATAATTGAAGTCTTATCCTAATTTTCCAAATGAGGAAACTGGGATACCAAGCGGTTAGATAACTAGTTCAAAATCACACAAGTGAGATCCATTTCGTGTGTATAAGTATTGGAGCTCATATTTCAACCCAGGTGATGTCACTTGGGAGTCGTGTCCTTATCTGCTTCTTGATACTCTCAAGTCAGCAAAGTTTGCAATTGCTAAAACACAGGTGAGTGCTGCAGTTAACAAAATAATGGATTTAGTATATACTTAATTACAAAGTATGATACACATGCAGTAAAGTATACTTTTTTCCCAATGTATTTATAGAGAGTAAAATTAGGATCAATAGGTGGAAGTTTCAAGAAACTAGATATCATTCCAGGTAAAGGAAAAACATTTTATTCATTCAGCACATGGTTGAGTTTGCATGTATTCTGCCCACTGGGTATTGTGGTAGGCTTTGTGGATACAGTGGCAGATAACCCCATTTCAAGTATGGAAGAAAGGCCAACAAAACAGTTGCAGTGAATAAGTGCTATGGAAAGAAATGAACTGAAGATGTGACAGAGTAGGGAAATATTGGTGAACCTCTTAGATGGAGTGACCAAGGAAAGCCATGAAGAGGTGACATTTCGGCTAAGACCTAAAAGATGGGAAGGGGCTTGAATTTTTGATGATCAGAGTGGGAGGTTCAGTCATGGGGAATGGCTCAAGTGGAAAGAGCTTAGCGTATTCAAGTGGTGAGGCCTAATGGGTAAGGATAACGTGGCAGGGGATGGTATGGGTGGGGTAGGCAAAGCCAGCTGAAGTGGGGCTTCGTGGGCTAGGGAAAATAATTTGGATTTCTTCTGAAGTGTAATGGAAGCTATTGAAATGTTTTGTTATCAGAGTAGTACAGAAATGGAGTGGCTACTTTTTAATGTCTTGGAGTGCCTTTGAGACAGGGTGAACACTCCTGAGGGAGTTTGGTTTTGCTTACTACTGTGTTACCAGTACCTGGCACTATATAAGCACTCAGTACTACTTTGAATGAATGAAAAGCCGAGATGATCGCTGAAGTCTTGAAACTTGGATTTGAAGAATTAAATGAGATAACATTACACATGCACAGCAGAGCCTGGCAAGTAGCAGACATTGAAATGCTCCCTTCCTAAAGCTTCATGAAGAGGACTGAATAAGTGGAGAGCCTCTGGGATGTTAGTTTTCATTTGGAGCACAGAGTGGGCTATCCAGAAACAAAATCCTCAAAGAGTGCATTGATCAGTGTATACTTTTAGGAAAGCAACTGGAGCTAAGTATTAGCAACCTAAAGATATTTATATTAATAACATTTAACTCAGTAAAGACAGTAAGAAGCTACTAAAACATGGGACAGAGGGGAAGAATTAGGCAAACAGTGGGAAAGCCATTTCTTGGACTAGTCTGCAGCCGTAAAAAATAGTGCTTGTGAAGAGAATGTACTATAATTACATGGAAAATGCTTATGAGATAAAATTAAGAGAAAAACATTGCATGTATGTACATTTGCTTGTGCCTAATTAAAGCTATGTTAAAAACTATTCCATTCATGGGGGAAAAAAGCCAGATTGAAATACCCCAAAATAATACTTAAGTATTTTTGGTGGTAGGATTACATTGTGTAAGTCTGTTCTACTGTTGCTAACAAAGACATACCAAAGACTGGGTAATTTATAAAGGAAAGAGTCTTAATTGACTCACAGTTCCACGTGGCTGGGGAGGCCTCATAATGGTGTGGAAGGCAAAGGAAGAGCAGAGTCACATCTTACCTGGTGGCAGACAGGAGAACATGTGCAGGGGAACTCCCTTTTATAAAACAATGAGATCTTGTGAGACTTATTGACTATCACCAGAATAGCATGGGAAAGACACACCCCCATGATTCAGTTACCTCCCACCAGATCCCTCCTACAACACATGGGAATTATAAGAGTTACAATTCAAGATGAGATTTGGGTGGGGACACAGAGCCAAACCATATCATTCCACCCCTGGTCTCTCCTGAATCTCATGTCCTCACATTTCAAAACCAATCATGCCTTCTCATCAGTCCCCAAAGTCTTAACTCATTTTAGCATTAACTCAAAAGTCCATAGTCCAAAGTCTCATCTGAGACAAGGCAAGTCCCTTCTGCCTATGAGCCTGTAAAATCAAAAGCAAGTTTATTACTTTCTAGATACAGTGGGGTTACAGGTATTGAGTAAATACACCCATTGCAAATGGGAGAGATGGGCCAGAATGATGGGGCTGCAGGCCCCATGCAAGTCTGAAATTAAACAGGGCAGTCAAATCTTAAAGCTCTGAAAAGATCTCCTTTGACTCCATGTCTTACATCCAGGTCATGCTGATATAAGAGGTGGGTTCCCATGGTTTTGGGCAGCTCTGCCCCTGTGGCTTTGCAGGGTACAGCTCCCCTCCTGGCTGCTTTCATGGGCTGGCATTCAGTGTCTGTGGCTTTTCCAGGCACAGGGTGCAAGCTGTCAGTGGATCTACCATTCTGGGGTCTGGAGGACAGTGGCCCACTTCTCACAGCTCCACCAGGTGATGTCCTGGTGGGGACTCCTCTATTGGGACAGCCACATTTCCCTTCCACACTGCCCCAGTAGAGGTTTTCCAGGAGAGCCCTGCCCCTGCAGCACACCTCTGCCTGGACATCCTGACGTTTCCATACATCATCTGAAATCTAGGCAGAGGTTCCCAAACTTCAGTTCTTGTCTTCTGCACACCCACAGTACCAATACCACGTGGAAGCTGCCAAGGCTTGGGGCTTGCATCCTTCGAAGCCATGACCTGAGCTCTACCTTGGCCCTTTCTAGCCATGGCTGGGACACAGGGCACCAAGTCCTGAGGCTGTACATAGCAGGAGGGCCCTGGACCCAGCCCAGGAAACCATTTTTTCCCTCCTAGGCCTCCGAGCCTGTGATGGGAGGGGCTGCCATGAAGGTCTCTGACATGCCCTGAAGACATTTTCCCCATTGTCTTGTCAATTAACATTTGGCTCCTGGTTATTTATGCAAATTTCTGCAGCCATCTTGAATTTTTCTCCAGAAAATGGGTTTTTCTTTTTTACCACTTCATCAGGCTGCAAATTTTCCAAACTTTTATGCTCTGTCACGTCTAGGATGCTTTGCCACTTAGAAATTTCTTCTGTCAGATACCCTAAATCATCTCTCTCAAGTTCAAAGTTTCACAAATCTCTACGGCGGGGCAAAATGCTGCCAGTCTCTTTGCATAGCAAGAGTGACCTTTACTCCAGTTACCAACAAGTTCCTCATCTCCATCAGAGCCCACCTTAGCCTGGATTTTATTGTCCATATCACTATCAGCATTTTGGTCAAAGCCGTTCAATTTTCTAGGAAGTTCCAAACTTTCCCACATCTTCCTGTCTTCTGAGCCCTCCAAACTGTCCCAGACCCTGCCTATTACCCATTCCAAAGTCACTCCCACATTTTCAGGTATGTTTATAGTAGCATCCTAGTCTGGGTACCAGTTTACTGTATTAGTCTGTTCTCACAGTGCTGATAAAGACATACCCAAGACTGGGTAATTTATAAAGGGAAGAGGTTTAATGGACTTCCAGTTCCACATGGCTGGTGGAGGGGCCTCACAATCATGGTAGAAGGCAAGGGAGGAGCAAAGTCATGTCTTACATGGCTTCAGATGAGAGCGTGTGCAGGGGAACTCCCCTTTATGAGATCATCAGTTCTTGTGAGACTTATTCGCTATCACCAGAACAGAATGGGAAAGACTTGCCACCATGATTCAGTTACCTCCCACCAGGTCCCTCCCACAACATGTGGGAATTATGGGAGCTACAATTCAAGATGAGATTTGGGTGGGGACCCAGAGCCAAACCATTTCATATGTGTTCTTTTTATTTTTTTGAGACAAGGTCTTGCTCTGTTGCCCAGGCTGGAGTGCAGTGGCACTGTCTCAGCTAAAGTGATCCTCTCACCTCAGCCTCCTGAGTAGCTGGGACTAGAGACATGCACCAACCACGCCTGGCTAATTTTTTTAATTAAAAAGTTTCTTTTTTTGTAGAGACAAGGTCTTGCCATGTTACCAGATTTGGTCTTGAACTACTGGCCTCAAGCAATCCTCCTGGCTCGGCTTCAAAGTGCTAGGATTACAGGCATGAGCCACTGAGCTCAGCCCATGTTGTTGTTATAATTTTTAGAACTTTTTTTTTTTTTGTAGGCAGAGGTTTCTTGTAGAGAGAGGTTTCACAGGTATGAGCCACCACACCTGGCTGACCCTAAGAATTTTTGTCAAAACGTTAAAAACGCTTTGGTTGTAAATATATAGGGGAAAAGTTGCAAAACTGATATTTACTTAGTACACTGTAATTAAAAACATTAGAAACATTAATAACTTAATTTTTTGGACAAAACCTTATCAATAGTAGTTTGAACATTTGCTTGTGTTCTCATTATGTATTACAGATGAAGCATCTTTTTATGCCTTGGCAAGTTGTCATACTGCTTTCTCAGTTCGGATCAACTTCTAACATTTTATTTTTTGTGCTTTCCATGTTGTGAGTTCCTTTATTGTGAAGACTTGCTGGCATAACTTACTCTGGGACATTTTCATCCTTTTCATTGCAACTACTTTCCTCATTTATGTTAAGTTTGCTCTCACTTATTTTTTCTAGTTACTTATCTAGATTAATGACAGCAGTGTGAGTATTTCCATGGCCAGCTGTTTCTTCTGTAACACTATTTATGTTTGATTTTCATTTAACTTTTGTTACCACTTTGCATTTTGTTTTTGCATTTTCATCTTTGTTCATCAATTTTCTATTTTTATAAAATGCCCTGTACATTTATTACTGGGAGATGAGGTAACACAACTGTTTACTTTGCTGTCTGTGCATGAGCTAATATGCAGTGACTTCTGTTAATTGCATTGTGATTTGTAGACTGAACAAATGGTAACATTTACACTTTATCCAGTTACTCATAGTTAATATGCTGTGGTAACTGAAATTTGCCCTGGGTTGTTGGGAGATTCATGTTATTTAAGTAAATCATGGTAACTGAAATTAATGTATGTAGGTACCATGCAAAGTGAGGACCACTTGTAGTGGTTTTTTTTTTTTTTTTTTTTTTTTTTTTTTTCCTTTTCCTGTTTTTAGTGAGGTGATTTTTGGCTGTCGTCTGGGGAGCTTTTTCATAATAGTTGGGTGTCTTCTCACTGGACCTACACTTCTGCTGAGAACCACTGGCAGGCAGTAGGAGACTTGAGGAGAACAATACGGGTTATGATGGGAGGGGTTCTTGGGTGGAGTGAAGAAAGGTAATATGAATGAAGTATTGGGTATACTATTAAAAGAGGTTTTCTGTGTTTTTTTGTTGTTCTTGTTTTGCCTCATATCTTTTCTGGATAGTGGCCTCCTAGTTTTCAATTTGTAGTAAAGGGTATCTTTGAAGTAAAGATTATCTCCAAATTTATAAGAAATTGAGAATTATGCTTCTCTTTCTCAGGACTTGTGTGACTTGTTTCTTTTTGGCATTTATGTCAGAGTGAGCAGGTCTTCCCTTTTTGCTTGCTTTTGTGTTGAGCAAGAAATTATCTTAACACAAGTATATTCCAAATTTTGCTCAGCCCGTGGAGCATGCAAAGCACTGCTTGGAGACCACCAATATGCAAGGACCACAGTTGAGAACCACCACTTTGATGGAGGCATTTTTTTGTGCATCTCTAGTACCCAGAGATGGGACTACCTTTTTTTCTCATTTTTCTTCCTGTTTAAGAAAGACATACTTGGGAAGTTTTAGTATTTGATAACTTAGCTGTAAGTGACTTGTTAATGTGCTTTTGTTACCACTTCCAAACCTTACTACTACATGTTGCAAGTTGCTTTAAATATTAAATCTTTTGTAATACAGACAAAATTTGAGTAACGTTAATTAAATTCCAAATAAAGGAAAGATAAAAGTTTCACCCACAATTATCTCACCCCCCACAAGGCAGCTTTTACACGCCTAACCAGATACATTTGTTGGCCTTTGCTCTGTTATTTGGAGTTGAATTCCTCAAAAATGTGGTCCCCCACCTTCATGGATTTAGAGTCTAGTAGGAGGCAGATGCTATACAAAACTTAATTATGTAATTCCACTTGCTGGTAAAACTTAACTGTTTACTGAGCACTTTAAAAGTGTGTATGCAGCTTTTTCATAGCTGAGGTCATATAGGTACAATTTTATAGTTTACTTAAAAAATTAACATATAAGTTTGAATACAAGAATCATAAAGCAATTTGAACACTAGTATTTCTCTTAAGTTTTTGAAGTTGATGCTGAATGTTCCTGTCATGCATTGCATGATTTGGTTTCTGTTGAGTCAGTTCACTGGGGATTCTTGTCCAGAGAGCAGAATTTGAAAAGAGCTTTTAATTCATTATTGCTAGTGAAAATTTGGATTTACAGATTTTAATATATGAATTTGTCAATTGAGTTGAATATAGGAATGTCATCTTCAGTCTTTGGTAAAGTACTCTAGGCTTTTGCATGGTTTTTAGTATTTCCATGTCAGTATTGGTAACAGCAAGCTTTGAAGGATGTTTATAGTAACATAATTCTAAAAATAATAGTTCCTGTTTATTGATACTTGATTAAGGGCCAGGCATTTTGCTAACCGTATAACAGGTTCATCTAATTGTGTTTAGTTCTCATTTATTTAATTCTCAAAAACTGTGAAGTGTAGGTACTCTTTTCCCTGTTTCATGTGTCAAGAAACACAGGCTTGGAGAAGTTAAATAGTTCTACTAAGAAGACTGACATGGTTTGGCTGTGTCCCCACCCAAAATTTCATCTTGAATTGTAATCCCCATAATCCCCATGTGTCAAGGACGAGACCAAAGGTGGAGGTAATTGGATCATGGGACGATTTCCCCCATGATGTTGAGTGAGTCTCATGAGATCTGATGGTTTTATAAGTGTCTGGCATTTCCCCTCTTTCAGTCACTGTGTCCTGCTGCCCTGTGAAGAAGGTGCCTGCTTCTCCTTTGCTTTCTGGCATGATTGTAAGTTTTCTGAGATCTCCCCAGCAATGCGGAGCTGTTAGTCAACTAAACACTCTTTTCTTTATACATGACCCAGTCTCGGGTATTTCTTTTTTTTTTTTTTTTTTTTTTTTTTTTTTTTGAGACGGAGTCTCGCTCTGTCGCCCAGGCTGAAGTGCAGTGGCCGAATCTCAGCTCACTGCAAGCTCCGCCTGCCGGGTTTACGCCATTCTCCTGCCGCAGCCTCCCGAGTAGCTGGGAATACAGGCGCCCGCCACCTCGCCCGGCTAGTTTTTTGTATTTTTTAGTAGAGACGGGGTTTCACCGTGTTAGCCAGGATGGTCTTGATCTCCTGACCTCGTGATCCGCCCATCTCGGCCTCCCAAAGTGCTGGGATTACAGGCTTGAGCCACCGCGCCTGGCCAGTCTCGGGTATTTCTTCATAGCTGTGTGAGAACAGACTAATACAAAGACCAAGTTGAAAATGAAGTTAGATCTGGTTGATGCCAAAGCTGTGTTCTTAGGCAGTACTTAATTTGAAATAATTCCTGGAGAAATGGAAGAATAATCAAGTCATATTCTGGAACCATTATTATTGTATTCTTGAGAATACTCTCACTAAAACAAAACAAAACAAAACTGAGCATACACAGTTTTTCCATTAGGAGGTAATAGTAAGCAGAGGTTTCCGGAGAAGTCCCCCTGAATATTCTACAAAGTGGTCAGGGTGGCTGGGGAATGCTGGGAAGAATAGCAGCTGATAGCTAACCCTGGCTTTTGGTTGTCACAGGTGCTGTGGCAGACCAGAACAGGGACCACCGAGCAGTGCTTGACTGCAAGATTTCTTCTGAACATTTCATCTTTTTACAAAGTGTTATCTCATCATCCCACGTTTGTATTTTAGTAACCCTGCTACATAAGAGACACTGGGTTAGATATTTAGGAAGACAGAGGTGACTGACTGATTTGGTTTCTACTCTGAAGGATCTTCATGTCAGACATCATGGTTAGTACCAAAAGCGAAATATAAACAATGTTATATGCTAGAGTCAAGGACATAGCATTTAATTCTGACTGGAAAATTGGGAAAGGCTTTATGAGGAATGTGGCTTTGGGTTGCAGCTTAAGAACCAAGAGGATTTTGTCAGGGGCATGTGTGTGCATGTGTGTATGTATTGAGGTGGAGGCGATGGTGGTCTGCTGGCTGCAACAGGCAGGAGACAAGGATTAGAAGGGAATTTTAGGCCGGGTGTGGTGGATTATGCCTGTAATCCCAACACTTTGGGAGGACAAGGCGGGCAGATCACTTGAGGTTGGGAGTTTGAGACCGGCCTGACCAACATGGAGAAACCGCATCTCTACTAAAAATACAAAAAACTAGCCGGGCGTGGTGGCTCATGCCTGTAATCCCAGCTACTCAGGAGGCTGAGGCAGGAGAATTGCTTGAACCTGGGAGGTGGAGGTTGCGGTGAGCCAAGATCGTGCCATTGCACTCCAGCCTGGACAACAAGCGCGAAACTCTGTCTAAAAAAAAAAAAAAAAAAAAGGAATTTTAGACTGAGGGAAAAACCTAAGCAAAAGCACAGGAATGAGAATTTTTAAGGAAACAGCTGGGTGCAGTGGCTCATGCCTGTAATCCCAGCACTTTGGGAGGCCAAGGCAGGTGGATCACCTGAGGTCAGGAGTTCAAGACCAGCCTGGCCAACAGGGTGAAACTCTGCTTCTACTAAAAATATAAAAATTAGCCAATCATGGTGGTGTGTGCCTGTAGTCGCAGCTACTCCAGAGGCTGAGTCAGGAGAATCGCTTGAACCTGGGAGGCAGAGGTTGCACTGAGCCGAGATCATGCCACTGCACTCCAGACTGGGTGACAGAGCGAGACTCCATCTCAAAGAAGTTGTTTCAGGACATGTTTGAGATGTTCGAGTAGTCAGATTGGTTGAAAACACCAAGGTCTATAGAGGGTGAAGCTGCAGAGGAGGCAGCTTAGGGTCAGTGGGTTGAGGTTCTTAGTTACCATTTGCTGAGTGGCTTTTATATATCAAGTACAACCAGTAAATTAGAGACTTTTTTTTTTTTCCAGGGGAAGCATTAATTTTGAATGGCTTAGCTTTTATATATTTGTAATATTCATTACAAAACTTGAGCAAATAAAAGATTAACAAGATAGTAATAATATTTCTCATCCTGAATCTCTTTCCACAGAGGCAATAACTTCTAGCAATTTACTGTTTATGCTTCCAGATTTCTAATTATGCATATACAAATAGTTACACTTTTTTTAAGATGGGATTATATAGCATATTTTGTTTTATAGCTAATTTGATTAAGAATATAGTGTATGTTTCTGTGCCAATAAGTATGGATTGACCTATTTTTTTTTTTTTTTTTTTTAAATTAGAGAGAGGATCTTGCTCTGTTGCGCAAGCTGGAGTGCTGGGCAGTGGCGTGATCATAGCTTATTGCAACCTCACACTCCTGGGCCCCAGTGAGCATCCCATCTCAGCCTCCCAGCAGCTAGGACTGCAGACATGAGCCACTGCACCCAGCCTACCTTGTTGTTTTAAAGGCTGTGTAGCAATTCATTATTTGTGTATAACTTAATTTACTTAACAAGACCCCAGTGGATGGACTTTGAGGCTGTTTTCAATTTTTTTATTATTACAGAAATGGTGTAGTAGACATTCTTGTATATTTGTGCATTTATTTCTGTGGAAGAAATGCTTAGAAATAAAATTTACTGGGTCAAAGGGTTTGATAATTTAAAATGTTCATTTTGCCAAATTGTCCTCCAGTAGATTATGGTAATGTTTTCATTAACAGTGCCCATACCCATTCTTCATATTTTAAATTTTTTCTAATTGGGAAAACATTTTGTTTTTATTTGATAATTAATGATGGAGAATCATATTTTCAAATTTTTGTTAGTCATTTATATTTTTCTTTTGGGAATTGCCTGGTCCTGTCTTTTGCTATTTTTAAAAAAAGTTCAGTGTACCTTTTTAGTGCCTTCTAAAATATAGATAGTAACCCTTTATTAGAGCCATTGAGTGCCTCCCATTAATATGTGCTGGTGCTGGGAACATATTAGTAAACAAAACAGATAAAGATCTTATGGTTTAATTGGACTGGTACTGAACACAAATGGTCAGAGGCAAAACTATGTAATTAAAATTGTGTTCAGTGCTTGGCAAGAGGATCTAAACCTGAACTGGAGATTAGGAGGCATTTGTACGAAGTCCTTGAAATGAGGAAGATCCGATGATTTAGAGGAAAAGATCCAGGTGGAAAGAAAGGACTGAGCAAAGGGCACATAGTGCAAGTTTTGGGAGCTGGAGGGGCTCCAGAATTTCCAGAGCCTGGAAGGCTGTGCTAGGGTTTTCTTCATCCTTGGGGCTGTTGGAAAGTTTGGAAGATTTATAGGCTGGAGAGTGGCAAGATGAAATTTGGATTTTATGAAAATGATTAGTACAGAGAGGCAGCGAGCACTGCAGGGAGAAGGAATGGGCAGTAGGGAAGGCGACAAGTATGTCAGAAAACAGAAGTGGCAGTTCTGCAGTGAGGAAGATGGTGATTCAGGTCATGGGTGGCCACCTCATTGTGGAGGAAACCGAGACTGTCAGGGAAATGTTTCCCTTGAGAAGCCATGTTAATATTAAGGCTGGTTCTTCTTAGCTGTCATTTAGGCCCGTGACCTGTGTTGATTTTGCTTAGTTAAATTACGCAGATGATTCGGTTTTGTCCTAGAGGGACAGCGGTGATGCTGTTTTTATGGTGTGCCCTCCTCCTTTTGAGAAAAAAAGTTTTATGGCATGTAATTCCGACCTATCACTTCTCAGAGTAATTGCAGAGCACTAATTAGGCACTTCCTCTCTACAGCCTGCCAACACTTCATACATTTATTAACTTAAGGTAGAGACATGTATTTTATCTATAAGATATTGAGGTCTAAATACATTGTGATGCTCTAGCAAGATTTGCTGGTTATCTGGGTTAGGTCCTATTTCTTTGGATTTTTTCTAGTTAGAATTTTTCAGTATAAGCTATCATAAATTATGAAACGAATCACTTGCCTGATAACTTTCTGATAAATGATTATAACAAAATTTTCAGGCTAAAGAATAAGAGTTTGATAGAGTTCTTTATAATTAGGTTGTTACTGGCTTATATATTTTTTACTTATTTACATACAAAACAATATTGATATAGGCATTAAGGTTTTTGTTTAAATCTGAAGTATGTGGTTGTGTGGCTGAATATATAGGTATTCTTATTCAGGTTCTCTGTTAGCTGTTTTTTTTTTTTTTTTTTTTTTTTTTTCAGTCTCATGAATTTAAATGCCATTTGAGTTAAATAGAAGTTTGAAATCGATAGAAGTGATTGGTAATCCTTGAGTCATGTTTCACCAGACAAGTAGATTGAATCTGGTCATTTTTTTCCTCAGAAGTTAAGAATTGTGATGAAAGAAAGGTTAGAGAATCAATACATGTAAAGTAGCCAACTGGATTAAAAGAGTAATTATTGATTAAAATTTAGCAGTAGATAGTGTTTCTCTGAATTCTCTCCTAAGATTAAAGAGAAAATGAGAGGGAAGTGCAGCATGTTTTTAAATAATCTAGTCACATGAGACATTTTCACCAGGATTCTATTCTCTCTGTATTTTGAGAAAATGAAGAGGCAGGCAAACTGTTTACTTACCAAATTATTATTAGAGATGAGGTCTCCCTGTGTTGCCCAGGCAAGCATAGTGGCTATTCATGGGCACAATCATAGCTCACTGTAATCTCAAACTCCTGGGCTCAAGCGATCCTTCTGCCTCAGCCTCCCAGGTAGCTGCGATTACAGGTACGTACCACCATGCCTGGCTCTACCTACTGAATTTTATAAAAATCCTGAAACAAGAAGTAAGAAGAATTTTGACGATTGGCCTTTTTGCTTTCCTGCATTACTTGTGAACTTTTTGCCATGACTTAGGGAAGGCCACCTTTATGTCCAGAAAGAAATCCCACATTATTGGATATTCTTTTGGTACTACTTGGTTTCTCTACTGGCACGTCTCTGTGCCCTTTTGGGTGACGTCTTCTTAGGTAATTTGCTGAGTAGAACTTCAGGGTCTTTGGGCTTCTTTCATGTCTTTGGGCTGATCATGAAGTATAGTATTGCTATTTGTAGTAATGTACTTGTCTAGTGTAAATTAATTTTTAATAATTAACCTGTGCTAGTTAATTTGAAAATAGGTATTGGATTTATCATTAAAGTATTTCATTTTTCCAGTTAACTCCTGGGATGGTTTTATGGTGAGCGGTAAGTAAAGCAGATAGTATTTGCTAGGTACTAAGCTTTGTGGCATCTGCACATTTTGTAAACTTAAAGGATGGAAACAATCAGTTTGAACTTCGGTTGTATGTTTGAATAATACTGATTCTTTTTTTTTCCTTTGTCATGAAATGTATAGTTTAAAAATGTATATTTTTACTTTTTGAATAGGTGATGTATTCACATGGTTCTGATTTCAAAATTAGCAAAAATTAGCAATTCAGTTAAAAAATTGTATAGGAAAGTTTCCTCTTTATAGTGCATTTGTCTGCCTACTGTAAACTGATTTTAACTCACATCTTTAAATGATGCCTTTCGATCTGGGTGATCTTTTCATATCAGAACAAATGTTATGTTTTTGTCTTTTTCACTAATAAGTAGTGCATGTGTATTGACTTTTTTGAGACCTACATTTTGAAACAACTAATGATCCTTGTGAATCCAGATGTGTATTTTAATAATCACACATGTGAGGATTCATACGTATTAGCCTTTCTTTGATGCTCTTTGTGTTCATATTTTTTCAATTTGTTTTCTTTGACTAAGGTGTAACGAGTTTAAACATATTCTACATACGTGTCACTATAATCTTGAGGTACAGAGTTAGTTCTTAATCAGTTTTTTTCCCCCTAAAATCCATTTAGCAGGAATTAATCAGTTTTTAAAGTACAGCTTCCCCAAAGCAACATGGTATCTCTTGGGAGATTACTAGTTTGGGCCAGATTTTAATTTCCTTCGGACATTTAGCTCTTTAAAAAAATCAATTTATTCACTTGATTAAAAATTATCAAGGAATTTTCAAATACATTTAAAGCCGAAGATAATACTATATGAGTTCTTAGATGTGTGATTATTAAAATACAGATCCAGATTCACAGAGATCATAAGCTGTTTCAAAATTCCAGTCTGAAAGGAGTCAATTCGGATTCACTGCTTATTGGTTAAGACAACAGTATAACATTTGGTCTGATGTGAAAAGATAAAGATAAATTGTTTAAAAAAAAAAAAGTACAGAATAGTGCATATTGTACATCATCTTTTCTTTTTAAAGAAAATGAAACTATATGTTCATACATGCTTGTGTTTGTTTAAAGTAACTTTGGAAGGATACAGCAAGAAACCAATAAAAATGGTTTACCTGAGTTATTAGGAACAAGGTTGGAAGGAGACTTTGAGCTGTTGACCTTTTTTTGAAGTTTATTTGTTGCTCTTGTTGGCTATTTATTTGTTTTTAAGACACAGGGTCTTGCTGTCACCTATGCTGGAGTGCGGTGGCAGGATCATAGCTCACTGAACCCTTGAACTCCTAGCTGAAGTGATCCTTGTTCTTCAGCCTCCCAAGTAGCTGGAACTACAGGCATGTGCCACCATCCCCAGCTTAATTTTTTATTTTTTGTAGTGATGATGTCTCACTGTGTTGCACAGGCTGGTCTCGAACTCCTGGCCTCAAGTAATCCTCCCAGTTCTGTCTCCCATACTGCTGGGAGGCATGAGCCATTACATCTGGCTTTTTTTTTTTTTTTTTTTTTTTTTAGCTTTTTGAACCATGTGAGCACTGTATCAACAATGAATTTAAATTTTGTTTAAAAATTTTTTTATTAAAATTTGATTTAAAAAGAAAATTTAATATAAAGTTTACAACTTAAAAATATAGCACAATGATGGCTATTTTCTCAGGAAAACTTCTAGATTTAGACTGAAGGTCCTTTGTGCTGCAGAAGTTGTGGACTGAAAGGAATGAGAAATCTGCTTTAAAGACTGTCTTTTTCCTGTCTTTGCCCCCAAGTGGCAGAGGGCTTATTTTGTTGTAACCTTTTTTTTTTCTCCTTTTTCTTCCCTCTTTTGTTTTCAAAGGCTGGTGGGGTAGCAGGTGTTTCTGTTGACTTGATATTATTTCCTCTGGATACCATTAAAACCAGGCTGCAGAGTCCCCAAGGATTTAATAAGGCTGGTGGTTTTCGTGGAATATATGCTGGTGTTCCTTCTGCTGCTGTTGGATCCTTTCCTAATGGTAAAAAGTTATATTCTCACTTCTGTAAAGCCATGATAAGATTGGATTTTCAGAATGGTGTGTGGTCTTACCCACATAGAATTCCTTGTGTGTTGAAGCTTATCTTCTGAATTTACTTCTTTAACCTGTTGTTATTATTTTTTATTTATTTTAGTCAGGGTCTCACTTTGTCGCCCAGGTGGGAGTGCAGTGGTGAGATGATAGCTCACTGCAACCTTGACCTCGAGGCTCAAGCCGTCCTCCTACCTCAGCCCCCTAAGTAGCTGGAACTACAGGCGTGCACCACCATGCCTGGCTAATTTTTCTGTTTTTTTTGTAGAGAATGGGTTTTGTCATGTTGTCTAGGCTGGTCTTGAACTCCTAGGCTCAAGCAATCTGTCCACCTTGGGCTGCCAAAGGCTGGGATTATGGTAGTCATGAGCCACTGTGCCGGGCCTAACCCATTATTTTTGACTCAGATAGTGTTATAGATTCTATTTCGATATATTTGTAATAGGAAAAAAAAAAGCAATCTTTAAAAAATGGTTTTTGTTGTTAAAATTTCCAGCTAGAATCCTTAAAGTGTTATTTTAATGTTGTGATTCCTCAGAACAATCATTCTCAACTTTGCCTGCACATTAGAATCTACTGGGAAGCCTTAAAAAGTACTGATGTCCTGTGTCACCCTAGAAGTTTAATTGGTCTAGGCTTTGCCTGGGTATCAGGAGTTTTAATAACTTCCAAGGTGACTCCGGTGTGAAGTCAGGTTTGATGATAGCTGCTTTGGAGCATCTTAGAGAGCAGGTGAACCTAGGAGGCATTAAACATTTCTATCCTAATTAAATTGCTCTTAGATGATGCAAGTGTTTCTCACTAATAATCTCCTGGATACTCTCCTTCCAGTGTCTTTTGTTTTGGTTCTGAAGTCATGTTATGTGACTTATGACGCTCTTACCCTTTAGTCAGTGTAATCTGTTTTGTTTAATCTGCTTCTTGGTATACTGTTTGCAGATACTTATTTTAATTGTTTACTGTTGGATGCCTCTAGTGGCCTCTAAAAGTAAACTAAAGCAACAAAACAAAAAAATCACCACATATAAGACACACCCACAAAACCACAGCTCTAGAAGATTCTTAAATTCTAGGGTTTGCTTTCATTTTTCACAGGATGATTCATGAGAATTTTTTTCTCTTATGTTAACCTGACATTTAAATGTTCAATCTGTGAGCATAGCATTCATACAAAGATTTGTAGTGCAAAGAGAAAAATAGTATTTCTGTTTCTTTTTTTCTCCTGCCCTTCCCCATCCCCCAGCCATCATTAGAATGTCAAACTGTTTTGGTCATCCTTGCATTTCTGTGTATGTTAATACTTTGAGTAATTGTAACAAGTCGTTAACTGAGCATCCACTCCATGCCAAGCATAGTTTTAAGTATGTGAGAGGGTCATGGGTTCCCCAGTTTGTCCACTTTGCAATCACCTGATTACTGAAGAGCTTAAACAAATACAGTTGACCCTTGAACAATGTGGCGGTTAGGGGTGTCAACGCCCTGTGCAGTCAAAAATCGGAATATAACTTTTGACTTCCCCAAAACTTAACTACTGATAGCCTGCTGCTGCCTTAATGATAGCATAAACAGTTGAGTAGCACATACTTTGTATGTGTGTTAAGATATGTATTAACATATATTTATGTGTTTTTTTATTTTTATTTTTATTTTTTTATTTTTTTCAAGACAGAGTCTTGCTGTGTCACTGCCCAGGCTGGAGTGCAATGGCGTGATCTCAGGTCACTGCAACCTCCAATTCCTGGGTTCAGGTGATTCTCCTGCTTCAGCCTCCTGAGTAGCTGGGATTACAGGCACACGCCCCCACACCCGGCTAATTTTTTGTATTTTTAGTAGAGACAGGGTTTCACCATGTTATCCTGACCTCATGTGATCCGCCTGCCTTGACCTCTCAAAGTGCTGGGATTACAGGCGTGAGTCGCTGCATCCGGCAAATGTTTTATATACTGTATTCTTACAACAATCAGGTAAGCTAGAGAAAAAATATTAAGAAAATTGTAAGGAAGAGAAAACGTATATTCAGTAAGTGGAAGTGGATCATCATAAAGGTCTTCAGGTTGAGTAGGCTGAGGAAGAGGAGAAAAAAGAGGAGCTGGTCTTGGTGTCTCAGGGGTGGCAGAGGCAGAAGAAGTAGAGGAGGTGGAAGGGGAGGCAAGAGAAGCAGGCTCACATGGTGTAATATTATGGAAATATATCATAGTTTCTGTCTCACATTTTTGCTGTTTCATTTCTCTGAAAATGATTCTATATGGTACCAATCCTTTCACCATTTGCTTTAGTTTCAGTGCCCATATTGTAGAAGCATCCTCATCATAAAAGAAGTCAAAAGCAGTCTTTAATAATCAGAACCTTTCTGCTAGATTGTCTGATGTCATTTTCTTTTCTGGCACTCCGTCTTCTACATCTTCTCCCTTGTCATTTGACACTGGTTTGGAAGCACTCATCTTCACCAAGTTGTCTTCCGTTAATTCTTCTGATGTGGTGTCAGCTCTTGAATTTAAGATTTATATTTTGAAACCTTTCACCCCCAACTTTTTTTTTTTTTTTCCACATCCACAATCTCTTTTATGGTTTTCTTGATTGGCTCTGTCATGAATACTGTGAAGGATTTGCCTGCTTCTCTTCCTTACTAATAAATGTCCTTTGTGACATTTTTCTTTTCCTGGAATAGGGCACTTTCATCTACATTAGAAACCTATTCAGGCAGATGTCCTTTCTCCTCAATAATTTACTTAATGGCAGCTGGGAACTTGTTTACTGACTTATGGATGGCAGAAGCTGCTTCTCCTGTTATCTTGACATTTTAAAGCCAAATCTTTTTCTCAAATTATCAAACCATCCTTGGCTGGCATTAACTTCTTCAGCTTTAGATTTTTCACCTTCCTTTTGTTTGATCTTGTCATGAAATGACTTTGCTTTTTCTCAAATGATTTTAGACATAAGTATGCCTTTATTATAGCAATCCTTTACCCACATAAAAGCTGCATTTTCAAAACAAGAAAAAAGGTAGTTTGCAAGAAGTGCAAAGTTTTCATGCCTGCTGACATAGCTGCGGCAATGGGTTAATGAGTTTCGTTTCATTTTTTTTTTTTAAACAATGGATTAAGCTGGATTCATTCCTTTTGAAATGACTGGCAGCCACTGTTTCAGTCTGTGGTATGTAACAAGCAATTTGACTTTTTCTTGTAATGTCATGACTCCTTTCTGCTTCTTAGGAGCTTTCTTGTAATGTCATCACTTCCAGCATCACTAGTGGCACTTCATTTGGGTCCTATGGTGTTATTCAAAGTTTGTGGTATGGCACTAACCACAACAAAAAATACATAAGAACTGGGAGAGATCCTTTTGTACTGTGACAGGCAATTTATTGGGGCGATGAACTGCTCATGTGGAGATAATTAGTGTCACATGGCGTTTTAAGTGGATACTCGGCAACATCTGAACTCACGATAATAGCGAGAGGAGGTGGCAAAGAGGTTACTACGTAGTACAGTATGTGCTGCAGTTAATTTGGTGTGCAGTTACGATTTAACACTACACCTTGTTTTTCCCCCTGCGACAGGTCTTACTCCGTTGCCCAGACTGGAATGCAGTGGCATGATCTTGGCCCACTGCAACCTCAACCTCCCAGGCTCAGGTGATCTTCCCACCTCAGTCTCTCAAGTAGCTGGGATTACAGGTGTGGGCGACCACACCTGGCTAATTATTTGTTTTTTTTTTGTAAAGATGGGGTTTCTCTGTGTTGTCCAGGCTGGTCTTGAACTCCTGAGCTTAACCCTCAGCCTCCCAAAGTGCTGGGATTACTGATGTGGGCCACTGTGCCTGGCCCATCTTTACATTTGTTTACATTTCTCTCAACTATGAATGATGTGCTATATGGTTTGTGTTTATAAGTTTTGATAAATTTTAACTTTTTATGTTTTATGTTAGTAAATGATAAAATAGGCTAGTATCTACATATATTTTATGTATTCATGGCACGGCTAGCCTTTTCTTTTCTTTTCTTTTCTTTTTGAGACAGGGTCTGTCTTGCTCTGTCGCCCAGGCTGGAGTACAGTGGTGCCATCTCGGCTCACTGCAAGCTCTGCCTCCTGAGTTCACGCCATTCTCCTGCCTCAGCCTCCTGAGTAGCTGGGACTTCAGGCGCCCGCTGCCACACCCGGCTTTTTTTTTTTTTTTTTTTTGTATATTTAGTAGAGATGGGGTTTCACCGTGTTAGCCAGGATGGTGTCGATCTCCTGATCTCATCCACCCGCCTCAGTCTCCCAAAGTGCTGGGATTGCAGGCATGAACCGTGGTGCCCAGCCAGCCACCTTTTCTTAATTTTTTAGTATTTCTAGGCTATGTGGTTCATCTATAAGTTTGTTCAAATTATCACGAATATCCAAAAATTTTTCCAATATATTTATTGAAAAAAAGCCATGTATAAGTGAACCTGTGCCTTTAAACCCATGTTCAAGGATCACTTGTACTGGTGTTTGTTACCCAACCCCAGAGATTGTGACTTAATTGGTCTGAGGTGTGACCTGGGCATTGGATGTTTTAAAAAAAATCCCTAGATGATTGCTACATTCAGACAAGTTTGAGAACCTCTGAACTAGGGAATTGCAAAGAAACGTGTCACTAAGTCCCCATCTTTTGGTCACCATTTTTTATGATGTCTCCTTCATTTACACTCACTCTTCTAAAGATCTTTTTCTCTTACATATTGCACATAAAGATTATTGTGGGGAGATGTACAATTAGCTGTAGTGTGTGGGTTACATAGTGCTGTCATTAAGATCACAGGTTTTGCATTCTTCTTTAGGAGTTTACTTATAGAATGTGGTTTTGATTTTTTTTTTTTTGGTCCCATCCACCAAACTTTAGTGAATGGGAGATGCTAGGGAAAAGTGAGAGTACCAGGGTTTCAAAAATAGCCTTGTTTTACTGCAAATTTTGAATGAATTGGACTTTTGTGTTTGGTGTCTTTTTTCTTTTGCTATTGGTTACGGTCTTAATCTGAGTACAGAACTTCACTGTGGTTGATCATCAGTGGCTATGGATGTTTTTGTAAACCTATACTGCAGGAGTGAGGGGTTGGGGTGGGGCTAGAGGGGACGAAAGATGGAAAGAGGTGAAGAGAAGACCATGTTTAGGAGCCTTACTCCCTGTTTCGAAGGGAATGTAGAGAAAGCATAGTTGTTTTTTTTTTTTATTTTGTTGTTGTTGTTTGTTTGTTAAGAGCCAGAAGAAACTATAGGCATCAGATAACCCAGCCCCTCTTCTTTGTTTTAACTTGTTCAGCCCCCAACTTGGAACCTGACTGTACTGACATTTCCAGTTAGTAGAGGCCTTCTTGGATGCCACCTGGAGGTTGGAGGGAGGTTTGGAACTTATATTCTTAAAGAACCTTGTAGATCACAAAAGAAGCCATAAAGTCAGACGAAGTTGAGGTGGTTAACCATGAAATGGAGGAAGTTTTACCACTGTCTTTCTCCCTTTTCTTGGGGATTAGGAGGGTAGGAGGTAGAGTGGCAAACTTAACAGCTAAGTGCAATTAGAGGTATTATAGCTCCACATTTAGTGAGTGGGCTGAAGTGGGAAAAATCGTATGAAGAAACACAAATGGGAATAGACTTGTGTTAACCACGTAAAACTGCCTGAACTGGTCATTATTCATTCGTGGACAGAGTGCCTCTTCTTTTAGCCTAGTGTATATTTGTTAGCATGTAAAGATCCTTTACAAGCTTTTGTTGACTTTGGAGAACTGATTTTCACTTGTCAGGCTGTTTTCCTCAGTGTTTCAGACTTTGTGACATGTTCAAATGTCCTTCAGAAGATGAATTTGTCATTCCTTTATCTCTTGTGCCTTATCTTTTATCCAACTGATAAACATTTTTTGATTAACAGTACATAGAAAGTTTTAAAGCCCTCATGTGCAGCTGCGATTAGTTTATGGTGATAGGGGTAGCTTTTTAGAGATTTTGATTTCCAGTTTTAATTAAATGGTTGATTGTTTTCTTGATGTGAAGGTGAATTCATGCAGTAAAACATAGCCATGATTATTTTGAGTAACCAGCAATAAAACATTATAGAATAGACATTTTCTTTCAAGTTAAAGTATGTTTGCAATTTTAACCTATTTATTCATAATGTAGTTGATTGTTTTATGGCCATACATAATGATATTTTGGATCACAGAAATTCATATCCTTTTCTAAAGTTGACTTTAAAAATGTTTAAGTAATTTGTCAGCACAACACGGTAAGTGCTAGATTAGCTCTTATGCTCCCTCAGGGTAAGCATTATATTTTCTGCATTTCTGTAAGTCTAAGATCAGGCATATAACATGGCCTCAGTAAATTCTGAAAGAGTGAGGGTAGGAAAAAAAATACGTGCTTATCACCTTTTCTGTTATCTCATAATTTAATAGTTATTGTCATACCTTTTGAGAAACATGTTTCTTAACAGTTTGAATATATGTTTAAACTTTGTGAAAGACTGGCTTGTTTTAAATTTCAGCTGCTGCATTTTTTATCACCTATGAATATGTGAAGTGGTTTTTGCATACTGATTCATCTTCATATTTGACACCTATGAAACATATGTTGGCTGCCTCTGCTGGAGAAGTGGTAAGTAACAAGTTTTGTGTATAAAATACTTCAGAAATGCACATGATGCATATATTTTCAGTACATATTTATTTCATTTTTAAAAAAATTATTTTTAAATTATGAAAGTTATAAATGCCAATAAATGTAAATGGATTAAATATGACAGAAGATAGAGCCTGACAACTAAAAGATAGAGCCTGATGTAGGACAGAAGAAGAATTCTAGTTATGTGTAATTTACAAGAGACAGATCTAAGACATAATTAATGGAAAAAAGACAAAAGAGTGGAAGAAAATATCCATTCAAATTGTGACAGCTTTGTATTGTGTCAGCACACAACTGAGCTGGAACTACTTCTCTGAGAATTTCCTTTCCAAAGTAGTTTCTTTCAGTTTGGGTCAGCCACAAGAGAAATTTGCGTGTTCTTTGTAAGGTAGAAGTGAAGAGCTGTATTTATGCCCAGAAGGTTGGTATATGGTCAGGCAATGTTGCAGCTTACACACCTGACTTTGCTGTATCACCATGTTGGCATTTGACTTCCAGCTTCTCCAGCTCCCTCTGGTTCTTCTCCATCAGCTTATCCAAATTCTAGGTTAGATTTGTGGGCTCTGTAATGAAGGGTGCCAGCTTATACTGCAAGTTCTCTCTCACAGGTTGGTGAGAAATAAATGTGACTTCCAGTCTGTCCTTGTTCTTCCTCCACTTCACATCCATCTTTCCTTTTTTTTTTTTTTTTTTTTTTTTTTTTTTTTTGAGACGGAGTCTCACGCTGTTGCCCAGGCTGGAGTGCAGTGGCGCGATCTCGGCTCACTGCAAGCTCCGCCTCCCGGGTTCCCGCCATTCTCCTGCCTCAGCCTCCTGAGTAGCTGGGACTACAGGCGCCCGCCACCGCGCCCGGCTAATTTTTTGTATTTTTAGTAGAGACGGGGTTTCACTGTGGTCTCGATCTCCTGACCTTGTGATCCGCCCACCTCGGCCTCCCAAAGTGCTGGGATTACAGGCTTGAGCCACTGCGCCCGGCCCATCTTTCCTTTCTTGTTGCCTGCCCTTTGATTTCTATCCCAACACTAGATGCAGAAGCAGCAGCCCTATACAAACTGCTTAATTAGCTCCCATAATTGCTGGTCAAATCTCTATAATCCTTATCCTTATCACTCATAGTGGTTTTGCTTCTGTGATGAAACCTTAACTAATAGAGAAATACTAATTGGAAAAGAGTTTGTGGAGTAATATTAATATTAGGAAAAAATACATAAGGCAAAAAATGAAGAGACCAGTGCATAATGATACAGGAACAGTTCTTTCAGGAGATATAACAAGCCTGAACATGCACTGAATAACATAGTCTCAAAACGTATAAAGCAAAAACTGACAGAATTTTACGGAGAAATGAACAAAACCATAGTCTTAGTAGGAGATAGTCACGTCTCTCTCTCAAAGCAGGCATAAACTTACTAAGGCCATAGAAGATTTGAACAACACAATGGCAAGATTGGTCTGTTGATAATATGTTAAACTTTGCACCCAGCAAGTAAAGAAGATAGACTTTTTCAAGCATAATTGGAACTTAATAAAAATAACAATAGCCCACAGGGCCAGTTTTAGTGAATACTGCAGAGACAGTGTCATTACAGATCATTAGTTGTATCATTATAATGAAGTAAAATTGGGAACAATGACAAAAAATAGGCAGTCTGTTCCTACCATGTGTTTAAAAAACAAACTTTCTTTTGTAAATAATTTCAGTCAAAGTAGAACACAATACTGTAAGTGGTAAGTGTAAGAGATATTTATTTTTGTTTTTATTTTCAAAGAGATGGGGGTCTCATTATGTTTTCCAGATTGGTCTCAAACTCCTGGCCTCATATAGTCCTCCTGACTCAGCCTTCCAAAGTACTGGGGTGATAGGCATGACCCACTGTGCCTGGCCAAAAGTGATATTTTAAACCAAATCATAAACACAGTTATGATTAAAGAAAAAAAAACTCAAAACGAATGCAGAGGAGAAATGTATAATACAAATAAAAGTTTCTTCATTCCCCTCATTAACTTACTTTCTCCCTACCCCTTCTGCACAATGCTGAGGGACAGCCTTGTCTGTTGCTTGTTACACTATTTTCAAATCGCACAGCCTGGTATTCATGCAGTCTTATTAAACCGCCAGTCTTGTGATGGGCATAACAGAAATGGACAACACAGTGAAGAAAAAGGTCTTAAGTTTGTAAGCCTTTTATGAAATCACACTTTTCCTTGTAATTAGAAAAGTAATGGCATATGTTTACGTAGGAAACTTGGGAAATGAATTAACCTTTATAACATTTACGTTAAAAAATTGTATTATATTGTGAATTTGTTTTTGATGTGCTTTTTTTCTTTAGGAAGTTTGAACAAGAATCTACAAACTGCTTAGTAACCTAATAATCCTTGCTTAAGAATATAGTGAATTGGGGATATGGAAAAGAGAGTTAACAGAAAAGTAAAAATTAAAGAAGATTTTTTAAAAATAAACGAGCTTTATTGAGATATAGTTCACATACTATGCAGTTCACCCATTTAAAGTGTATAATTCAGTGGTTTACACCATATTCACAGAGTTGTACAACCATTGCCAGCGTCCATTTTAAAACATTCATCACTCCCCAAAGGAGGCCCTTACCCATTGCAGTCATAATCCCCATTTCACCCCAACCCTCCCCACACCTAGGCAACCACTGGTATGCTTTCTGTCTCTATGAATTTGCCTGTTTTGGACATTGGTATAAATGGAATCCTATGATATGTGATCTTTCGTTACTGACTTTTTTCAGCTACTGTAGTGTTTTCCAGGTTCATCCGTGTTATAGCATCTGTTAGTACTTCATTTCTTTAAAATTATTTTTGGTGATTATGTCCTGACACACAGTCTTATTACATGCATTTAGTTAGGAGTATATATACTTAGATTTGTTGATACGTTGTTGAGAGCAAGCAACAAAAAAAGAACCTGGCCACTTCATTGCACCTGGGGCCATCTTGCCTGAAAGCTAGTTTGCCATGTTGAAGGGCAGGCTTGCTTCAGTTTGTAAACTTTCTGTCCAGGAAAATAGAAAGTGATATAATAGGTAGGGCAAATAGTAGCTATTAGATTTCTCATGTTAATCATACATCTTTTTGTTTGTAGAAAGTCTTGTATATTCTAATGCTCCTAGTATCTGTAACTAATATCTTAAAAAAAGTTTTGAAGATTTCCAAATATTATGTCATAACATTTGATATGTGGACTGTTAGGCTTGAGAGGTGGGGTAGATAGATTTTAGAATTAGGAAACAAGTATCCATGAGACTGGAGATATAACAGATGAAGACATTGTACCTGCACTGTGTCTCTTGGGGGTTCTGTGGTCCCTGAGCTGGTAAGGCCAAATATCAAACACCTGTTTATAGTTTCTATGGAGCTGGGCTGTTGGTAATTTGCCCATGTTGGCTTCAGACTCTTGGCCTCAAGGGATCCTCAGTAGCTGAGACTACAGGTGTGTGCCACTAGGCCTGGCAATTCCTAGAGAAATTTTTTTTTTTTTTTTGGTTTGAGATGGAGTCTCGCTCTGTCACCCGGGCTGGAGTGCAGTCGCGCCATCTCGGCTCACTTCAAGCTCCACCTCCTGGGTTCGTGCCATTCTCCTGCCTCAGCGTCCCGAGTAGCTGGAACTACAGGCGCCTGCCACCACGGCCGGCTAATTTTTTGTATTTTTAGTAGAGACAGAGTTTCACTGTGTTAGCCAGGATGGTCTCGATCTCCTGACCTCGTGATCCGCCCGCCTAGGCCTCCCAAAGTACTGAGATTACAGGCGTGAGCCACCGGGCCTGGCCCCTAGAGAATCTTAAAAGGACAGTTGGTCAGCAGTGGGTACATAGATTGAGGACTTTCCACATGAAATACTTCTTGATGTTGACTATTTAAATAAAAATATAAATATATATACGTGTGTGTGTGTATATATATATGCACGTACACACACACACACACACACACACACACACACACACACTCTTACAAATGAATGAATGACAGGGTCTCACTCTGTCACCCAGGCTGGAATGCAGTGATGTGATCATAGCTTCTGTAGCCTGTAACTTCTGGGCTCACATGATCCTCAGTTTAGCCTCCTGAGTAGCTGGGACTGTAGGCAAGTGCCACTATGCCTGGCTAATTTTTTAAAACAGTTTTGTAAAGATGGGACCTTACTATGTTGCCCAGGCTAGTCTTGAACTCCTGGCTTCAAGCAATTCTTCCACTGTGGCCTTCTAAAGTACTGTAATCCAGAGACGAGCCACTGCACCCTGCCAATATTGACCTTAAATGGACTTTAAATTCAGTTACAGTTTAGTATGCTGAGAAGTTTGCCAAATTTATGAAGTTTGTGGAAATGTTGGTTCTGATGCTCTAATAATCTTTGAACTTTAAAAAAAAAAAAAAAAAAACCACAACTTCCTGAAGCCATTCAGTATCGATTTTCTCAATAAATGCTTATATACATATTACTCCTTTTTTTAGTAACTTGTTTTAGTCTCATAGAAGATAAACTTTGGATTTCAGATTCATGCAAGTGTGGTTGCTGAGATTAAGAGAAACCAACAGGTGAATGTAGAGGAGATAAATTTTCGTTTGTAAAATAAAAAGAAATAGGAATAGAAAATATTTATAGCTGTCAATGGTCAGAAAGGCATAGTAAGCTAGATAGAGATTATAAGAAATACTTTAGTGCAATCATTCTGTAACACATTTGCTTTGATAGAAGATTATTATGTTAGATTCCTTAGAAACAATAACATTTTGTTTGTATTGAATATGGCCACAGTTACTTTCTTGTAGCAACTATTAAAGAAACTTAGAAACAAAAGAGCACTGCCAAAATAATAACCATTCCCTGTAGCAACAGCTTGATTAAAACTTAATGATGAATCAATAAAATTATAATTACAACCTTCTACCTTGTGTTTTCAATTTGGAATACAGTAAAATCAATCAAATAAGATTTAACATGTAACAATAGCAAGAGGGGTCTCACTTGTGCCGTTTTTATTAGGAAGATTGCTGTGCCAAATCTCTAAATCCCTACCTCAATAATTTTACAGCTCAGTTTTCGTCACACACAGAAAAGGCCCTTTGGGAAGTAGAATCTGTAATTAGATCAAAGGTTGGGGCAGGTTTACTTTAACGCTACATATGCTATAACGTTCTAATGGTAATGATTTTCTTTTCTTGAAAGGTTTGAAGATTTGACTTTTGTTGTATCTTATCCTACTTTTGTCTGTCTTCATATTGTCAGAAATGAAAAAAACGTTGAAATTTCTTCACCCTTGAAAGCAGCAACACTGTGAATGTAATATGTGTGCATAGGTGACATGTACATGTCCTCATACACTTAGATGCTGGTAGAGCGTCCTTTTCAAGTGTCCTTTACAGTCCTGTTCTGACTTGGGATTGAGAAAGCTAGGAAATAAATGATATCATGTTTTGTAAATGTTTTTCTGACAGCCTCTAACAGTACTTCCCCAAGAAGGCCCGACGAGCATCAGGCCGTACTTCACCATCAATTGCGTAGGTAGCTAGTTACAAATAGGGATTTTTGGAGATGACACCAGGGTTCCTGTATTTTAATCACAATTTCTAGATGATTGTGCAACTCACCAATATTTAAATGCCACTGATCTAGGCACATAAAACGTCTGAACTTATACCCCAGTAGTAAATATTTTTACTGAATTGGCTCAGTAGTTCCCTACATAATATTTTAGTAGGTGCATGACACTGGGTGTGGTGTTACCACTTGTAGATCAAATGTGTTATTCTTTCTTTTCTCCTCAAAATGACTTATTTTAGACCTAAAAAGGCTAGTTTAATAAACTGGTTATTTTTGAGTGTGACAGTGAACTCAGACATGTAGATTTGGGTTTAACTGGAGTTAGAATGAGTTGGAACCTCACTGAGATTTTCTTGAAGGCCCATGCTGTCATAGAGCCTCGTAGGTGAAGGCAACTTGTGCGGTTTAGCTTCTTTAGTAACTGACAAGGCCATTGCACCCCCTTTGTACCACAGTCCATTCCAGGGTCTTGTTTGGTATCAGCATATGGGGCAAACATGTTTTTATTCAGCTTTCCCACTGGTTAAAGGATGGGACGCGTGGATGCTGTGTGGTGTTTGTCAGCTCCAGAGCATGGTGCACATGTTACTGAGTTTTTCCCTAGTGGGGGCTTAAGCTGTTTTGTTTATGTACTTAATAGCATGTTTTAAAAATGAGTATGTAGTGTTTTTCATGATCTTCACTGGCCTTTTCTAAGAAGAACCACTGAGCAAGATAATAGAAGAAAGGTTGACAACTTTTGAAATGTGTTTTATCTTTTGAATTAATCATGCTTTTGAAATATTCATCAGTCAATACAGATTATCTCTCACTTGCAATTGGAATATTTTGCCACATCTCTGTACGGTTGTATAATTGAGTCATGGGGGATAGGTGGAGTGGGGCCACAGTGAAGTGTAGCTGACGATGGTAATTGCTTGTATATAAAGATGAATGAAGGTATGAGTATATAACTACTACCAGGAAACACAGAAGCTGAAACAGAACTGCCAGATACCTGAGTGCACTCAAACACTTTTTTGTTTGATGTGTCTAAGCACATCCATGTATTATGGGGACCTTTCACCCTGTTTTCATGTCTGTTGCCTTTTTCAGTGTGTCTGGGAGTCTTCCTTCAGGTCATTAAATACATAAGGCAGGCAGACTTTTAAATTCCTTCTTAGCAACCCTAAACCATCAGAATTACATGAAAAATTATGTCAACAGTATAAAAAACAACTTGTTTTCCAGACTCCTTTTATTTTGTATTATTTCCTCATTTGTACGTCTTTGGTTCCTTTTTGTAATAGGTTGCTTTTGTTCAGCTCATCCTAGATTCCTTCACCACTTTTATTGTCCTTACCTAGTGGTGTGAATGTAGATCTGAAGTCCCTAATATGTTCCAGGCATTGGGGATGAAATGACAGGATAAGATACTGCGTTTTAGATGCTTGCTATCTAGAAACGGAGATGGATATGTAAGTGCACTATAGTGTTACAGGCATTTTAAGAAAAGGAACTATAGATGGTCCCTGACTTACGATGGTTCTACTTAAATGACTTTACGATGGTGCAAGAATGAGATGCATTCAGTAGAAACTGTATTTCAGATTTTGCGTTTTGATCTTTTCCTGGGCTAGCGATAGGTGGTAATAGGTGATGAGATGCTCTCTGGCAGTGCTGGGCAGTGCACGTCCCAGTCAGCTACGCTGGTGTAAGTATTCTGAGCAAGTTTTAGGGAGGTGAGGCTAAAGCAATGATATTCCATAGGTTAGGGGTATCACATGCAATTTCAACTTGAAATGTTTTCAACTTAGGATGGGTTTATTGGGATATAACCCTGTCATAAATTGAGCATCTGTACAAGGTAGAGTGAGAGGCTGAAGGGAAGGAGTGGTTGGTTTTCTCTGGATTGGGGTAGATGGATGGGTATTAATTCAGAAAAAACCTCACAGAATAGCCAGCCTTTAAGCTGCGTTTAATTTAATTCATTAAAAAAATTGTGTATCTATTTAAGGTATACAACATGATGTGGGATACATATAGATAATAAAATAGTTGCCGCAGTGAAGTAAGTCAACATATCCATCATGTCACATAATGACTCTTTTTGTTTTGTTTTTGTGGCAGGGCAGCAAAAATCTACTCATTTAGCAGGAGTCTCAGTTATAGTACAACTTTATTATCTTGCATTTAGAATAGGATAGTTTGTTAGGTGGGTGGGTGCAAGGAGGAGTATTGGAGTTCTAAAAAGCCCTTGTTAGGTAGTTTTAAGTTCCATATAGTTAGAGCACAGTGTGATGGGGTCACCCTGAGGTGAAGCAGGGGCTGAGAGCTATAGGGCCTTGCCTGCTATAGTAAGGATTGGGGCTTTTATCTTTTGATCAGACTTGTAATTTTAAGAGAGTCCCCTGGCAGCTTTCTGGAGATAAGGGGCTATTAAAGGAATCCCCAGGAGAGAACCACAGCCTGGGCAGAGGGATGCAGAGGGAGAGAGTGAATTCAAGAGATGTTAAAGAGATGGAGCTGGCGGAAAGATGATCATTCTTTCAGGAGCCCTTCCAGCGACATCCTTCAGTGCGTTTTTCATCCTGGTTGCCTTTTAGTTTGTTGTGTCTCTGTGTGTTGTGCACCTGCTTGAATTCTCCAATGGAGTCTGCCGAGCTAAGTTGAATAAACATGCCCCATCTTGTCAGTGGGCCCAGCCATCTGACGCTGAGCTCACACACAGAGAGGGGAAGAAGACGAAAGAGAGAGACGGTCAGGACAGGGGAGGGTCAGGGCTTGCCCTGGCTTGGCATTACCTGTGTGTGGTGATGACCTTGCTTGTAGTTATTCATCTATTGAATGTGCTGAAGAGATTTATCAGGGAGGCCTTTAGAAAGGAACATCGTACCCCAGCTATGTCTCCACCCCCAGTTTCTCGATGACTTCCTTTTCTAACATATTTCAGATTGTTTTCTGTTGTATGGATTTTCTTTTTCTAATATAGTATGCAGTGTTAGTTCAGATGATATTGATTCATGATCTGGGAGAGAGTATTTCATTGATTGTTTTATTTAGTTAGTGGACAAAAGGGAAGGGAAACTCTGTTAACTTTTTATTTAAGATCTGCATCAGTTTATA
Organism: Macaca thibetana thibetana; assembly: GCF_024542745.1. Lineage (NCBI taxonomy): Eukaryota > Metazoa > Chordata > Mammalia > Primates > Cercopithecidae > Macaca > Macaca thibetana. The sequence goes on from NC_065579.1 coordinate 120,610,807, forward strand.
GAACACAATTAAGTTGAGCTTTATAGGCACAATATGATTTTCATATAGGATGATGCAGTTGAAGAAATGCTTCTGAGCCACAGGAGTGAAACTTGGTCAGTTATTGCCACTACATTGTAAATGGAAAAACTGAATACTGCTCTCAAAGGACCAAAATACCAAAGGAGGTTAGGATTAGCCACTTCCAAGCAAACCTGAACTCTGTCAGTGACAAACCTTTATTTCCCAAAATATTGCCTTGTTAAGATGAGGATTCTTGAACTAAATGCCCCTGTCACTTATTTGCTTTGGTTTGTGATTGTGTGCTTTTCAATATTTGAGTGCCTGTTGTATATCTAATACTATTAATAGGTGCTAAGAGACACCAGATAAGAAATTTGATCCCTGTTTTTGAGAAGCATATAAGTTAGTTGGATCCATCTGTTAAATAACTAGGGAGTATTTGAGGATGTCTGTAGGGAGGTAGTATGGTATGGAACATGGGCCGTCAAGTTACACAGATCAGGGTCAGATTTGTGACTTGTCCACGTATTTGTCTGTAGGCTATTTACTTGCCTTCACTGAAATGCTGTTTTCCTCATCTTGGAAAAATAGGATTAATGCCATCCCAGTCACAGTTCTTACAAGGATGAAATTATACAGCACTTACAAAGTGTCCAGCCTAGCATCTGACACACAAAATGTTGAATAAACATTGGGTCTAGCCCCATTTCACACAAGTTGCTGAATGTGGCACGTTTTTAGAATTTCCTGGTTTTGGGAAGGGTATCAGTTCAGAAGAAGAGGAAATTGAAATTCAAAGAAGTTTAGTGATGTGCTCCTAGTGTCCCAGCTATTATTATTCCCAGCTAACAATAAAACGCCATTGCAGAATAAGTAATTAGATAAATATCTCTGTGTGTACTTCAAGGAGCACCTCTTGTTTTCTTTTTTGTGTAGTATTTAAAAAATGGCAGAAGTAGCGATAAGTATACTACTTGTGCAGTAAGGATTCACATCACTGGTTTCTTAAAACATTAGGTTCCAAAATTTGCCATTGGTTACTGTGGTAGGCAAAATAATGCCCCCCCCCCCGCCCAATAAATATGTCCTGGTCCCCAAATCTGTGAATGTGTTTCCATACATGAGAAAGAGATTTGGCAGATACAGTTAAGAATGTTGAGGTAGGGGCTGGGCATGGTGGCCTGTAATCCTAGCACTTTGGGAGGCTGAGGCGGTTGGATCATTAGGTCAGGAGATTGAGACCATCCTGGCCAACACGGTGAAACCCCGTCTCTACTAAAAAAAAAAAAACCACAGAAAAAAATTAGCCAGGCGTGGTGGTGGGCACCTGTAGTCCCAGCTACTCAGGAGGCTGAGGCAGGAGAATGGCGTGAACCTGGGAGGCGGAGCTTGCAGGTCGTGCCACTGCATTCCAGCCTGGGTGACAGAGCGAGACTCCGTCTCAAAAAAGAAAAAAAGAGAAGTGGAAAGAGTTTTCTGGATTATCCAGGTGGGCCCAGTCTAATCACTGGGGTCCTTAGGAGAGGGGAGCGGGGGTCAGAGAGCTGAAGACGCTATACGACTGGTCCAAAGATAGAGCGAGGGGCCACAAACCAAGGAGTACAGGGGAGCCCAAGAAATCAGGAAGCCGATGCTCCCTTGCAGCTTCCCGAAGGCATACTGCCTGACTGACATATCTCGATCTTAGCTCAGGAAGACCCATTTTGGAATTCATACCTTCAGAATTATAGACAATAAGCTTGTGTTTTAAGCCACTAAATGTGTGGTGATTTGTTAGAGCAACAGTAGGAAGCAAATACAGTCACCATTGCCACCTCCTCCACGTTCAGATTTTTGTATTGGTGGGAATCTATAAATCCATCCATGGGGCGTTTGTCACCTCCTGTGAAATCATGGCTCATTTCTGTTATGGAAAAGTACAAAAGCAAAAAAGCCATTTAAGGCTAATCTTTTGGGTTGTGTAAAATTCTGTGAACAAATTTTAGACACAGGGGCTAAGCGTTGGTAGAGTTATTTTCATTGAGAAGACTTCCCTGTGTAGTCTGGATTATCCGCGCCAGCAGTCTTGTCAGACGAGGGAAGACTAATACCTACAACGATTGAACTTATTTGCGTGATTAGAAAGAGTCTTAGAAGGGAGAAAGGTTTAATGAACATAGGTCCCAACGTAAGTAGGTAAAAATTAAAATCTAAGGAGTGTAAGTTAGGATTTGTAAATTGGTTTTGTCAACAGCTGTTATTCCATTTATCAGCAGAAGATGGCAGACTTGACACACAAATGGAACTGTTGTAGAGGTTTTTGATTTTTAAATGATGGTATAGAAAGAGATGTTAAATATTCTTAATTGGAAACCTTTCTAAAGAGAATTTTGGGAATTACAAAGAGAATGTGGAAATGAAGTACAAGTAAGCAAATTGCATTTCAGAAATCTTTATAGTTTCCTGGGGTCTCTCCCTGACCCCCCGTCTTACTAATTTGCCACATTGAGTTTGCTCTGTAAAGTCCAAAGTAGCTTTTGCTTTGAATATGATGAAGCTTTGACTGGCTCTGTTCAGTGTATTGTTAAATTTCTATTGAATTGGTTATAGAGTTGCCTGTTGAAACATGAAGCATTAGCTGAAATTAAACCTTGAACCTTTAAGTGCATTAGATGTGTGTAAGTATGACATCTTTATTGAAAAATAATTCTGGAGATGATAATCAGAAGACTTGGGTTTCACCCATACTTCCTGAGCTAAGTAGCTCTCTGACCTTCAGCAACTTCTGTGATCTCAGATTGATTTATATGTAAAATGCTGACATAATTAGCTTCTAATATCAGAGGAATATTTGCAGGTAGTTGATGGAGTTTCTGGGAGAAAAATCTTAAATCAGATTTTTTTTGTGAACTATGTTGAAATAGTTGGGGAGAAGATGTAATGTTAATAAAAGGTATTATTGGAGATACTCAGGGACTTTGAAGAGCGTTTCCAGAGCGAGAGGACAGGGTGCAATTGTAAAACCCCAGTGGTGATGTGCTGAAGGACGGGAACTTGGCTATGGCAATGAAAGAACCAGAGATTTTAGTAGCATCCATCTCTCTCTTCCTCCACTCAGTACCTAAAGTGAGGCCAAAGTTCAATGTAATTTTTTCCTTTTCAGACACTTAGTTTTATGATTTGTAGTGTTGCATCTCGGGTTTTTGTTTTTGCTTAAAGAGACAGGGTCTCATAGGTGGCCTAGGCTGGCTTCAAACTTGTGGCCTCAAGTGATCCTCCTGTCTTTACCTCCCTGAGTAGCAGGGACAGCATGCAGGTGCACCTGGTTCTTGGTGTTTCATTTAATAAATACCAAAAGGAAACATTCAGTCCTTGGTTGCAGCAGTCAGTTAAAAACAGCAGAAAAGGTTTTATTTATGTCAAAGGAAGAAAAATCTTGGTAGCAGCATCATGATTTAATCAACATTTTAATCTAAGGTTTCATCATATTTTGGCGTGTTGAAGGAGGCCAGCATTGCATTTTGATTTTGATAAAGTATGGAGGGAGCATGATTTTTTTTTTTTTTTTTTTTTTTTTATGGAAAACCTTAGTAGTTCTTGTTTTTAGATAGAACTTTAACATATAAAACATTCTTGGGTTTAGTGAAAATGCCCCCATTCCTGTGTCATGGATTCATACTGAACCCCAGATTTATGAGGAAAGAATGCTCTGCAGAATGAATTTACCAAGAGACCCACAGATGACATTCCCTTTATTTCCTTTCATAGAACCATAATACTGTAACATGTTTTTGTTCTTGTGCAGTGAAATACTCTGTTGTAGCTCAAATTCAAATCTAAGAAGGATCAGAGTTAATAGAAAACCAAATGGAAGGCTCCGGAGGTACTGGAGGAAGCAGAAGCGTTACTTTGTAGCGTGTCTCTTATGCTGCAGTTGTCACCCAGCAGAAGTCAGGAAGCCATGCTGGGTGCTTTGTACCCCTTGACTAGTTAGATTGATTTTTTTATCAGAGAGCCTTTTCAAGGTTTTTCTTCTGCATCTGTATTTTTAAGAACTAAAAACATAATAGTAAGAACATGGAGGGTTATGAAGCATGAAGTTCCATAAATATTTATACCAAGCCACAGAAGTAGACAATTCCTATTTTCTTGACATATTGGGGTCGGATTTCACTCTTGACCTCTTGAATTGAAAAATGCAAAGAGTTAGTATACCCTTTTCTTTCTCTTATTTATTTATTTTCATTTCTTTAATGAGTTTTAGATGCTGGGAGCTGTCCTTTTAGGTTCATGTAGGTTTCATTGGACTTATACCCAATTTTAGGCCTTACTGGTAAGCAGTTTTAATCTGTTTTTGTGGATTTATTGCTACTAAATTTATAATATGTAATTTTTATCAAGGCTAATAGGTTGCCATCTAAAAGCATATTTTAAATTAGCCCTTTTATTTTATTTTTCTCTCTCACTTAAAATCTTTGGTCCATAATAAATACTTTTTTCTTTGAAATTATGTTAAAAACTTATGAAATAATAATAAATGTGAATTGTAGAGAATTTAGAAAATATAGGTAGGTAGAAAAGAAACATCTGTAATTCTACTGTGTTTTTTCCCTACTCTTTACATAAGTATATGTATAGACAATAAATATGTGTAGAGGCAAAAAAAAAAATTAGGCTGGATGTGGTGGCTCCCGCCTGTAATTCCAGTGCTTTGGGAGGCTGAGGCAGGTGGATCACTTGAGGCCAGGAGTTTGGGACCATCCTGGGCAACATAGCAAGATCCTGTCTCTACCAAAAGATGAAAAAATTAGCACATCCGTAGTCCCAGCTCCACAGGAGGCTGAGATGGGAGGATCACTTGGGCCCAGGACTGAGGCTTCAGTGAGCTATGACCATGCCACCTTACTCCAGTCTGGGTGACAGAACGACACCCTGTTTCTATGTATATTTATATGTAAATTCTAAAGTATGGAGAAGTCATTTCTGTGGAATTGATGGGTTTTTTTTTTGTTTGTTTGTTTTTTTTTTGCTGATTCCTTTCCTCCTGGCTAGTTTCATTTGCTTTCAACATAAAATAATACACCAGCTGATTAGTAAGTTTGGTGCATACCGTCTTCTTGCTCTCAGGGTGCTTACGGTTTAGTAGAAGAGGAAATATATTTTACAAACTATATGGTGTAAGTTAATAAGTAAAAAATGTCAGATAAGAAAGCTTATGTGGGAATTAAGAATTCAGAAGGGAGGGAATCTTTTGAGGTTAGATAAGGTATAATTTTGGAAAATTAAGAATTATAGAAATAAGGACCTAAAAAGATACCATAAAAATTTGGTCCAAGTCAAGTAAGAAAAATTATACATATATGCATCTAATTGTATAAATATATGCATTATTATTTGTCAGTTTTCTTAATTTTGAAATGAATTAAAAAAAAAAAAAAGACCTGGAAGGCCAGGGAAACACTCGGGAATTCACTTGCAGAACTGGGGACACAGTCTAGGGCTGCAGACCCTCAGCCAGACCACTGCTCATTCCTCCCTGGAGTTGAACCCTGAATGAAAGATCCCGTTTTGATGCAGGAGTGGCCCCGAGGCTGAGGGGTGGGCCTGGTAAAGGGAGGTAGTCACAGATGGAGAAGCATGGGCTCGGGCTTCTGACTCTGCCTTTTTTTATTTCCTGTGGGGTCTTCATGTATTATTTCACTTCTTTCCTAGGTTATCAACCTTTGTCTTGCTGAGAGCACTTTCCCCCATCGTATGTGCACATATCGACTGTCTTAAGTAAAACCAGACTATTCCTTGACCCTGTGGCCCTCTTCACTCTGAACCCATCTCCTAACACCTAGCCACCTTCCCCTGACGGTAGTCTACACTTGCTCATCTCCCTCAATACCTTATGAATTGACCATAATGGATCTCCCACCCCAGCCACTCTATGGAAACAATACTGGTGAACATTGGAAACCCTCATATGTGCGCTGCTGGAGACTCTTGATGCGTTCCTCTGCCAATCGCCATTTGAGGCTTCTGGCCCCCTTGCACATCAAGTAGGGTGCTTGGTTGCTTGCCATCAACATTGATCCTGGCTAACTTATGGAATGAAGAATATTTTTTTGAAGATTGGCAGACACTGTTGCCTTCCACTTCTCCTTTGCCCACAGAATGCTGATTTGGTTTGTGTCCCATGTTCCTAACGCTTTGCTAGATCTAGATATCCTCCACCTCCCTAACAAGGGGTGGCCACATCATACAACTCTGGCTAACACATGCAAGGAAATGTCTGCTGGGGGGCATCTGAGAAAAGAGAGGAGGCCCGTTCTTCCTGCCTTGAACTCTGTTGTGTGATGAGGTGGTACTGAGGGACATAACAGCTGTCTTTTATCTGAGAGTCAGGAGGCCTAAGGATGAGAAGCCAGGGAGCTGGGTGGCTGGGCAGAAGGATAGGAAGAGCCTGGCTGCTTGTTCACTTTGAGGTTCTGGACTAAAAGTTGAACTGCCTGTCACCAAATCACTTAAGTGACAATTAAATGTCATTTATAGTCATGGTCCTGGTGCTTGCATCTAAAAAAGCAGTTATTTCTGTAAATGAATGTTTAGCTTTCCCAGTTGCTCCAAACAGCACTGTTCAATGGAGACATAATGTAAGATGCAGGTGAAATTTTATCTTTTCTAATAGCCACATTAAAAAAGGTGAAAACATCTGCTGGGATGAACTTTAATAACATCTTTTATTAAACCAAACACATCCTTGGTATTTAGATTTCACTGTAAAATTAATGTAAAATAATTATTAATTGGGAATGGTGGCACCATCTACTCAGGAGGCCAAGGTGGGAGAATCGCTTGAGCCCAGGAGTTCAAGGCCAGCCTGGGCAACATAGTGAGACCTCATCTCTCTTTTCTTTTTCTTTTTTTTAAAGAATTAGTAGCAGGATATTTTACATTAATTTTTTTATACCAAGTTTTCAAAATCTGTCATTTAACACTTATAGAACATCTTAATTGTACTAGCCACTTTTCAAGTGCTCTGTAGCCTCATGGGCTAGTGGCCTACATATTTGCCAGCATAGCTCTAGAATCAGACCCCTGGACAGGAGTGTTTGATTAGTCGGACCTAACTCACCTGATTGTGGTCCTCCTGCCAGGGCAGGAGGGGAGAGACTGACTCCCTTTGTTTTTCCTAACTGGGAAGCCCCCAACACATGAGAGTCAGAAGCTGGGCAGCCAGAGAAGGCAGATGTGCCTGGCAACACCATGTACCCCTTCCCACTGTTGCTTGCCTTTCAAAAATTGATGTTCCCAGGGTCCCATTATTGGCTTTTGATCTTCCTTTTTGGCTCTCTCTTTGGGTGTTACTATTTTCGCAACCCTGTTATTTTCTAGTTTTATAACTATATTTTCATTACTTGGCTGGACATAGCCCCTTACGTGTCCCCCAGACTTCTACTCAGCATTGTGCAGTCTGAACTTACCTCCCCTCTTCTTCCCTGGACTCCTAATCTCATGTTATGGGACCACCATATGCCCATTATCCAAAGCAGAAACAGAAGCATCTTACTGTCTCCCTACTTCTTCACTCCTTAACCTCCTGTCGGTGACCAGGTCCAGTGCATTTTACTCCTGAATTTTTCCTCAGATTTGACCTTCTCTGAGCCATATTCATTTCCAGACCTCTTATAGAACTGCTATAGCAATCTTGTAACCCATCTCCTGCCTTCTGGCTCTTGGTCCGAGTTTGCTTCTTGCCTTTCTCCCCACTCCACCCTCCAGCTGTCCTGTGCACTGCGGCCAGAGGGATCTCCCTAAGCACACGTCGTCATTCCTCTGCTTCAGCTTTTTCAATGTTCCCACTGACTATGGAATGAAGTTCCAGCCCCTTAGCGTGGTATACAGGGCCTTGTCTGTCCAGTCTTACTTGTCATTACTCCTGACCTTGCACTTGCTACTTTGGTAATACGGAACCATGTGGGCGGCTGCCAGCTTTGGAATACTGTGTTGGTGGGGCTGCCGCTGATGCCCCTAGACACCCTGCTTTTGTATTTACGTACTTTCTTTTTTTTGAGACAGAGTCTCGCTCAGTCGCCCAGGCTGGAGTGCAGTGGTGCAATCTCTGTTCACTGCAAGCTCTGCCTCCCGGGTTCATGCCATTTTCCTGCCTCAGCCTCTCGAGTAGCTGGGACTACAGGCGCCCGCCACCACACCTGGCTAATTTTTTGTATTTTTAGTAGAGACACGGTTTCACCGTGTTAGCCAGGATGGTCTCGATCTCCTGACCTTGTGATCCACCCGCCTCGGCCTCCCAAAGTGCTGGGATTACAGGCGTGAGCTACCGTGCCCGGCCATTTATGTACTTTCTTTTATTGTTCGCTCTTCCCACTGTGACCTTCCTACCTTTCTTACCAGCTCATTCTGGCTCATCTGGAAGGTTCTATAATGGCGTAATCTTGGGCAGTTTCTCTGAATGTGGGGGTTGGACTAAATACCCCTCCTCCACATTTCCCATAATCTTTCTTCCCCCCCCCCCTCGCTTTTTGGCCATATGTTATTGAAATTATTGATATGTATTTATGGGTTCTTTGAGGCCAGGGCATCATCTTAGTCTTCTTTGTCGTGGAGTGGCTTGTGTAGTATCTGGCTCCATATGTATTTCTTGAACTGAATTAGATAAGTTTAAAGGGAGACTGGGTGGAAAGATATGTTGGCCCAAGTTATAGACAGCTTTATGCATAAGAAGCATTCAAATGTTCGGTGAATGAAGAAATGGAAATCAGATTATATTGTTTTGTAAATCTTGTCAGTTTTGGTAGAAAAATAACTTCAGGTAATGGATCCTTTGTTACCATAACCATACCCTTTGTTGTAATGCATCTGCATGAAGCATTGTTACTTCCTAGCTTTAGAGGCGATATGCCCGTGTTAGCTGACTTCATGACGTCTAAAATCACGTCACATGGCATCTTTGTCCCACTTGTCATGGGGTGCTGGGGCTTTTATCTGTTCTGTGCCCAGTCTGCTTTTGCCAAGGCTAATTCTCTTAGTGTAGGGGTTGGCAAGCTGTCGCCTGTTTTTGTAAATATCATTTTATTGGAACATAGCCAAACAATTTATTATATATAAATTAATATATATATTAATCTATACATATATAATATATACATTATATATATGTATAGCTTCTTTTGTGCTAAAACAGCATAGCTGAACAGTTGCGACAGAGACCATGTGGCTTGCAAACTGTAAAATATTTTCTACTTGGTCTTTTACATTATAAATTTGCTGTAGAGCCATGCTTTAGAACCATTTAGTTTTGGACAGACAAAGCCTTATGTAATATCCAAATTGAGTACTGATCTCTGATTAGGAATCAGGAGAATACAGATCAGAAGGGACAAACCTCTTTGAGTTGTGTACTCTATTTGGTGGGACAGTTTTTTTTTTTTTTTTTTTTTTTTGAGACGGAGTCTTGCTCTGTCGCCCAGGCTGGAGTGCAGTGGCCGGATCTCAGCTCACTGCAAGCGCCGCCTCCTGGGTTCATGCCATTCTCCTGCCTCAGCCTCCCGAGTAGCTGGGACTACAGGCGCCCGCCACCGGGCCTGGCTAGTTTTTTTGTATTTTTTAGTAGAGATGGAGTTTCACCGTGTTAGCCAGGATGGTCTCGATCTCTTGACCTCGTGATCCGCCCATCTCGGCCTCCCAAAGTGCTGGGATTACAGGCTTGAGCCACCGTGCTCGGCCTGGTGGGACAGCTTTCTTACATTTCTTGCAGGCTAGTCTTGAACTCCTGGGCTCAAGCTACCTTCCTGTCTCAGCCTCCCGAGTACCATAACTTTGGTGTTCAAGGTTACATGTGTGAAATCTAAGTTGCAGAAAAAGTTTTTATCTTTGCAGACTGTTAGGTCCATAGAGGCTTGAATACAGGACTTCCATTAAAATGTTTAAAATATGTTTACACGTCTCCCTCCCTGTACCTTGCCACCCTTTCTCCAACCTTGCCTTCTTTCCTTTTGTGGGCAGAGTTCCTTTGGGTTTGACGAATTTTTTATTGTTCCTCTTTCTGAAAATAAGTAAATTACCTTTATGTAGGGTAAGGTAAAATCCTGGCAGTGTGGATTTGAGGTGACATATACCCGGCCTCAGCATGTCAGCAAGGGTGATATTAGAATCACATATTGGCCAGTAGCTGTGAGGATGACCCACGTCTGCTGGAATGCTGGAGGAGAGTGTACAAGAGTGCTGGGAGTCCCTTTTCAGTTGCTGCATGATCGAGAGTTGTGGGGGCTGGAGTTGGTGAGGGATGGAAGAGTGGGTACCAGCTGATGGTCAGCTTGCCTCTACGGATGTGTGCATTACTTCCAGTAAAGCAGAGGTTCCTCTGGTTCATCTTTCATCACGCATGTTTGAAATGTCATGTGCCAGATGCAGTTCTGGGCGTTGGGGATTCGAAATGAGTAAATGTGCTTCTCGCCGTTGGGAGGCTTATAGACAAATGTTCTTGGAACATCTGGCAGGAGGTGGGAGAATCTATATAGGACAAGCCAGGAAAGGTTTTTTGACAAGGTTTTTTGACATCTTGCAGTAAGCCTCCATATTATACCTTTTTACTATAATTTTTGCTTACCAAAAAATTTCAGTTTTTATAGCAGTTATTTACTTTTTAGGATATAATTAAATTTGTCTTTTAGGTTGCCTGCCTGATTCGAGTTCCATCTGAAGTGGTTAAGCAGAGGGCACAGGTATCTGCTTCTACAAAAACATTTCAGATTTTTTCTAACATCTTATATGAAGAGGTGAGATGTGTTTTTTAAGCTCTTCTTTTCTTTATTAAGATTTTATAGTAGCTCATATGAGCACTGTGGACTTCATCCTGACAGCCTGAGAGAAAACTTTAGAGCTAAATTTAATGTCCAGTTGTAGTAATTTTTTGCTAAGATTATCTTTGCCTTTTATTGGTTTTTGAGTATTTTCATTTAAATGTTTTTCAAATTTCTAAGCATAACATTGAGTGTCTCCACAGTATATGTGTCCTGAATTGTAATCTTCCTGCAGTTCCTCTGGAATCAGATGTGAAACAAATTGTAAATATGTAAAATGAAGAAAATACTATATTAAAACATCACTATAGTATTTTAGGTCCATGGAAGAGATATAGTACTGGACTGATGACAGTAACCAGTGTCATAACGTTTATACCAAAATGTAGCTTCTTTTACTGATGCATTTGAAACTGTCAGTCAGAAATTGTTTTTCCTGGCCATGTGACTAGAGAGCATTTAGTTGCTTTCTTTTATAGTTTTTATAGAAGTCTTTTAAAAAAAAAAAACAAAAAAAAAAAAAACATGAGAATCACATGGAAATTTTCCATGAGTGTTGATTTTAGAAAAGTTATTTGTAATAGTCTGTTACCTAGGTGAGGAGACATTGAATATTAATTGTACAAATGAGATGAAGCTACTATAGCTTCCTTAATGAAATATGTGGATGGTTAATACAGGTTTGTTTGGAAATATTGACCACTACTTTGGGAGATTATGAATGACTTTCTGATGTTTGAAGCTATAAATATAATTCTGTTTATATACAAAAGGATAATTGGCATTTGTGTGCATTTGCTTTTGGAAATGTATTTAAAGCATCTCAAATATTTTTTTCAAGAGAAGACATGTTACAGCAATTAAGTACTATTACTAATATTTAGTAGAATAATAGCAACTAAAAGTAAGTAAATATGTAGTCAGTTTTATTGTTAGAGATGTTCCTATTTCAAAGGAAGCTAATCTGAGCTCCCTTAGGAGCTGGTTATAAAGGTATATAAGTTATATAAGGTATAAGTTATGTACCTTAGGCCAGTTTAGAATCATTAACCTCTTATAGAACTGTGACAATTGTGAATGTTCTAGAACTCAAACAAGAGCAGGTAGATCTGCTGTATACAGAACGTCCTTCAGAAATCTCTGCCATTCTTTCTGAACTCTTGGCTGTTTGTTTGTTTCAGGGTATCCAAGGGTTGTATCGAGGCTATAAAAGCACAGTTTTAAGAGAGGTAAGTCACTTACTTTCCAATATTGAAGTACAAAAGAATGATGTGCTTTGTTCGGTAAATTTACACTACTTAACAGTTAGAAATATATTTGGAGAAACTTGGTTTAAAAAATCAAAAAGGGAAATTATTGTCGCTTTTCTGTTAAGTTTTCTCAGTTTTTACATTTGAAAGAATGAGTAGAACGGGTTTGGCAGAAGAGCAATTTCAATGGTCAGAATGGCCCATGATGTAACTGACTTGTTATTCCAGGGTGGCTAAAAAATGTCTCTTACTGTTGATGTATTAAGAAATAACTTCAGGCCGTGTGTGGTGGCTCACGCCTGTAACCCCAGCACTTTGGGAGGCCGAGGCAGAAGGATCACCTGAGGTGAGGAGTTCGAAACCAACCTGGCCAACATGGCGAAACCCCATCTCTACTAAAAATACAAATATTGGCCGGGCGTGGTGGCTCAAGCCTGTAATCCCAGCACTTTGGGAGGCTGAGACGGGCGGATCACAAGGTCAGGAGATCGAGACCATCCTGGCTAACACGGCGAAACCCCGTCTCTACTAAAAACACAAAAAATTAGCCGGGCGAGGTGGCGGCGCCTGTGGTCCCAGCTACTCGGGAGGCTGAGGCAGGAGAATGGCGGGAACCCGGGAGGCGGCGCTTGCAGTGAGCTGAGATCTGGCCACTGCACTCCAGCCTGGGCGACAGAGTGAGACTCCGTCTCAAAAAAAAAAAAAAGAAAAAAAAAATACAAATATTAGCCAAGTGGTGGGCACCTGTAATCCCAGTTACTCAGGAGGCTGAGGCAGGAGAATTGCTTGAACTTGGGAGGCAGAGGTTACAGTGAGCCAAGATCGCGCCACTGGATTCCAGCCTGGGCAACAGGGCAACAAGAGCGAGACTCTGTCTCCAAAAAAAAAAAGAACTACTGAGGGTAAGATACCAAGTTAATTACTGAATTATGAGGAACTAATGAAAAATTTGTAATGAAATAAGCATTCTAAGACAGGGACCCCAACCCCAGGGCTGTGGACTGGTACTGGTCTGTGGCCTGTTAGGAACTGAGCCACACAGCAGGAGGTGAGCAGCAGGTGAGTGATCATTACCACCTGAGCTCTGCCTCCTGTCAGATCAGCAGCAGCATTAGATTCGCATAGGAACACGAACCTTATTGTGAACTGCACATGCAAGGGATCTTGGTTGTGTTCTCCTTATGAGAATCTAAGGCATGATGATTGGAGGTGGAACATCTTAGGTGGAACAGTTTCATCCTGAAACCACCCACCCCACCCCACTGGTCCATGGAAAAATTGTCTTCCACAAAACCTGTTCCTGGTGCCAAAAAGGTTGGGGACCGCTGGTCTAAGAGGTGGGTGTCTCAAAAGTCCGTATCAGGCAGTGAGCCCTTGGCTTCTTGATAACAAAATATGATGAGCTGGGAAGTTCAGTCTGGACTGGAGTCCTGGCACTGCAGGTGATTCAGAGAGCAGTGTATCCCAGGGGAAGCCACTTCACCTCTCTTTGCCTTCTAACTCTAAATTTCTGTGATTCAGCACATGGGAAATTTTCTTTTGTTCTGTTTGGTTGAAAGAGCAAAAGTTTACGATCAGTAAGTAGTTTTAGTATATTACTGCAAGAGCATGATATAGGCCAGGCATGGTGACTCAAGCCTGTAATCCCAGCATTTTGGTAGGTGGAGGTGGGTGGATTGTTTGAGCCCAGGAGTTTAAGACCAGCCTGGGCAACACTGTGAGACCCTGTCTCTATAACAAATACGAAAACTAGCTGGGCGTGGTGGTGCCTGTAATCCCAGCTACTTGGGAGGCCGAGGTGGGAGGACTGCTTGAGCCTGGGATGTTGAGGCTGCAGTGAGCCGTAATTGTGCCACTGCACTCCAGCCTGGGTGACAGACCCTGTCTCCAAAAAGGAAAAAAAGAAAAAAAAGAAGTGTGTTATAATCTTTGCTTCACATAGAAGAGACTATCTTGAAGTTCAAAAGTTCGTTTTCAGATAGATGAGATATAAGAGAAGTCTGGTTTGGGACACAATTTTCTGTTAGAGAAAATAAAAGTGAGAACCTGCATACGTCTGCTCTGTGTCTGCGTTTTCTATTTGGAGGTTCTGGGATACTGAAACATAATAGTTAAATATTGCCGTATTTGACCGAATACTGAAATTCATTGAAATCCCTCATGTTATTCTCAGGTAGTTTTTTGTTTTTAACTAGAGAGTGCAGTCTTCTTTATGACATACCAGCACTGTTACATGTGACTTAAAGCTTTGGTTTTCACAGGTTCACAATCTACTTGGTGTAGATCTTTGAAGAACTTATTTTTAAGGCAAACCTAATGTTTCAAAATTAGTTAATTCTGTGGCGATGACTTGTGCCTTTGGGAAATGGCACCCATACTGTATATTCACTCTGTACTTAGTTTCTTTCTAAACGTGTTACTTACTCAGATTTCACCTGGGTACAGGAAAAAGAGAGGCAATAAGCCTTTTTTATTTTTCTGAGAGATGCTGAATAAATGAATATATTTACATGCTGGAGAATACTGGTTTTGCATACAAACAGATAAACACATGGTTGCAGCTGTGTTCTGTTCTTTAAAAAATTTGTTTTGACATATGTCATGCTAGTAATTAATTTCTAGCCTGCAATCCTTGAAAGTAGTGTGACCTTACTGAGATGACTTTGTTTACTCAAAATGGCAGCGTTTTGTTGGAAATTTAATTGAGGTCTTCTGCATTATACGTATTTATAAAAGATCCTTCAGACTTGATTTTAGTTGAGGTGTTGCTTTTGTACAGATTCTCTGATAGAATGAGAGAAGAATTATTGCCGAATGAAACATAGCTGCTTCTCAAAATGAGAAAAATAAGAAGTGATAACATCTGCTTTAAGCAGAATTTTTTTGCATTAGGTTCTTACTTTATTCTGGCACCAATATAAAATCTTTTTGCCAAGAGCGTGTTTGTTGTTTCAATAAGAAAATACATAAAAACCTTAGTGAGAATCACCTGGAAACGTATATGTTTATTCTGTATGCAATTTTTTCCTTAAACTAGTTTTCTCTCCCTAGCAGTTGCCCATTAGAATGAGATTGAAGTTTGAGTCCATGCATTATAAGATAGATTCTGTGTTCTTTAGATTGTGTGAATGTTGTCACACTTTTTTTTTTCCCCTGCATTTGATGTTTGTGGAGATTGCATGCTTATCCCTTACATTCTCTGAAATTATTTTAGTTACTGTGAATTTTAGATGGAGTCTAAGCAAGGTCAGCAGATTACACTGTTTACCTCATCCTTTCAGTGTTCATTTTTCTCATGATCTTTGCCAAATTAAATGTGCTCAAGCATGCTGGTGCAGTGTTATTACTGCAGTAAGATGAAAGTGGGGAGCAAAATCATAGCTGCTTTCATAACCAGGATGATTTCAGATGCAGTTGGCCTGAAAATTTTATGGAGAGCAGCCTCATACTCTTGGACGTAAATTAGAAGGACTTTTTATAGAGGAAGAAAGCAGAGTAAAGCAAATTGTTTCAAAAGAAGTAGGAATAAGTTAAACTTAGCAGATGTCTTTTGTCCACAAATTTCACTCAGCAGTCCTTTTTGGAGTGCCTACTGGGTCTTGGGGCACTACAAGGAGCACTTCTGCCCTGAAGGATTCACTTTCTGGCAGGGAAACAAAGAGGGAAGTAGACACTTTACAGTGCAGTGTTATAAGCACTGTAATGATAAGTATATACAAGATGCAGCTGGGGTTACAGAAGGAGCAATGCTTGAGTGGTGCTCAATTAGCATAAAATGACTCTTAATTGTTGAAGGAGTGGCAGAAGTAGTTAAGGATATAGGCAGAACAGCAAGAGCAGAACCACAAGGGTGTGAAAGTACATGTGTGTGGCTTGCTTATTGAAGCAGAATTGGGGTTTTCATAACCAAGCCAAGTGAGGGCCTGCAAGAGAGCACAAAGTGGGGTATTTGCCTGGGGGAGGAGTTGAACCTCTTGCTCTCAGCTGTTTGCCAGGGACTGGAGTGGAGAATTTGGGAAACACCCTTAAAAGAGCCCGGCATGTGTCCCCTGGAGTCTGGAGGATAAATTGCTGGTGTCTGACTCCTGTCTGCAGAAACCTGAAGGTTAGAAGCTGGTTGGAGCTGTCCCAATGGCAAGATGTGGCCATTTTAATAACAAATAACTCCTGGCTTCTTTTTGGTAGATGCTCCTAAAGAGATTTGAGATAGGTGAGGGTTATTCTCCCCACCCTAGTTTTGCTGCAAGCAGTCAGGCATGCCAAACAAGGAATTCAATCTGTTCAGTAAGTTCATTGAAGCCCCCAGTCTTTAGGTGCAAAAATCATCACTCTTACTAGTTTACTCAAAAGTGGATATAGCAGCTTGTCAGACTTGTTTTCCCTTAATATCCATGCTAAGCAGCAGGGATTCCCCTAAATCCAGTGGCTGGAAACGGGAACCTTCAGGAATCAAGCTTCAAGGACTGTCCTCCAAAGTCTCCTTCCTGGTTCTGCTGTCTGCCTGCTTAGTGTTTTTCCAGAGCCACTCTATCCTTGATCTTCTGTATTTTTTGTTGCTGCTTTCTAACCTACTTTATTTTGGAGATGATTTATATCACTTCACAAAGAGCACTGTCTTTTATAATGATTGCATAGTAGTCCATTGTGTAAACAAACCATAGTTTATTTAACATTTCCCTATTGGTGGACATTACAGACATGCTGCGGTGAGTGATACTGTTCCTGTGTCACGTTATACATGGTTGAATGTTTGCAGGTTACATACCAAAAGTAGAATTACTTCACAAAAGGTATGGGCATTTGTAATTTTGGTAGATAATGCCAAATTGCCCTTTAGGGAAGTACCAATTGACACTTGCCAACAACGTAGGAGCTTTCTGTTTTCCCCTGCCTCATCTATGGACTAGCAGTCTTAAAGATAAAAAAATGATGTCATTGTAGTTCTAATTTTAATTACAAGTAAGAGTGGACATAGTAACATATATCTGAGAACAGTCTTATTTACTTTCCTGTGAACCGATGATTTGAAACTTCCCCAAATTCTTGTGAGAATTTAATGAGGGGATCCAGGGGAAGTGCTTTCTATAGTGCCTGTCACATAGTATGTGCTCAGGAAATGTTAACTAGGATGATTAGTACTCTGGTAACTGAAAGAGCATTAACAGTGAAGGACACCTGATATGGTTTGGCTCTGTGTCCCCACCTAAATCTCATCTTGAATTGTAATCCCCACGTGGCAGGGGAGGGACCTGATGGAAGGTGGTTGGATGGGCGGTTTCCCTCATACTCGTCTGATGATAGTGAGAGAGTTCTCACAAGAGCTGATGGTTTTAAAAGTGTTTGGCAGTTCCCCCTTCGTACTCTCTCTCTCCTGCTGCCATGTAAGACGTGCCTTGCTTCCCCTTTGCCTTCTGCCATGATTGTAAGTTGCCTGAGGCTCCTCAGCCATGCAAACTGTGAGGCAAACCTCTTTCCTTTATAAATTACTCAGTCTCAGGTAGTATCTTTATAGCATTGTGAGAATGGACTGATAAAACACCTAAGTGTGGAATGCAGCTCTGTCCCTTACCAGCCATCTGCTCCTGACAAGTTTACTAATCTGAGTCCAGGTGTGCTAGGAACTTTGCATACTGTTCTCATTGATACCTTTGTACCTTTACAGCAGTTCTAGAAGGCGGCTGTGATAGCAGTATAGCCTGCTAGGAGATTTGGAAATTAAACCTGCCTTTAAGTTGTTAGGTTCTTCAACGGGGATGCAACCTTGATCTGTCTGCATTCAGACGTGTTGATGACTAACAATTGCTGTGTTTGAATGAGAGGCCAGACAATTGTTACTGCTTGTAAAGCTTTCCAGCTATAATGAAAGCGTTGTATTCAAATGTCTTATTGAGAGGCATCTCTATAATTGTAACAAATTGCAACCTGCAGTTGATTTTATATTCACTGGCTACTTCTGTAGGAAAAACAGCATACTGGTATAATGAAGTAAAGTTACCCTAATTGATGATCGAGCTGATCAAGATTCCTAATGGAAGTGCGTTGGGAAAATTCCATGATTGTTCATTTTTGACTTATTCTTACGGAGATTGCACCACTTGGATGTTTTCCACTGAAAAATGTTACCAACCAACTATCACCAGAACTTCTGTTGCATCTTTACTGTCCTTAAGGCTCTATGTACTATTTCCTGCTTATCATGATTGTAAAAGAGGAAAAAAACCAGTCCTATCTCATAAGGGACAGTTTTCCCCCTCCTTGTATCAGTGCTGTGTATCTGTCTCTGTGTATGTTTGTGTGAAATTGTTTTCTTTGATTTACCTCGTTCTCTTTCAGTTTGTCCTTAGAATTGTGGCTTATCTTTCCAGATAGCATATTAGTCCTCTTGAAAACAGCCACTGGGTGTTTACCTCCTTGTAGGGTGCACAGACTCTAGGATAATATCTTCTACACAGTGAGCACTCAGTGAATACTTGTTGTTCTTCACTGCTTTAAGTTTGACTTATTTTTGTTCAGAAGCTGCCTGACATCATGATCATTTCAGAAAGGTGAGGGAGCTCTAAGAGGGCTTGGAGTTATGTAGAGTATTGAATCAGGCTTTTGATATGCTACATTACTATGATCTTTGCATGAGACGGGTGATGAAATACCAAAGGGTATATACTTTTCTAAGATTCCAGTCTTCTTAAACCTTGAAAAAGTAGTTTTTATAAGTCTGATTTTATTGGAAAAGAAGTAAGTGCTATAATTATTCATTTATTTTCTTCATCTTAGCACTTCTACTGAAAAGGGAAAAAAGTGTTTCAAAATCTTTCCAAACTTCTAATGTGAAATTGTTTTTCAGTTAAAATCCAATGCAAACATATTGAACCTTATGTTAATCCTACATAATTCATTTTATTAACTATGACCAAATAGAACATCTGTTAAAATTCCATAATGCTAGCTTCATGGGAAAAGAAAAAAGTCCCTGTTTGCTCTTGGAATTTGTCCATTGTTTTATTATTCAGGCTTTCAGTAAATGTGTAATGAGACATTCTTTTTGATGGAAATATTAAACAAATGAAAATGAAATTTCCTCTTTTATCATAGAGGTTTATAAAATGAGTCACTTAATTGCATTTACATTATTGTAACTTTACTGGAGAGATGTTCTGTGAAGAATGAGTGCTGGTTCATTTGATTCATTCTTTAATTCAAGAACCTAAAATCATTACTCCTCAAACCTGGGCTTTAGCCTCTAGTGTTTCATCATCTCTTAAATAAGCAAACATTTTTAGGAAGAACAATTGAGTAAAATTATCTTAATGTGGAAGTATTAGTCTAGCCATTCAGTGCATAGTTTCTCATGTTTCGTTTACATGAAACCAGCTGCTATTTACTTTTTTCCTTCCTTGGACAAATTTCATTTATGCTGTGAAGTGACTTGAAAATGCTGCATATTTCCATTGTTGCATGTTGGCCATGTTGTCCTAAAGGGGCACCAGTTCCTGTGTATTTGGTGTGTGGAATGTGAATGCAATAATATGATGCTTCACTGTAAACACATTGGAAGCTATTGGATACAGGTGGAAATTATCTCTTAATTCTTTATTTAAACGTTGTGATCATAAACCATAGTGTTGAGAAGTAGCTCTTTGTTGTTGTTCCTTTGTGGTTTTCATCCCATGTGAAATATCCTCTTTCTTCATCTTCGTGAGTCCATTTGGATTGCATTTAGGCTGCAAATAACAGAAAATTTGACTGCAGTAGTTTCACCAAAGAAGTTTTCTGTTTTTTCCTTTTCTAACAAATCTGAAGATGATCATTCTAAGGCTGGTGTACTGATTAGATGAGGGCAAGGAGAATCCAGCTTTTTCATTTTGCCTGGCTAACTTTAATGCTCTGGCTAATTGACTCATGGTCACAAAATGTCTGCTCTACTTTCAGGCATCATAGTTCCATTCCAGACATGAAGAAGGGGAAGGGCATGAGGCAGTACTAACTTTATCTGTCCTTTTGTTTATCTCGAAAACAAAAACTTTCCTGGGACAGACGGTATATCAGGGCCTTTCTGAGTTGCGTGGGGATTGGGAAGTTGAGTATGAGCTTTTCAGTGTAGTAGATGAAGTGAGGCAAAGGGTGGACTGGGGGCAGTGTGACTACCGTTACTGAGTCACCCCACAGGATCTGCCATATTCTGTCCCTTCCCTTCCAGCTAAAGTTTCATCTCTTCAGAGAGAAGACCATTTCATACGTCTGTAGCTTCAGCCCACATGTGGGCATCCATGAGTACTTGTTTTTGGTCATTCTCCTTTGTAAATGGAAATGTCTGTTCATTTTTTTTTTTCTGCTGCCTTTGTTCTTTTGGGCACCAGTATGGAAACTCATCTTTAAAAATCATTTGGTGATCTCACTGAAATTATTTTGAAGACATGAATTTACTTCTGAGTTATTTGCTTTTATATATAGTTTTGATTTTAAAGTTAAAATCTCAGAATCCCTCTTATATTGATATATTCATATGTAAACACCTCAAAAATGTGTGTCATTTTAAATGGAAATAAATGACATTTACCAAGTACTTAGAATGTTCCAGTCACTGTGCTAAGTTCTTTACATACATTATTTCACATAATCCTCACAGTAGCCCAAAACACGATCCCTACTTGACAGACACTAAAGCTTGGTAAGTTTGTGGTTGGCCCAGGGTCTCCTACCGGTAAGGAAGAGATCAGAGGACTCCAGAATCCATGAACTTAACCTTTATGGTGAGCTGTGTATTTTACATTTTATTAACAGATACATTTTTCTGGGGAGGAAAAAACATATTTAAAATGAATAATCATATTTATATCTGTAGTCTTTAAGCCTTTAGATAGGCGTTAGTGCCAGGATTTTGGGGAAACTGGAAGTGTACATGATATTAAAAATAAATAGAGGAAATAAGCAAGTGTAAGGAATCTGTGTTGATGGAAGTGTTCGTGAAGAACTGTGGCTTATAAGTGCATATTATCACATGTTTGCATGATTTTCCCTTATCTAGATGTTAGTTCACGTGCCTCTTCTCTGAGGGACCTCCTGTGATCACTCCAGCTAAAATAGATCATTCACCTGTTACCCGATCACTTACCTGTTACCTTTTCATGCACCGATGTTTGAAATTACCTTCATTTCTTATTCAGAAATTAATTAATTACTGCTGTCTTCCCTCCACTAGAATGTATGCATCAGGAGGGCAGATGCCTCCCACTTTGTTTCCTACTCTTAATCCAACACGTAGAAGAGTGTCTGGAACATAGCACTCAGAAAATATTTAACAAACCGATGACTTAATCATACTTGCTTCTCAAAAGCAGACCAGTTTTAAGTACTTAGATATTTAAGATCTGCAGATACATTTAGCAAGAATTGTGGAGTTCTCACTTAATTCCTATACAAGCTAATGGTTTTCTACCAGATAAACTCTCTGTACTTCCATTGAGATTTTCTTTTCTTATCGTATTTACTGCTGTCCACAGATAGCTCTTATTTTAATTTTGTCATTTCTAGTTATAGTTACTCCTGTAACTGTTTCATATATTCAAAACAGGTTTTGAAATGATACGTGAAAATAATAAAACAACTTATGAAGAAGATCCTTCATCAGGTGTGTGCAAATTGTCTCTGGTGAATACCGTGTGGGTCAGCAATTACCCTTGATGTTCTCATTACTGTATACTGTCTTATTGTCTGAATAAACACCATCTTATATGGAGTATTAAGAAACTGTATATGTAAGAAAACTAAATTTGAAGGTCAAATCTAGTTTTTTAGATTGTGTAATTCAAAAATAGTGATTGGAATCATTCAAAGGAAATTAAAATGTTTATCTGTGGGTTCGACTGCTTGGCTGCAGATTACTTTGGGATCACATAATGAAAATAGTTACAATTTGAATACTAATTATGATCGTTTACTTTACATATATTTTCCTAATCCTTAAACTGTAAGACATTAGCCTATTTGTACAGATCATAAATAGAGGCTTAGAAAAATTAAGTAATACAACTAGGAGGTGGCAGGACTGGAATTGGAGGTCAAGTCTGCATAATTCCAAAGCCTGTGATTCTCGTTACACTTTGCCTCCTGTTTGTGTCTTACAGATAAATTCACTGATAGAATTTTTCAATAAATCCTAAGAAAATAACGTGATGGGAGATCTGCAAGACGTGAACCAAATCTTGACTTGAGTGAGAAGTGGAGCACAATTTCTCAGTGTTAGAGGATTCTAAAGCATAGAAATGGAACCGTTTATATGGGCAGAACACAATGAGAGGCTTCTAAATTAGCCATTAATATTGATTTCCGCATCCTTTTTCATCTGGCCTTTATGAAGGGTGCTTAAAAATGTTTTGACTGATTGTAGTCTTCTGTCCTTTTTTGTTCCCTGAGCTGCATGATGTGTTCTGAGAAACAGTAGAGTAGGTGGAAAAACGTTGATAATCTTTGGACTTGAAGTGGTTTTGGTACATAGCCAAGTAACTAGCAGATAATTTATTGACTAGTGGAGAAGCAGAAATTTTTGTGAGAAGAGGATTTTTTTTTTTCCCTTTTTGAATATACTCTGCTTTTTGTTACTGAACTTCTCAGTGCAAAACTCACGTTACAGAAGATCACACTAGAGGGCGCACAATGCCTGTGTTTTAAATGTTGGTGGCAAAAACCTCAGCATGGACTTGGGAGTTGCTTCCTGGCACTGTTTGGGGGGGGAAAAAAAAAGATTCAAATTAGAAAATGAAAATTTAAGCATAATAGTGTTTTCTGATCAAGATACCTGAATGGGTAAATTTGTGTTATCTTTTGATACATATGTGCATGGAGTTGTATTTATTTAGGTTCTAATTTTTTAAAACTTTTACCATGGAAAAATTTAAAGAAACACAAAAAAGATTAGTAAAATGAATACCTGTAGTCTCATCAGTTACCAGCTCTTGAGCCATGTTGTTCCATCTGTACCAAAGCCTACTTCCCACACGTCTGCATGATATTGAAGCAAATACCAGACATTGTGATTTCATCCAGAAATATGTCACTATGCATCTCTAAAAGATAACTGTAAACATAATGTATAAAAATGAATGTCGTAACAGAAAGACAAATACTGTATTATATGTGTAAACTAAGAAAGTCAAATTCATAGAAGCAGAGAGTAGAACCATGGTTCCCTGGGGTTAGGGAGTGGGTAAATGGGGAGATGTTGGTCAAAGGGTACAAATGATCAGTTATAGGATCAACAAGTATTTAAGGTACAGTGTGAAAAGTGATGGATGTGTTAATTAATTGGATTGTGGTAATCATTACACAATGTGTATCAAATCATCATATTGCTCACTTTAATATATATAATCTTTATTTGTCAGTTATTTTAAAAAATGAGTATCATAGTTTAGAAGTATTTCCCCAAAGCTATTTATCACTTACAAAGGGGAAAATAGTAATTTTACATTTGGAAAGACTGGCAGTCGCTATTTTATCCAAGTGATAAAGATTAACATCACCAGTAATAAGATTATATTAACATCATACATCCCTAATATAATCCACCAAGGACACAATGTAACTCCTTTGGTCTTCTTGCCAAAGATGCATAATCTCAATGTGTTCATGAGAAAACATCAAACAAACCCAAATTGAGAGACATTTTACAGAATTGTCAAAGTCGTGATAAAGAAAGATGAAAGAACTGTCACAAATAAGAGGAGACTAAGGAGACAAAACAAGTAAGTGCGGTGTAGAATCCTAGATTTGATCCTGGAACAGAAAAGATTTTGGGAAAAACTGGTAACATTCAAAATCTGTAATTTAGCTGTTAGCATTGCAGCAAAATTGGTAGCTGGTTTTGGTAAGGGTACTCTGGTTAAGTTATTAACATTAGAGAAGTCAGTGTATATGTGAACTCTACTATTTACGCAACTTTTATGAAAGTTTGTTTTAAAAAACCAAAAAACTAAAATGCCAGATTTGGACATTGTATGAAATACATAATTTTAAAGTCATCTTCTAAAATAATAAGTTAAATTTAAAATTTAATTTCTTTTATTGTTAACTTGTATCAAAATAATATATGCAATTAGTAACAACCCAAATAATGTAGAAAGATTTAGGATGAAAAACAAGTCTCCTGCCCATCCCTCTCCATTCTGGTTCCACTCTCTAGAGGTAGCCCCTTTTTTTTTTTTTTTTTTTTTAAATTAATTTTAACTTTTATTTTTAGTTCCTATTTCATCAGTACTTTCAGATAATATATTTAAATGTCTGTTTTAAATTTTGTCAATAAATAAAGTCTGTTGAGTCTTTGGGATGGAAGATGTGATTAAGCTCACATTATTTTCCTCCTCAACCCTGTTTCATTCTAGCATTCCAGTTATAAATTTCATTCCTCTGGTCATTTTAGAAACTTTAAGTCATATATTTGTTTATTCCTTATCCTACAAACTTTCAACATCTTACAATTTTCTCTTGACATGATGAGGCTGTTGCTTTCTTTTTGCCACCTTGTCCTCCTTAACCTGCAAATTTCACTTTCTGGAAAGACTTCTCTCAGCTATACTTTCATTATACATTGTGGAGAGGGTTGACAATTTCATCCTGTCTTTTACCCTCAGTCACTTCTTTCATACTTTTTCTGTATTGATTCCAAAAGTAGAGTACTGGTGAACTAGTGTTTGTATTATTGAGAAGACTTCATGAATGATCAGACCACGTAGTGTGCTAAGGCTGTATTTTTGTGTGTGTGTGGGACTTACACCCTGAGAGATGGTATCAGCATCAGAGTCAAATAGACCTTCTTTTCTTGCACTCTATCAGTTGCTACAATTTAATTTACAACATTTGGGGCTTGAGCTTATCTTTTTTTCTTGGAGTTTCTAATTGCCTTTTCTATGTGAAAAAGGCATTATTTGCATTATTTTTAAATATAACAACTTTGAAAACATACTGTCTTTTGTCCTGAGTCCCCTTTTCCCCTGGGAATCTTGGAATCCTTCATTCTCCTTTTCTAATCCTGTGTTATAATTCACTGTGTCTGGGCTTCTATTCATGGCCTTCTTGGGTCAGATTTGCTGTTTCCTGAAGGCTGCAGAGCATAGTGGTTCAGACTAGGGCTTTGTGGTCAGGCAGCCTAGGTTTTGCCGACAGCTCTGCCTCTGTTAAGCTTACACCTGGTGCTATAGTGTCCTCATCGAATGAAAATGCTTTAAGATATGATAAATATAAGAATATAGTTCATTTGTTTGAAGGCTTTTATTTGATCCTGATTTTTTGGGGGGAGGTCAAGTAATTATCTTTCTCTAGTGTCTATTATTTTACAAATCTCTCATTAAAGACAGCCTATGATAACCATTCTAATGATTCTTTGGCCTCAAA
The DNA here is from genome assembly GCF_024542745.1 of Macaca thibetana thibetana. Classification (NCBI taxonomy): domain Eukaryota; kingdom Metazoa; phylum Chordata; class Mammalia; order Primates; family Cercopithecidae; genus Macaca; species Macaca thibetana. The sequence continues at coordinate 120,636,230 of NC_065579.1, forward strand.
TGTGTTTCATTGATTTTTTTTTTTCAATAGTAGGAAGGAATTATGTTAATGTTATGATTCTTAGAAAAGCATTTTGATCTTATTAGTTTAGTGTGTATCCTAATTATGTTTTGGAAATAAGTGGTTAAATTGATCTGTGGTAGTCTTACAAATGGATTACCAAGTTTCTGATAAAGCTTGCCTATGTCTTGATCCACGTATTTTAAGTCTTTCCTATCATCAGTGAATTTTTCCATACTTCTGTTTTAGAGAATGGAATGATGACTAAAGTTAAAAATCACTTCGGGACAAAATTTATTATCTTTCATAGGGTAAATGACAAACATGTCATTTGCCTGGTAGAAGATACCAATAGTATCTGTGTTCACAGTCATCTATGCTGTGTTTCATGTTGACTCACAAAGATCTTGTGATAATTAGACTCTCGGCTGGTTTATCTTTTGGTTCACACAATTGTTTGCCAAGGTTGTCTCATCCTTATAGACATTTAATATGAGTTTGAAAAAGTAGTGAGAACAATCTTAATCTCAATCTTAATCTTAATCTCAATCATTAAGTTTTGATGGAGTGAAAACACCAAAGGTTTGGTATACAGTTGCCTCTTGGTAACTGGTAAGTTCTTACCACATTATTTTTCTGTATTTGAAGGAGAAAGTACGTTGAATTTATCCAGCATCTGCCATATGCCAGACTAGGTACTTTTCATATATAGTTTTTTCATTTAATCCTCACAATAATTCTCAATCATTATTGCCAACTGAATAGTTGGAAAGTACGTACCTCTTTAATACCTTGTCCTGATTCCCACTCAATCTCTAATGTTCATCTACCTTGTAAACCATTTTATATGCTAACAGACGTTTCTCTGTTTAATATCAGTGAGAAAACTGACCCTTGGTGGTGTAACTTGATCTATGTAAAGCAAGAAACACTGTTAGTGGAAGGCAGAGTTGGGCTCTGAATTCTTTGAACTCTTAAAGCTCTTATCGTAACAATGTATGTATTTCCTTTCTACTGTTTGAGGTATGAGTGAGGAAGTTTGAAATGAGTAGTAACACCACATTTTTCTTTTTTCCTGCCTCTCCACCTTTTTATTTTGAAAAATTACAATTTACAGAAAAGGTGAAACGTGTATTTTTTTCCCCAAGATTCACCAATTAACATTTTGCTTTGTCTGCTCTGCCCCTTTTTTTTCTCTTTTTTTTTTCTGAAATATTTTAAGTAAGTAGCAGACAATCTGATACTTATTCAGTATTTCAGCATGTCTCCTAAGAATGGAGTCATAACTTCTCATAACTACAATGCCATTATCACACCCAAGAAATTTAATATTAACTAACTAATATTATCTAATATGTGGTCAATTTCCCTGTTGTCCCAGTGATAAAAGCCTTATAACTTCTTTCTCTCCTCAGGATGCTGTAAAGGATCATACCTTGCATTTGGTTGTCAGGGTCCCCAACCTTTTTTATTTCCTCCATGTCGTTGACTTTTGTGGAGTCCAAGATATTTGTCCTGTAAACGGTCCCATAATCTGGATTATCTGAGTTCCCTATTATTAGACTCAGGGTAATTGTTTTTTTTTGTTTTTGTTTTTGTTTTTTTTTTACATGGATAAGTATTTTTGGGTGTTTCTCATTGAATTGTACCAGGAGGCACAAAAAGTCTTATACTTGGTGAGTTTAATTGTTTGATTATGTTGTTTTCTAGTTTTTTATACACTAAAGGTTCAATTATCCTTTGATGTTAAGCAGCAATCTATGGGGTAATATTTTGAGGACACATGATTATCCTGTTCCCCAATAATCTTTCACCTAATGGTTTTAACATCTGTGGATACTTCTTGTCTTAAGCATTTATTACATTGGTGATTGCAAAATAATGATTTTCCTAATACTATCATTTTTCTATGAATTTGTTAGCTGGCATTCTTCTGTAGGGAAGAGTTTCCTCCCTTGCCCTCCAGATCCTTTTAAAAAAATCCCCATGGACTCATGGATTTTAAAACATAGCCTAATTGAGATACAATTCATGTACCAGACAGTTTACTCATTTAAAGTGACAGTTCAAGGGATTTTAGTGTATTCATAAGTATGTGCAATCACTACCATAGTCATGGATTCTTTTTTGTTTGGGAATCATAGTCTATTACCATTATTATTATTATTCTTTTGATCCTTAAATTGTCCCAAATTTGGCCAGTGGGAGCCTCTTCAGCCTACTTCTGTGCTCATGTGACATTTCCCCATTAGTCTTTTTTTGAGATAGAGTCTCATTCTGTTGCCCAGGCTGCAGTACAGTGGCATGATCTTGGCTCACTGCAACCTCTGCCTCCCAGGTTCAAGTGATTTTCCTGCCTCAGCTTCCTGAGTATCTGGGATTACAGGTGCGCACCACCACACCCAACAAATTTTGCATTTTTAATAGAGATGGAGTTTCACCAAGTTGGCCAGGCTGGTCTCAAACTCCTGACCTCAAGTGATCTGCCCACCTTGGCCTCCCAAAGTGCTGGAATTAGGCATGAGCCACCGTGCCCAGCCCCCATTAGTCTTTGAGAACCTCCTTGCTGGTGTAGCAAGGTATCTTAGTCTTACCTTGTACTCTCCCTGCCCCAGTCCTGTAGTCAGCCCTTCCCCAAGGGGGCCTTGATTCCTTTTGGTGGGGAATGGTGTTTAGAAGCTATAGGAGTATCATTGCATCTAGGCTCTTTTATTGGACAGAAAAAAATGAAATTATGTCATCTTTCCCATTTCATATATTTACATCAGGCAAGAACACAGAATTATGATTTATTTAAAAAATTATACTGTAAAGGTCTTTCCCGTGTACAGTGCTGTGAATTCAGTGTATGTATAGATTTGTATAACCATCATCACAATCAAGATACAAAACATTTCCATCATCCCAAACTCCATTGTGCTACTCTTTGTAGTCATACTCATTTCCCTGCTTCTTACTGCTGGCAACTTTACTGATCTGTTCTCCATCACTATAGTTTTTTATTTTTGAGAATGTCATTTAAATGGCATTACAGAATATACAGCCTTTTCAGGTTGCCTTCTGTCACTCAGCATAATGCCTTTGAGGTTCATCCCGATCATTGCATGTATCAATAGTTTCTTTTTATTGCAGGGTGGTATTCCATTGTTAGGACGTATAGTGGAATACAAAAATTATGGTTTATCCTTTGATCTGTTGAAGGACATATGAGTTCTTTTGGGGTCATTATGAAGAGAATTGCTATTAATAGTCATGTACAAGTTTTTGTGTGAACATCATTTTCATTTTTCCAGGGTAGAAACTCAGGAATGGATTTGCTGGGCTGTATGTTGAGTGTATATTTAGCTTTATTAGAAACCGTGAACTCTTTTCTTTTTTTCTTGAGACAGGGTCTCACTGTGTTACCCAGGCTGAGCGCAGTGGCGCAGTCTTGACTCACTGCAACCTCTATCTCCCGGGCTCAAGCGATCCTCCTACCTCAGCATCCTGAGAAGCTGGGACTACAGGCATGTACCACCACACCTGGCTAATTTTTGTATTTTTTTGTAGAGATGGGTTTTCACCATGTTGTCCAGGCTGTTCTCAAACTCCTGGGCTTAAGCAGTCTGCGTACCTTGGCATCCCAAAGTGCTGGTGTTATAGGTATGAGCCACTGCGCCTGGCCCAAACTCTTTTCTATAGTGACTGTACAATTTTACATTCCCACCAGCAGTATATGGTTAGCACTTCATACTGTCAGGATTTTTATTTTAGTCATTTTAGTAGGTGTGTAACGATACCCCATAATGGTTTTATTTATTTATTATTGTTTTAACCTTAGTTGACTCTTTAATCACAGAAGTTAAATAGTCCAGAATATAAATTTATTTGCAAAAAAGAACCACACATATTTATGGGAGAGAAACTTTCTATAAGATTGAAAGTTTAGAATATTGAGACCTCTATGTCTTGAACATGGTATCTCCATTTACTTTAATCTCCATTTTCTTTAATGTTTTGAAAATACTTTATAAATTTGTTGACTGTTATTGAGTATTTTTTGATTTATTCCAGGTAATATTTTCTGATGCCACTGAAATGTTATCTGTGTCTTCACTTTTTTATGCTAAAATATTTTAAAGTAAATTGATATTACACACTTAAATATTTCAGTATAGGCTGGGCATGATGGCTCATGCCTGTTATCCCAGCACTTTGGGAGGCCGAGGTGAGAGGATCACTTGAGCCCAGGGGTTTGAGACTAGCCTGGGCAACATAGTGAAACCATGTTTCTACAAAAAAAAAAAAAAAAAAAAAAAAAAAAAAAAAAAAAATTGCTGCCTGTGGTGGTGCACACCCATAGTCCCAGCTACTTGAGAGGCTGAGGTGGGAGAATCTCTTGAGCCCAGGAAGTAGAGTCTGCAGTGAGCTTAGATTATGCCACCATACTCCAGTATGGGCAACAGAGCAATGTTAGAAAAACTGCTGAGTGCTGGAACTCTAATCTGCTATCAGAAAGGGAATAAAAGTCCTGAAAACATAGTTTCATATGATAAAGTAAAACTGAAGATCCATAAAAGCTGATTTTCTCCGCCACTGGCAGGTATATATATACCTAACAGAAATGCACATGTGTACCAAGAGACACATGCAACAGTGTTCATATCAGTATTGTTTATAATAGGAAAAATTTGAGATAAATATTAATATAAGAAAAATAAACTATGATATGGAAGTGCATGGAATAATACACAGCAGTGTGAAAAGAACAAACTGCAGCTCTTGCAACAACATGGATTAGTCTCAACAAACTTCATAACAAAAAAGAGATGCAAAGTAATATATAGTGTAAGTGTCCATACAGAACTCAGAAGCAGGGCTTGCCACATTTTCAAATGGTGCAGCAAATATATATCCATCTATTGAGATACCAAGAAAACATGGTTAAAAGTTAATTGAGAATTTGGGTGAAGAATATGCAAAAATTCATTGAACTATTTTGTTACCATTTTGTAGGTTGGAGATTTTTCAACATAAAAAGATAGGAAAGGGTTAAAAATCAGATAAAGCTAATTTATGTAGTTTTGGAGTATAAACACGGGTAGTAAAATGGTAAGAAAATACTACAATTAAGAACAGTACCAACTCTGGGAAGAAGGATGAACTTTTGCTGAGGAAGAGCCTAGCAAGGGTCTTCTGGTGCTGGTCATTTATTTACCTGGGTAAATGTGTGAACTTTCCTTTATAATTATCTATTAAACTATCCATATGAATTCTATGCATTTTTGATATACATATTTCACAGGAGAAAAAAGGTAAAAACAATGTAATGAGGTATATGAAAATGCTTTCAAAGAAAGATTGCTATACACTTGTTAAACATTATTATTTTTTTTAAACCTGCATTTGCTTTGTAACAAGTGAAGTGAGTAAGGGGATTTTTGCTATGTGAGTCATTTACTTGACATAAATTTATCAAAGGCACTTACTGAGGACCAATTTTTGAGGCTACCAATATAATGTCATCTTACTTTTACTAAGGTAGTTCTTACACAGCCATCAATTCTGAATCTTGTTTAGTTTGGTAATACTAGGTAATAGATTCTTTTAAATAATCCCCATGAACTGCAGTATGATACCCTCATACTCATTTTGGTAGATATTCTAACATATGCAACTTAAAAAATTGTTATAAGAAAAACTTGAGCCCAGGAGTTGGAGCCCTGAGTAACAGCGAGACCCTGTCTCAAAAAAACATATCCAAAAACACAATGGATGAAAATCTTATACTTGCTGAAATATCATACATGATTTATATTGTTCATGTATAAATTTTGCCTCTTTTCAATAGCTTTTTTCACATTTTCTCATGATTTCACAGTATTTTTTGTGAAAATTGGAAGTCAGAAGTTGGTCAGAATTTCACATTCTCAAATTGACTTGTAATATGTTGATATTAATTCACTCTACTTTGTCATCTAAATCAATATCAAAATCTAAATCATCACTTTAACTTTTTCTGCAGCTTCTTCGGTGGTTAGAACTTAGATTATTTTCAGTAATTTTTGTTTTTTTTCTGGTTCTTTATTAAACAGAATAATAGTGACTTCTTCATTTCTACATTTTGTGCAGACTTCACATTCACAGGCACATAGTCTACACATTATGTGATAAGAATCCTCCACTGACATTTATAAACATTTAACACATTTTTTTAGGTTTTGATAATGGTTTGTGTTTATTATAGTTTATTAATGCATGCCATTCAGGAACTTCTTTACAGAGCTGGCATATCCCATCATGAAATTTTGCGTTTATTTTCTTGGTCTGAACACTCTTACCAAACTTGGTGTTTTTTTTGTTTTGTTTTGTTTTTTGTTTTTGAGACAGGGTCTTGCTTGCTCTTTCACCCAGGCTGGAGTGTAGTGGCATGATCTCAGCTCACTGCAAACTCCTCTTCATGGGTTCAAAACTTGGGGGTTTTTTTGTGCTTTTTTTTTTTTTTTTTTGAGACAGAGTTTTACTCTGTCACCCAGGCTGGAGTACAGTGGTGCAATCTTGGCTCACTGCAACCTCTGCTTCCCAGGTTCAAGTGATTCTCCAGCCTCAGCCTCCTGAGTAGCTGGGATTACAGGTGCCCACCAGCACTCCCGGCTAATTTTTGTATTTTTAGTAAAGAAAGGGTTTCACCCTGTTAGCCAGGCTGGGCTCCAACTCCTGACCTCAAGTGGTCTGCCTGCCTTGGCCTCCCAAAGTGCCGGGATTACAGGCGTGAACCACCATGCCTGGCCCAAAACTTGTTATTTTTGAAGCCAGGTGTATTCTGGTGTTTCTGAGGCCTGGAACGAACCACATTGCCCTTCTGGGAGCTAACCACAGGAACAACCACCCTGCCCTTAGTAGAGGGGAAGTAATGCAGGGAAGACCAACAAACTACTCCCAGGAGTTGATGCTATGTCTCATAATGGTTTTACTTTTCAGTTCCCTAATGGCTAATGATGTTGAACATCTTTTCATATGCTTATTTGCCATCCTTGCATCTTTTTTTCGTGAAGTATCTGTTCAGTCTTTTGTTCATTTTTAATTGTATGGTTTCTTTTGGAGTTTCAAAAGTTCTTTATATATTTGCGATGTTCGTCCTTTACTCTTATGTGATTTGCAGTATTTTCTAATCTGTAACTTGTAATTTCTGTAAAACAGTATTACTTGCAAAGTTAAAAGTTTTAAATTTTGGTAAAGTTCAATTCATTTTTTCTTTTATGAATCATACTTTGGATGTCATCTCTAGGAACTCTGCCTAACTCTCAGTCATTAAGATTTTCTCTCATATTTTCTTCTAAAAGTTTTATAGCTTTATGTTTTATATTTACATCTATGATCCATTTTGAGTTGATTTTTATTTAAGGAGTGAGGTTTAGCTCAAGGTTTGTTTTTTGCATATGTAGATGTACAGTTGTTCTAACAGCATTTGTTGAAGAGTTTTTTTTTTTTTTTCTTTTTCCTCACTGAAATGCTTTTGCATCTTTTCAAAAAATCAGTTGGCCAGATTAGTATGAGTCTGTATCTGGAAGAAATATATATATTGAGGAACCTGTGTATATAGGTTCCAAGTAATGTCTTTGTTTTTCTTTATTTAGGTGTTTGTTTTCATATTTTTGAACATCGCAGTCTTGAAAGATGATGTTTTGATTTTCTGAGACCTTTCCTTTCGTTTTTTTATTTCATTTTTCTCGAGACAAGGGTATTGCTCTGCCACCAAGGCTGGGGTGCAGTAGCACAATTTCACTCACTGCAGCCTCCTTTCTGGATTCAAACGCCACCTGAATAGCTGGGATTACAGGCATGCACCACCATGCCTGGCTAATTTTTATATTTTTAATAGAGGCGGGGTCTCACCATGTTGGCCAGTCTGGTCTTGAACCCCTGGCCTCATGTGATCTGCCCAGCTGAGCCTCCTGAAGTGCTGGGATTACAGGCATTAGCCACCGTACCTGGCTTGTTTGTTTTCTTAGTTGATATGATGGCTATCTTAAAAAAATTTCAAAGAGGGCTGGGCATGGTGGCTCATGGCCTGTAATCCCAGCACTTTGGGAGGCTGAGCCTGGCGGATCACGAGGTCAGGAGATTGAGACCATCCTGCCTAACTCAGAGAAACCCCATCTGTACTAAAAATACAAAAAATTAGCTGGGTGTGGTGGCGGGTGCCTGTAGTCCCAGCTACTCAGGAGGCTGAGGCAGGAGAATGGCATGAACCCAGGAGGCGGGGCTTGCAGTGAGCTAAGATTGTGCCACTGCACTCTAGCCTGGGCAACAGAGCGAGACTCCATCTCAAAAGAAAAAAAAAATCTCAAAGTGTCGTCTTGTCTTTTCTCTCCTAAAACATCTCTTTGTTCCTTTTCTTTTTTTTTTTTAAGTGATAGAAAGGACTGACTTTTTAGTCACTGTTTTTACATTTCAATAATTGGTTATCTTTCACCTTTTTTCTGTCTCTATTTTTCTGAAAATGCCTATTTTCTCTTGCATTACTGTACTCTTAATATGTAGACAGTGGATTAGAAGCTCAGTTCTTCTTTTTTGAATCATAGTATAGTTACTATTAATTCCTTATATAGATCGTGCCGTTTTTAAAATTCTTGCTGTTGCATTATCATGTAGTAAAAATAGTCTCAACATTCACCTACTGGAAGGAGGAAAAGGTGCTGTGTATTTTGTTTTATCCAAGCACGAACCTTCTTTGCTTTGAGTTGTCTTCCTTACAATATCCTATAAAATACAAAATCTGAAGTGAGTCACTAAGATTACTGTTTACTTTGTGCTGAAATAAACCTAGAACCTAAATTATTTACTTCTTATTGTAGCACTGACTTCTTAGAATTGAAACTCTAAAAATCATGGAATTAATGTGAAGTTTTTAATGCAGAGGACAGATTATAGAAATTTTCTTTGTACACTATCACTAAATGTTTACTATAGTTTTGAGAATAATATTGTTACTGAAGTGGTGACCCAGTAATTTTTAGTTCACCAGAAAACATTTATAGAGTGAGTGTAGGGTACAGAGCTATAGAATTAGCCATGTGTGGATGGGACAGAGGAGAGAGATTCTACCCCTAGACAGCCTCTCCTATTTGTGTGTGGAAATGCATGGATATTTGTAAAGCAGTTCATTAGTAGTTGAACATTCAGTAGTTGGATATTAAAAGTGTTGGAGTGCTGGCAAGATACGAACAGACACTCAAGGAGTGAATCCTTGAATGTCTCTGAATGAGGTGAATTTTGGACAGTCCTTTTAGACAACTTAGAAAAAGGAAGGGTAGAGTAATGGAATTGATACGTTGACATTGGAAAGCATTTTTTTTTTTTTTAATTACGCTTTAAGTTCTGCGATACATGTGCAGCAGGTTTGTTATATAGGTATACACGTGCCATGGTGGTTCACTGTAACCATCAACCTAAATACAAATACCTAAATACATTAGGTATTTCTCCAATACTATCCCTCCTCTACCTCCCACCCCCACCCCTCAACAGGCCCCAGTGTGTGATGTTCCCCCTCCCTGTGTCAATGTGTTCTCATTATTCAACTCCCACTTATAAGTGGGAACATGCGCTGTTTGGTTTTCTGTTCCTGTGTTAGTTTGCTGAGATTAATGGGTTCCAACTTCATATCCCTGCAAAGGACATGAACTCATCCATTTTTATGGCTGCATAGTATTCAATGGTGTATATGTGCCACATTTTCTTTATCCAGTCTATCATTGGTGGGCATTTAGGTTGGTTCCAAGTCTTTACTATTGTGAATAGTGCTGCAATAAACACACTTGTGCATGTGTCTTTTTTTTTTTTTTTTTTTTTTTTTTTGAGACGGAGTCTTGCTCTGTGCCCCAGGCTGGAGTGCAGTGGCGCGATCTCGGCTCACTGCAAGCTCCGCCCCCCGGGGTTCACGCCATTCTCCTGCCTCAGCCTCCCAAGTAGCTGGGACTACAGGCGCCCACCACCACGCCTGGCTAGTTTTTTGTATTTTTTTTTTTTAGTAGAGACGGGGTTTCACGGTGTTAGCCAGGATGGTCTCGATCTCCTGACCTTGTGATCCGCCCGCCTCGGCCTCCCAAAGTGCTGGGATTACAGGCTTGAGCCACCGCGCCCGGCCGTGCATGTGTCTTTATGGTAGAATGATTTATAATCTATTGGGTATATACCCAGTAACAGGATTGCTGGGTACAATGGTATTTCTGGTTCTAGATCATTGAGGAATCGCCATACTGTCTTCCACAATGGTTGAACTAATTTACACTCCCACTAACAGTGTAAAAGCGTTCCTATTTCTCTACATCCTCTCCAGCATCTGTTGTTTCCTGACTTTTTAATGATCGTCATTCTAACTGGCATGAGATGGTATCTCATTGTGGTTTTGATTTGCATTTCTTTAATGACAAGTGATGATGAGCATTTTTTCATATGTTTGTTGGCCACAAAAATGTCTTCTTTTGAGAAGTGTCTGTTCATATCCTTCACCCAATTTGTGATGGGGTTGTTTTTTTCTTGTAAATTTAAGTTCCTTGTAGCTTCTGGATATTAGCCCTTTGTCAGATGAATAGGTTACAAAAATTTTCTCCCATTCTGTAGGTTGCCTGTTCACTCTGATGATAGTTTCTTTTGCTGTGTAGAAGGTCTTTAGTTTAATTAGATCCCATTTGTCAATTTTGGTTTTTGTTGCCATTGCTTTTGGTGTTTTAGTCATGACGTCTTTGCCCATGCCTATGTCCTGAATGGTATTTCCTAGGTTTTCTTCTAGGGTTTTTATGGTTTTACGTCTTAACATTTAAGTCTTCCATCTTGAGTTAATTTTTGTATAAGGTGTAAGGAAGGGGTCCAGTTTCAGTTTTCTGCATGTGGCTAGCCAGTTTTCCCAACACCATTTACTAAATAGGGAATCCTTCCCCCGTTGCTTTTTTGAGGTTTGTCAAAGATCAGATGATTGTAGATGTGTGGCATTATTTCTGAGGCCTCTATTCAGTTCCATTGGTCTATATATCTGTTTTGGTATCAGTACCATGCTATTTTGGTTTACTGTGCCTTGTCGTATAGTTTGAAGTCAGGTAACGTGGTGCCTCCAGCTTTGTTCGTTTTGCTTAGGATTGACTAGGCTATGCAGGCTCTTTTTTGATTCCATATGAAATTTAAAGTAGTTTTTTTCTAATTCTGTGAAGAAAGTCAATGGTAGCTTGATGGGAATAGCATTGAATCTATAAATTACTTTGAGCAGTATGGCCATTTTCATGATAATGATTCTTCCTACCCATGAGCATGGAATGTTTTTCCATTTATGTGTGTGCTCTCTTATTTCCTTGAGGAGTGGTTTGTAGTTCTCCTTGAAGAGGTCCTTCGCATCCCTTGTAAGTTGTAGTCCTAGGTATTTTGTTTCCTTTGTAGCAATTGTGAATGGAAGTTCAGTCATGATTTGGCTGTTTATCTGTTACTGGTGTATAGGAATGGTTGTAATTTTTGCACATTGATTTTGTATCCTAAGACTTTGCTGAAGTTGCTTATCAGCTTAAGGAGATTTTGGGCAGAGACGATGGGGTTTTCCAAATGTACAATCATGTCATCTGCAAACAGAGACAATTTGACTTCCTCTCTTCCTATATGAATACCCTTTATTTCTTTCTCTTGCCTGAGTGCCCTGGCCAGAGCTTCCAATACTATGTTGAATAGGAGTGGTGAGAGAGGGCATCTTTGTCTTGTGCCAGTTTTCAAAGGGAATGCTTCCAGTTTTTGCTCATTCAGTATAATATGGGCTTTGGGTTTGTCATAAACAGCTCTTAATATTTTGAGGTACATCCCATCAGTACCTAGTTTATTGAGAGTTTTTAGCATGAAGAGATGTTGAATTTTATTGAAGGCCTTTTCTGCATCATTTGAGATAATCATGTGGTTTTTGTCTTGGTTCTGTTTATGTGATGGATTATATTTATTGATTTGCATATGTTGAACCAGCGTTGTATCCCAAGGATGAAGGTGACTTGATCATGGTGGATAAGCTTTTTGATGTGCTGCTGGATTTGTTTTGCCAGTATATTATTGAGGATTTTCACATTTGTGTTCATCAGGGATAATGTTCTGAAATTTTCTTTTTTTGTTGCGTCTCTGCCAGGTTTTGGTGTCAGGATGATGTTGGCCTAATAAAATGAGTTAGGGAGGAGCCCCTCTTTTTCTGTTTGGAATAGTTTCAGAAGGAATGGTACCAGCTCCTCTTTGTACCTCTGGTAGAATTCACCTGTGAGTCCGTCTGGTACTGGGCTTTTTTTTTGGTTTGTAGGGTATTAATTACTGCCTCAATTTCAGAACTTGTTATTGGTCTGTTCAGGGATTCGACTTCTTCCTGGTTTAGTTTTGGGAGGGTGTATGTGTCCCAGAATTAATCCATTTCTTCTAGATTTTCTTGTTTATTTGCATTGAGGTGTTTATAGTATTCTCTGATGGTAGTTTGTATTTCTGTGGGATCGATGGTGATATCCCCTTTATCATTTTCTGTTGTGTCTGTTTGATTCTTCTCTCTTTTCTTCTTTGTCTGGCTAGCAGTCTGTCTATTTTGTTAACTTTTTCAAAACATCAGCTCCCAAATTAATTGAGGAGTGTTTTACTTCCAATTATGTGGTCAATATTAGAATAAGTGTGATGTGTTGCTCAGAAGAATGTATATTCTGTTGATTTGGGGTGGAGAGTTCTGTAGATGTCTATTAGGTCCTGTTGGTCCAGAGCTGAGTTCAAGTCCTGAATATCCTTGTTAATTTTCTGTCTTGTTGATCTATCTAATATTGACAGTGGGGTTTTTAAATCTCCCACTGTTGTTTTGTGGCTGTCTCTTTGTAGGTCTCTAAGAACTTGCTTTATGAATCTGGGTGCTCCTGTATTAGGTGCATATATATTTAGGATAGTTAGCTCTTCTTGTTGCGTTGATCCCTTTACCATTATATAATGCCCTTCTTTGTCTTTTTTTTATGTTTGTTGGTTTAAAGTCTGTTTCATCAGAGACTAGGATTGCAACCCCTGTTTTTTTTTTTTTTTTTTTTTTTTTTTGCTTTGGTTTCAGTTGCCTTTGGCATCCTCATCATGAAATCTTTGTGTGTTCCAATGTCCAGAATGGTATTGCCTAGGTGTCTTCCAGGGATTTTATATTTTTAGGTTTTATATTTAAGTTTTTAATCATCTTGAGTTCATTTTTATATATGGTATAAGGAAGGGGTCCAGTTTCAATCTTGTACATATGGCTAGCCAGTCATCCCACCACCATTTATTGAATAGGAAATTCTTTCTTTCTTTATTGCTTGTTTTTGTCAGCATTGCTGAAGAGCAGATGATTCTAGGTGTGTGGCCTTACTTCTGGGCTTTCTGTTCTGTTGGTCTGTGTGTCTGTTTTTGTACCAGTACCATGCTGTTTTGGTTACTGTAGCCCTGTAATATAGCTTGAAGTCTGGTAGCCTGATGCCTTTAACTTTGTTCTTTTTGCTTAGGATTATCTTGGCTATCTGAGTTCTTTTTTTGGTTCTATATGAATTTTAAAATAGTTTTTTTCTAGTTCCATGAAGAATGTCAGTGGTAGTTTAATAGGCATAGGGTTGAATCTATTATATAAATTGCTTTGTTCTGTGTGGCCATTTTCACGATATTGATTCTTCTTGCCCACGAGCATGGAATGTTTTTTCGTTAGCTTGTGTCATTTCTGATACCTCTGAGCAGTGTTTTGTAGTTCTCCTTGTAGTATCTGTCACCTCCTTGGTTAGCTGTAATTCTAGGTATTTTGTTTTTTTTTGTGGCAGTTGTGAATGGGAGTTCATTCCTGATAGGTCTCTTGGCTTGCCTGTTGATGTATAGGAATGCTAGTGATTTGCGTATGTTGATTTTGTATCCTGAGATTCTGCTGAAGTTGTTTATCAGCATAAGGAGCTTTTGGGCCGGGATTATGGGGTTTTCTAGATATACAATTGTGTCACTTATTGAGTTTTTAACGTGAAGTGGTGTTGAATTTTATCGAAAGCCTTTTCTGCATCTATTGAGATAATCATGTAGTATTTATTTATTTATTTTGTGCATAACTCTTTCCTCAAGTTAGAGGGAGAAAATAAAATTGCAAGCCAAGGTGGAATTTGTTTGGAAGGCTCTGTGTGATGTTCTCATATAAATTACAGAAATGAGTAGTCTTAGAATATCAGAATAAAATAGAACTTAAAAAAATCCATGTAGTAGTAGGACAAAAAAAAAGTGTAATTAGCTAGTTAACATTCTGTCTGCTATGTAGTAACCGATTTACTATGGGTCATTTATTGATTACCACACGAGATTGTTAGGAAAATCTTTGTAGCAAAAATGGCCATGATGCTCAAATGTGTGGACAGTAAAGAATCCACTTTGCTTTTGGCTCTTAGTTGTTACATTTAAAAGATCTCAAATGAATTTACTCTCATTGCAGTTAAAAAATATAAACTGTTAACCTCTTATCAAGAACACTTTACTGCTGTTCTTTATATTAAAGTTAGGCATACGCTGAATCTCATAAAAACTGCTTGGATACAGAAAAAAAGTTGATTTATCTCGTGCAAATCAAAAACCCCAAACAATTTACAACCTATTTTGTAGTTTAGAGGATATTAAACAGGCATCACTCATGTTTTGGGGCATCTTGAAGCATTATTCAATATATGTGATCTTGTCAACTTGGAGGGCTTTTGCGTTTTCTCAAATTTGCTTGTGTGTGTGTGTGTGTGTGTGTGTGTGTGTGTGTGTGTGAGAGAGAGATGGAGTCTCACGCTGTTGGCTGGAGTGCAGTGGTGTGATCTCAGCTTACTGCAAGCTCTGCCTTCTGGGTTCAAGCAATTCTCCTGCCTCAGACTCCCGAGTAGCTGGGATTACAGGCGCACACCACCACACCCGTCTAATTGTGTGTGTGTGTGTGTGTGTGTGTGTGTGTGTGTGTGTGTGTGTTTTTAGGCAGAGTCTTGCTCTGATGCCCAGGCTGGAGTGCAGTGGTGTGATCTCGGCTCACTGCAAGTTCCGCCTCCTGGTTCACACCATTCTCCTGCCTCAACCTCCCGAGTTGCTGGGACTACAGGCACCCACCACCATGCCCAACTAGTTTTTTGTATTTTTAGTAGAGACGGGGTTTCACCGTGTTAGCCAGGATGGTTTCAATCTCCTGACTTCATGATCTGCCTGTCTCAGCCTCCCAAAGATTTTTTGTATTTTTAATAGAGACGAGGTTTCACCATGTTGGCCAGGCTGGTCTTGAACTCTTGACCTCATGATCCACCTGCCTTGGCCTCCCAAAGTGCTGGGATTACAGGTGCGAGCCACCGCGCCTGGCTGTGTGTGTTTTTAAAACTATTTTTTAAATTCCATTTCTTGGCCGGACATAGTGGCTCATGCCTGTAATCCCAGCACTTTCGGAAGCTGAGGTGGGTGGATCATGAGGTCAGGAGTTTGAGACCAGCCTGACCAACGTGGTGAAACCCCATCTCTAATAAAAATAGAATAATTAGCCAAGTGTGGTGGCAGGCACCTGTAATCCCAGCTACTCGGGAGGCTGAGGCAGGAGAATAGCTTGAACCCGGGAGGCAGAGGTTGCAGTGAGCCATGATCACGCCATTGCACTCCAGCCTGGGTGACAGAGCAAGACCCCGTCTCGGAAAAAAAAAAAATTCGATTTCTTAAAGAATTGGAACCATCAAAGTTGGCAAGCATTAAGCATGCTAATTAGTTCAACATACTGACCAGTTCTCTGAATTATTAGTTCAAAGAAGCATGTGGACAGGGATGAAATTAAATTTGGGAATTTTTCACTCTAGTTGTTTTAGGATACTTAGGTTTGCTTTGATCTGTAAATAACAGATGCTTTTTCATGCATGGTGTAGAGTATATCAAACATGTTCAAAACTTCAGATACTTAAAATCAAGTTATTTTCCTGATATGCATGCATTTGCTTTATTTTAAAAAATAAACTGGCATGAAATAGGTGTAAGGCCATACATAAAATTTGCTTTATTAATTGCTAAAATATATTGCTTATTTAAATAATCAGTTTTAAGAGTAAAAGCTTTGGCAACTGTGAAAGCATAGGGAGTATGTGTTCATATGTGTGTGTACTATATGTGTATACATAATATACTTTTAGGTATCTAGTGAAGATGAATGTCTGCTTTTATTAGCTAAATATTCTATTTAACTTAATAATTGCTTAATCACTAGAATGAAAATAAAACTTTGTAGACTGAACAGAAACATTGTTTTTAACGTAAGTGTCATAGTTGACTACCTTTTTTGGCTCTTAACCAAAATTTTAGTAGGGGGAAGAACTTTTTTAACGAATGGCATAAAATGGATGGCAGATGGGATGAGAAAGGTGCAGGACCAAGAGTGTAAGAACTGAGAAGTCCTCGATTCTGTTTTCCACACTCCCTGGTCAGAAGGCTTGATTGGCATAGGCCCTAATAGTGTAGGCTGCAGGAAGCAATGTGACGAGAGTCCAGATTGTCATTCAATGGTGTAAGCCTCCCATTTATAAGTAATAATAGGAATAAGAATGTCTGGCATTGAGTCGGGTGCAGTGGCTCACGCCTGTAATCCCAGCACTTTGGGAGGCTGAGGCGGGTGGATCACCTGAGGTCAGAAGTTCAAACCAGCCTGGCCAACATGGTGAAACTCCCATCTCTACTAAAAATACAAAGAAATACCTGGGCATGGTGGTGGGTGCCTATAATCCCAGCTAGTCAGGAGGCTGAGGCAGGACAATTGCTTGAACCTGGGAGATGGAGGTTGCAGTGAACTGAGATCGTGCCATTGCACTCCAGTCTGGTCAACAAGAGTGAAACTCCTTCTCAAAAAAAAAAACAAAAACAAAAAACAAACAAACAAAAACAATGTCTGGCATTAATTCTAGAACTGAGATGCTCTTTTGCTTAGTAAAGTCATTTTTTCTTTTTGATCATTAAACTACATGAGGTTTTGTAATGCATTCCATTCGTGGCTGTTCTTTATCAAAATATTACTATAACAGTAGCTTCCTTAGTACATCAGACATCAGGACACTGAAGGTCTAGTTGCAATCTTGCCACTTACTATCTTGTGCCTTTTGAAGTTGTTTAATCTCTCTGGGTATTGATTTCCTCCTTTTAAAAATAGTTGGTAAACTATGACCTGTGGGCGAAATCTAGATCACAGCCTGTTTTTGTAATAAAGCTTTATTGGCGTGCGGCCACTTTCTTTCATTTAGGTATTGTCTGTCTGCTTTCACACAACAATGGCAGAGTTGAGTCGTTGTGACAGAGGCTGTATGGACCATAAAGCCTAAACTATTTATTGTCTGGCTCTTTACAGAGAAAGTTTGCTGAATCCTAGACTAGATCATCTTTGAGGGCTGTGCGATGCCTTAGAGTAGATTTCCTTTTTGTCAATTTCTCTTTAATTCTAAGCTCTCAAAGTCTGTCTGTCTTTAAAGGATATAGCATATCATTTCCTTTTTATCAAATTTGCAAATTATGAAAAGAAGGAAAATACTGAGTAGATCATTGGTTCCCAAAGTACAGTCCTTCCACGAATAGCAGCTGCATTCCCTAGGAACTTGTTAGAAATGCAGACTCTAAGTTCCCACTTGAGACCTTCTGAATCAGAAACTTGGGGTGAGGCCCAGAATTTGTGTTACACACCCTCTGAATGATTCTGATGCATTCTGAAGTGTGAGAACCACTGGACTAGGTGTTACCAAGTTCAGTTAACCGATTTTCTTCTTCTGTTTTGAAAAAAAAGAAAAGCTTAAATACCAAAACCATTTGGTAGATATATCAGGAGGAAAATACATTGTTTGATATTATTACTAAACTGGTGGAATTAATATTTTCTCTAGTCAAACTGTTTGTCATAAATTGTGGATAATTTTTAATGAGAAATTTCTGAGAGGTATATTTGTGTCACCTTCAGCATATTTTTAATGGACAGAAAAGTAAATATGATTAGTTTCTTTGTGGGGTTTTCTTTTCTTGGTGGGAGATCACTTTGATTTATTTCAAAACTGATGATTTATAATAAACAGTTTTCAGAATAAAAGAATTACATTAAGAATTAATTTGCTTGTGAAGACATGTTTTAAGGAAGAGCATTTAAGGGGCACAGCAGCCTCTCTGCTGTAGCTGGATTTCTTCCCCATTTTTAGTGACATCAGTGTTGAATTGACTTTTTCCTTAGTGCTAAAAGCTGCTAGAAATGAGCACCAATCACACTACTGATCTGTGTTAGGAAAGATCACAAACACAGTGCTTTGTAATAAATCTCAAAAAGAGGAATAGCAAAATTGTACATGTCAGGAAAGCATTACAGGATGATATTGTTATTTGGAGAATTGCTTTCATCTTTGAGATATCTCACACCTGCTTCATTTGGCATAGAATGTTTCCATTTCATGAAAAACAGTCTTTTCCCTCCCCCAGATCCCAAGTTATATAGAAACAGTATGCTAACAAGGGAAAAATTTTAACATAAAAACTCACTAGAAGGTGCCATTTAAAAACTCAATGTATAAACTGAGTTAACTAACTTTGTTTTGTTGAAAAGGGACCTTTGGTTCATGTGTGTTTATGTATGTGTACACATGAATATGTACCTGTATGTATTTATTACTGTGTGTTTATATGTGTATGTATATAGTTCATTTGATGTGCATGTGTATGCACCTATTTCTATGTATATATTTAAAAGAATACGTACAACAGACTGTTTTTTGGAGGCAAAGTCTCCTTGGCTGGAGTGTAGTGGCACAATCTCAACTCACTGCAACCTCCACCTCCTGGGTTCTAAGCGATTCTCATGCCTCAGCCTCCTGAGTAGCTGGAACTGCAGATGTGTTCCACCATGCCTGGTTAATTTTTGTGTTAGTAGAGACTGGGTTTTGCTTTGTTGGCCAGGCTGGTCATGAACTCCTGGCTTCAAGTGATCTGCTCACCCAGCCTCCCAAAATGCTGGGATTACAAGTGTCAGCCACTGTGCCCGGTGAACAAACTTTTGTATATGTAATCCTCTAATACTCATTTTTAACTACTTCTAAAATCTGTGTTAACCCTCAGTCACTAACACAGTTCCATAGGCCATATTTATTACTGCTTCTTTCACTTTTCTCCTTTCCTAATGCATGAAAAATACAATATGATCCAAGGGAGGTATGTGTGCATGGGGTGTGTGTTTATAGAGTAATAGTTAGATGTCTTGAAACAAAGTGATTTGGATTTTTAGGCTGTAGATGTTTTTGTTTTTTATTAAATGTCTTGGTTGACTGTCATCATGGTTGTTTGTATAACTCCTTGAGAAGCTTCCTCATGCGGGTAGTTTTTGAAAAGGGGAATATTTATTTGCTTCAGTTTTTCAGGGGATGGTATCATACTGCTTTTTCACATTTTGTGGATGACTTATTTGGCTATCTCTGGGCAAAATCCAGTTAAAAATAATAGTATTTAATATTTAATAAACTACCAGGCTTTTGAACCATCTGGAACTTTATTTTCTTTGCATGCAGCATCTGAGTTTCAGCTGTTAGCGTTTCTCCTTTGCTCTGGGAAGGGTCAATTGCTTTTAAAGTCTTTGAAGCTTGCTGTGTCAGCCCTTTTCATATTTTCAAAATGCCCGTGTAAAAGGGCTTTTCATCCATTCATGCTGATAATTCTTTTGAACTTGAGGTTTGAACCAAGCTAATCAAATTTAATTATAGCTTAAATCCTGTTACAGTGAACTCCAGTGGACTTCTAGGCTAGGGTTTTTTTTTTTTTTTTTTTTTTTTTTTTTGGTGTTATATTGGAATTTAGCCATTACCAATATTACTTGAAGTGAGCACACCATTGACTGCAGTTTGGGAGACCTTTTGTAATGGCCAGATTTTAGTTCTAGTGACATTGGCAATATGATTTGAACTTTATTCTTTTCCAAAGGAAATAATTGATTTAGCCACAAGTACAATTTCTTGTTCTTTGCATATATTTCAAATTATCTTTTCCTATTCATCTTAAACAACTTTGAACAATTAAAATCTTAAAACTACTTTTTAAAAGAGTCCTTCAGTGGTGATGTCGCTGATGCTTGTTTTCTGTTTTTAAGATCCATAACAGAATGAGGATTTACATACATCCTCCTAGAGATAATGTCAGGGTTTCTGCATATTTGCATAGCACTTTGAGATAGACTTTTTCATTTTTGCTTCATGTAAAAAAGTTTGAGCAGTATAATTTTCTAGAAAGAAGGAAATATAAATATTTTAGACTGTAGCATATATTAAAGGGAGGTGGACTAGTACTGATATTTTTAGTGCTTTCTTCAAAATGATTGCTAACACATGTGTATTACATTTTAGTATCTTGTTAAATTCACTTGTTAATCTGTATTTATGCTTCTGTATGTGCAAAGTTTTTTAGTTTTTCCAACACAATTTAAAATTCTACTTAAAGATTACATTTTGTTTGGATTTCTAAGCAGATTTGGGAATTATGGCATTGAAAATACTTTGTTGCTTTTTATGTCTAAATAAAGTCTGCATTTTTATAATATTGGACCAATGTTTGACCTGCTGGAATAAAATGATAGAACTCATTCTATCCTCAAAGAATTGGATCCTGAAATGGAAGACAGGGTTCATGAAGGATAACAAATAGCAGAGCTCATACAAAGGCGAAAATTTGCTTTTCTTTTTAACATTCAACTCAAAATTGCCAGTTTCCCTGAGTTTGTTATAACAAGGTCTCTTGTTTTAAAATGAAGTGAAATGTAAAGTTAATTTACATACTAGCTGCTTTGAAGTGTAATTTTGCTTGCCAAGTTGTTACGGATTTTTATACAGACTTTTAAAAGAATTTTTGTAATAACGCTGCCACAGTGTGTAGGACAAGTTCATGCGTTACATCTTTGATGGGCTTTAGAATTGTTTGCCACAGTTCCCACTCTGGTTGGAGGACACAACCAATTCGTCTATGCCTTTTGACTTACATGCTAGAGAGTGTGATTTCTGCATCTGTTTGTTAGTATTTTTATGTAAGCAGAAGCCAAGAATATCATTGGAAAGTAAAGCTTTAACAAGAAGTACTGAAACCTACTAGGCAAACATAATTTATAGAGAGCAGAGGCTGACATTTTCATTTGGGAAAAATGCTTCCATTTCTGTACGTGTTTAGACAGAGTACCTTGAGCGTTGTTTTAGTCTTTTCCTGTCTACATGTTATCATTAAGAACTCAGGTGGATGGAACATATTTTATGTGTAGTTACAGAGAGATACAGAGCTAAAAGGCTACAGATACAAGCATTAGAATTTTGATGGGGATGATTAGAAACATGGACTCCGAGGGTTGCTGCCTGTCTGGGTTCAAATTTCAGCTCCAGTACTTAGCCATGTGGCTTTAAGCAAGTTATTTAAACTGTCTTATTTTCTACCTCTGTAAGATGAGAGTAACAGTAATACCAACCTCATGAGGTTGTCGGGAAAATTACATGTGTTCATACATATGAAGTGCTTAGGACAGTGCCTGATATATAGTTCTATATAAATGTTATGATTTATGATTATTGTTGTGATGATAATAATGATGATAATATCACTAGCAGCTCTTCTGAAACTTGTTGGCCTCATCCAAGGCCTATCATTTAGCTTTATCCCGTGTCTCTAATACTCCATCTGTTGTACAGAGTATATCCTGAACTTGTCTCCCTCTGAATTTGCCCACTTGGCACCTCTTCATTTGCTCTTAAAATCTCTAGACCATAAATTTCAAAGAGGTGACCCAAAATGTTGGACTCAAGGTTTTTGAAAACTATAAGCTAACATGTTAAAATTGAGTGGTTTCATATACAACTTCAGATACCCAAGTTTTCTTGGACAATCTGGATATCTGGTCATAGTGGGCCTACATTTCTGCATGGCAGTAATTGTCTAGAACAGAGCGGCTTCCTGTTTTGACAGAAACTGTGCTCTCTATTTCATCAGAGTCCCTGCCACTTCCTGTTGTTTTGACACTTTTCTCATTCTAGTCATCGATATCATTTGTTTGGGCCATGTAATACTTATTTGCTGCCAGCAGTTTAGAGTAAGCAGTGGTTCTCCACTATGTGTTCTATATACTCATACTCCACTATTCCTTTGCTGGTAGGTCACCAGATTTTGATCCATGTGTAAAACATAGATTTGTTAAAATCAAGTATGCATAATAGTGTCTTGGCTTTGTCTGTCAGAAGGAACATTGAGCTGAGCAGGTGTGCTTGTGTATTAGAGCTGGATACAACATGGTGAAAAGTTTAGCCCATATTTAAGTTCAAACCAAAGATAAGTGATTAAAGCCCAAGCCAAAGACAATTGGGGTATGGGAGAGCTTTGCCTTCTGAGTGTGTAAGGGGAGCACAGGTGGGGCATGCCATGTGTTCAGTGTCCCAGTGCTAGGGGTTAAGCAGGGATAAAGAGAGATAACTGATTCCTTAAAGCAGAGTTTAAGAGGACCCCCCTATGCATTCCAGGCTGTGTAGCAGCATCCCTGGCCTCTACCCACTAGATGCCAGGAGCACCTCCCCTGAGTAGTGACAATTTGAATGTCCCCTGGGAGGTAGAAAGATGCAGAAGACATTATATAGTAGTTATCATGGTCTAGTCACTGTTGACATCTTTAATGTTGCTTTTAGTCTTTGAATCCTTTGAAATATTGGCTTTATACTCCACTTTTCTAAAGCATGCGGTATTTATTTTATGGCCATTTTACTACAGTATCAGAGAGGAGATACACTTCTCTCTCCCTCTCTAGTCAAGCACAACTGCTTGTATCTTTAAGGAGCAGCCACCTTTAAGGAAAGACTTCTGAGGGAACAGCTAATGGTGCTGGAGGAACTGGGCTGTGGCTCGTCCTCTGCTGCTCATTAGCCTTGTGAACCTGGGGAGGCTAGCTTCCTGTCTTAGTCTTGGCTAGAAAGTGAGGTGGCTGGATCAGATAATCAGCAAGATGCCTTCCAGGTAAGATTAGGCTGTCAGTCAGAAAACACTGTAGGATTTCTGAAACTTTAACTGCCAGTCAAGATCGCTTAACTAGAATGTCCCACATTTTTCACTCCATTGAAATGAGTAACTTCAAGTGTCATGTAACATCACGATCACACAGGGGAACGTCTAGAGGTGCAGTAGATAATTGTTAGCTTTCTGTTGCTGTGTAATGAATTACCACAACTTTAGTGGTTTAAGGTAACATATATTGATGATCTCATGGGTCTCTAAAGCAGCAGTCTGAGGACCGCGTGGCCAAGTTCTCTGTTCAGTGTTTCACACAGCGGCAGTCAAGGTGTTGCAGGGACTGTGATCTCATCTGAGGCTGGAGTCCTCTTCCAAATGCACAGGGCGGTTGGCAGATGGCGTTTCCTTGTGGCAGTATGACTGAGGGTCCTGTTTCTTGTTAGCGATCGGATGGTGAACACACTTGACTTCTAGAGGCTGCTCTCAGGTCCTTGCCATGTGGCCCCCTCCATAGGCCCTTTTACAACATGAAATTTTGTTTCTTCAGATCCAGCAGGAGAATCTCCCACACTTCAGATCTTGTTAGGAAGGGGCTAGTTTTTCTAAGAACTCACCTTTGAAGTCCAACCCATTCACGATAATCTCCCTTTTGATAAGCTCAGAACCAACTGATGGGGGACCTTAGTTACATCTGCAGAATCCATTCATGTTTGTCATTGAATGTACTCTCGTCACAGGACTTTTTTTCGTCCTGTTCACAGTCCCATCCACACTTGATGGGGGAGGATTATACAGGGCAGGTACACCAGGGAGTGGGAATCTTGGGGGCCTCCCACAATGCCTTTTGATTTAAAAAGATTCTGGAACATAATTTTTCTTATGTCTCATATCTAAGCTAACAACTTCCCTTTTCTGTTCAGTTTTGTGTTCACACGTCCATTGTCATATTTTTTCTTGTATTTTTGCAGGAGGAGGATTAGAGTCAAAGGTGTGGGATGGCTTCTGAGCTTCTGTGAGGTGTTGTGTGTGGCTTGTATATATGCTGTTGTACTGGTATACTCTGTAACCCCTGATTGCTGAACATTCTAACTGGGATATACACTGCATGGTTCACTGGTGCTTTCAGGAAATCATTGAGGTGTCAGACATTCAGGATTTGTTCACTAATACATTCTTTAAAATGCTTTTAGAATCATTATATCCAGTTTCCTTTCTCTCTCTACATGGAACTGATTAACCACCGTGTGGGCGGAAATCTAATTTGTTGCTGGCTCAGAACTTTGCAGTTTTCAATACTTTGCAGAATTCTCCTGTTTACCAAATGAATTATGATGAAGATTGATACATTAGTATTAAGAGGATGATTTATAGCATGTACTGTGATTTATAGGGCCAAAAAGACCTGTTAAACTCAGCACTTTTACCCCATAATGTTAAGAAACTCAAGAGATTTTGTCACCAAAAAGCATATCTTGTGTTTTGTTTGTTTGGTTTTTTTATAACACGGTGATAGCGCTTGTTAGAGTTCTGAGATTCTTTATTAGCAACTGACAGTTTTCTAGGAACTGAACTTAGAGCTGCCAAAAGCAAAAACCATTTCTAAATCATCTCCATTCCATTCCCCTCAAATAATAATGGACAAGCTCATTATAGTTTGTTAGTTTCTCATGCCTTTCTTTGGTGTTCTTATGGTTGTGAGAAGTTTGGAGAAGCAGTGTCTAAATTTAGGAAATGAATTTCTTTTCTGTTACTAAGGTCATTGCTATAATTTAAAGACAACAGGAGAACATGTCTTTTTTCTCAAATGGATCTGCATATTTTTCTTCTAAGGTGTTTCTCTAAGAGTAACATTATGTACTTTAATCAATGTTATAAAAAATGGAACTCCTGGTTAGGATTTGAAAAGGTGATGTTAACAGATACCAAATTTTTTCTATTAGGGATTGAAGGACTTTTATTTATTTATTTAATTTTAATTTTAAACTCCAGGGTACATATGCAGGATGGGCAGCTTTGTTACATAGGTAAATATGTGCTATGGTGGTTTGCTGCACCTGTCAACCCACCACCTTGGTATTAAGCCCAGCATACATTAGCCATCTTTCCTAATGCTCCCCTCCCCACAACTCCACTCTGTGAAAGGCCCCAGGGTGTGTTGTTTCCCTCCCTGTGTCCATGTGTCCTCATTGTTCATTTATAAGTGAGAGCATGTGGTATTTGGTTTTCTGTTTCTGTGTTAGTTTGCTGAGGATAATGGCTTCCAGCACCATCCATTGATCATTGAGACATGATCTCATCCCTTTTTTTTTTTTTTTTTTTTTTTTTTGAGACGGAGTCTTGCTCTGTCGCCCAGGCTGGAGCGCAGTGACCGGATCTCGGCTCACTGCAAGCTCCGCCTCCCGGGTTCCCGCCATTCTCCTGCCTCAGCCTCCCGAGTAGCTGGGACTACAGGCGCCCGCCACCTCGCCCGGCTAGTTTTTTGTATTTTTTAGTAGAGACAGGGTTTCACCGTGTTAGCCAGGATGGTCTCGATCTCCTGCCCTCATGATCCGCCCGTCTCGGCCTCCCAAAGTGCTGGGATTACAGGCTTGAGCCACCGCGCCCGGCCGATCTCATCCCTTTTTATGGCTGGATAGTGTTCCATGGTATATATGTGCCACATTTTATTTGTCCAGTCTATCACTGATGGGCATTTGGGTTGATTCCTTGTCTTTGCTATTGTGAATAGTGCTGCAGTGAACATAGGCATGCATGTATCTTTATAATATAATGATTTATATTCCTTTGAGTATATACTCTATAATGGAATTGCTGGGTCAAATGGCATTTCTAGTTCTAGCTCTTTGAGGAATTGCCACCCTGTCTTCCACAATGATTGAACCAATTTACATTTCCACCAACCGTATAAAAGCCTTCCTGTCTCTCCACAACCTCACCCTCACCAGCATCTGTTGTTTCTTTATTTCTTTTTTTTTTTTTTTGAGATGGAGTCTTGCTCTGTTGCCTAGGCTGGAGTGCAATGGCACTAACTTGGCTCACTTTAACCTCCGCCTGCCGATTTCAAGCAATTCTCCTGTATCAGCCTCTTGAGTAGCTAGGACCCCAGGTGTGCACCACCATGCCTGGCTGAGTTTTTGTACTTTTAGTAAAGATGGGGTTTCACCATGCTGGCCAGGCTGGTCTCAAACTCCTGACCTCATAATCCACTCACCTCGGCCTCCCAAAGTGCTGGGATTACAGGCATGAGCCACTGCGCCTGGCCTGTTTCTTAACTTGGTAATAATTGCCATTGTGAATGACGTGAGAGGGTATCTCATTGTGGTTTTGATTTTCATTTCTCCAATGATCAGTGATGTTGAGCTTTTTTTCTTAGGTTTGTTGGCTGCATGAATGTCTTTTGATAAGTGTCTTTTCATGTCCTTTGCCCACTTTTTAATGGGGTTGTTTTTCTTGTCTCTTTTTTTTTTTTTTTTTTTTTAAATACTTTAAGTTCTGGGGATACGTGTGCAGAACGTGCAGGTTTGTTACATAGGTATACATGTGCCATGGTGGTTTGCTGCACGCATCAACCTGTCATCTAGATTTGAAGCCTTGCATGCATTAGGTATTTCTCCTAATGCTATCCATCCCCTTGCCCCCCACCCAATGTGAGATGTTCCCCTCCCTGGGTCCATGTGTTCTCATTGTTCAGCTCCCACTTATGAGCGAGAACATGTGGTGTTTGGTTTTCTGTTCCTGTGCTAGTTTGCTGAGAATGATGGTTTCTAGCTTCATCCATGTCCCGGCAAAGGACATGAACTCATACTCTTTTATGGTTGCATAGTATTCCGTGGTGTATATGTGCCATTTTCTTTATCCAGCCTATCATTGATGGGCATTTGGGTTGGTTCCAAGTCTTTGGTATTGTAAATAGTGCTGCAGTAAACATACGTGTGCGTGTGCCTTTATAGTAGAATGATTTATAATTCTTTGGGTATATACTCAGTAATGGGATTGCTGGATCAAATGGTATTTCTGGTTCTAGATAGATCCTTGAGGAATTGTCACACTGTCTTCCACAGTGGTTGAACTAATTTACACTCCCAACAGTGTGGAAGTGTCTATTTCTCCACATCCTCTCCAGCATCTGTTGTTTCCTGACTTTTTAATGATTGTCATTCTAACTGGCGTGAGATGGTATCTCATTGTGGTTTTGATTTGCATTTGTCTAATGACCAGTGATGATGAACTTTTTTTGGTATGTTTGTTGGCCACATAAATGTCTTCTTTTGAGAAGTCTCTGTTCATATCTTTTGCCCACTTTCTGATGGGGTCATTTGTTTTTTCTTGTAAATTTATTTAAGTTCCTTGTAGATTCTGGATATTAGCCCTTTGTCATATGGATAGATTGCAAAATTTTCTCCCATTCTGTAGGTTGCCTGTTCACTCTGATGATAGTTTCTTTTGCTGTGCAGAAGGTCTTTAGTTTAATTAGATCCCATTTGTCAATTTTGGCTTTTGTTGCCATTGCTTTTGGTGTTGTAGTCATGAAGTCTTTGCCCATACCTATGTCCTGAATGGTTTTGCCTAGGTTTTCTTCTAGGGTTTTTATGGTTTTATGTCTTATCATTTAAGTCTTCCATCTTGAGTTAATTTTTGTATAAGGTGTAAGGAAGGGGTCCAGTTTCAGTTTTCTGCATATGGCTAACTGGTTTTCCCAACACCATTTATTAAATAGGGAATCCTTTCCCCATTGCTTGTTTTTGTCTGGTTTGTCAAAGATCAGAAGATTGTAGATGTATGGCGTTATTTCTGAGGCCTCTGTTCTGTTCCATTGGTTTATGTATCTGTTCTGGTACCAGTACCCTGCTGTTTTGGGTTACTGTAGCCTTGTAGTATAGTTTGAAGTCAGGTAGTAAGATGCCTCCAGCTTTGTTCGTTTTGCTTAGGATTGTCTTGGCTATGGGTCTTTTTTGGTTCCGTATGAAATATAAAGCAGTTTTTTTTTTCTAATTCTGTGAAGAAAGTCAATGGTAGCTTGATGGGTTTAGCATTGCATCTATAAATTACTTTGGGCAGTATGGCCATTTTCATGATATTGATTCTTCCTATCAGCATGGAATGTTTTTCCATTTGTTTGGGTCCTTTCATTTTCTTGAGCAGTAATTTGTAGTTCTCCTTGAAGAGGTCCTTCACATCTCTTGTAAGTTGTATTCCTAGGTATTTTATTCTCTTTGTAGCAGTTGTGAAAGGGAGTTCACTCACGATTTGGTTCTCTGTTTATCTGTTATTGGTGTATAGGAATGCTTGTGATTTTTGCACATTGATTTTGTATCCTGAGACTTTGCTGAAGTTGCTTATCAGCTTAAGGAGATTTGGGGCTGAGACGATGGGGTTTTCCAAATATACACTGATGTCAACTACAAACAGAGACAATTTGACTTTCTCTCTTCCTGTTTGAATACCCTTTATTTCTTTCTGTTACCTGATTGCCCTGGCCAGAACTTCCAGTACTATGTTGAATAGGAGTGGTGAGAGAGGGCATCCTTGTGTTGTGCCATTTTTCAAAGTTAATGCTTCCAGCTTTTGCCTATTCAGTATGACACTGGCTATGGGTTTGCCATAAATAGCTCTTATTATTTTGAGATATATTCCATCAGTACCTCGTTTATTGAGTGTTTTTAGCCTGAAGGGGTGTTGAATTTTATTGAAGGCCTTTTCTGCATCTATTGAGATAATCATGTGATTTTTGTCATTGGTTCTGTTTATGTGATGGATTATGTTTATTGATTTGCATATGTTGAACCAACCTTGCATCCCAGGGATGAAGCCCACTTGATCATGATGGATAAGCTTTTTGATGTGCTGCTGGATTCAGTTTGCCAGAATTTTATTGAGGATTTTTGCATCCATGTTCATCAGGGATTTTGGCCTGAAATTTTCTTTTTTTGTTGTGTCTCTGCCAGGTTTTGGTATCAGGGAGATGCTGGCCTCATAAAACGAGTTAGGGAGGAGTCCTTCTTTTTCTATTGTTTGGAATAGTTTCAGAAGGAATGGTACCTCTGGTAGAATTCGGCTCTGAGCCATCCGGGCTCTTTTTGGTTGGTAGGCTGTTAATTACTGCCTCAATTTCAGAACTTGTTATTGGTCTATTCAGGGATTTGACTTCTTGGTTTAGTCCTGGGAGAGCGTATGTGTCCGGGAATTTATCCATTCCTTCTAGATTTTCTAGTTTATTTGCATAGAGGTATTTATAGTATTCTCTGATGGTAGTTTGTATTTCTGTGGGATCAGTGGTGATATCACTTTTATCATTTTTTATTGTGTCTATTTGATTCTTCTGTCTTTGCTTCTTTATTAGTCTGGTTAGCAGTCTGTCTATTTTGTTAATCTTTTCAAAAAACCAGCTCCTGGATTGATTGATTTTTTTTTTTTGAAGGGTTTTTCCTGTCTCTATCTCCTTCAGTTCTGCTCTGATCTTAGTTATTTCTTGTCTTCTGCTAGCTTTCAAATTTGTTTGCTCTTGCTTCTCTAGTTCTTTTAATTGCAATGTTAGGGTGTCGATTTTAGAACTGTCCTGCTTTCCCCTGTGTGCATTTAGTGCTATAAATTTCCTTGTAAACACTACTTTAAATGTGTCCCAGAGATTCTGGTATGTTGTGCCTTTGTTCTCATTGGTTTCAAAGAGCTTACTTATTTCTGCCTTAATTTTGTTATTTATGTAATAGTCATTCAGGAGCAGGTTGTTCAGTTTCCAGGTAGTTGTGCAGTTTTGAGTGTGTTTCTTAATCCTGAATTCTAATTTGATTGCACTGTGGTCTGAGAGACTGTTTGTTATTATTTCCGTTCTTTTGCATTTGCTGAGGAATGTTTTACTTCCAATTATGTGGTGGATTTTAGAATAAGTGCAATGTGGTGCTGAAAAGAATGTATATTCTGTTGATTTGGGGTGGAGAGTTCTGTAGATGTCTATTAGGTCCGCTTGGTCCAGAGCTGAGTTCAAGTCCTGAATATCCTTGTTAATTTTCTGTCTCATTGATCTGTCTAATATTGACAGTGAGATGTTAAAGTCTCCCACTATTACTGTGTGGGGAGTCTAAGTTTCTTTGTAGGTCTGTAAGAACTTGCTTTATGAATCTGGGTGCTCTGTATTGGGTCCATATATATTTAGGATAGTTAGCTCTTCCTGTTGAATTGACCTCTTTACCATTATGTAATGCATTTCTTTGTCTTTTTTATGTTTTTTGGTTTAAAGTCTGTTTTGTCAGAGACTAGGATTGCAACCCCTGCTTTTTTTTTGCTTTCCATATCCTTGGTAAATATTCCTCCATCCTTTTATTTTGAACCTATGCGTGTCTTTGTATGTGAGATGCGTCTCCTGAATACAGCACACCAATGGTCTTGACTCTATCCAATTTGCCAGTCTGTGTCTTTTAATTGGGGCATCTAGCCCATTTACATTTAAGGTTAATATTGTTATGTGTGAATTTGATCTGTCATCATGCTAGATGTTTATTTTGCACATTAGTTGATGCAGTTTCTTCATAGTGTTGTTGGTTTATATTTTGGTATGTTTTTGTAGTGGCTGGTACCTGTTTTTCCTTTTCATATTTAGTGCTTCCTTCAGTAGCTCTTCCTTCAGTAAGGCAGGCCTGGTGGTGACAAAGTCTCTCAGCATTTGCTTTTCTGTAAAGGAGTTTATTTCTCCTTTGCTTATGAAGCTTAGTTTGACTGGATATGAAATCCTGGGTTGAAACTTATTTTCTTTAAGAATGTTGAATATTGGCCTTTACTCTCTTCTGGCTTGTAGCGTTTCTACAGAGAGATCTGCTGTTAGTCTGATGGGCTTCCCTTTGTAGGTAGCCTAACCTTTCTCTCTGGCTGCCCTTAACATTTTTTCCTTCATTTTAACCTTGGTAAATCTGATGATTATGTGTCTTGGGGTTGATCTTCTCGAAGAGTATCTTTTTGGTGTTCTCTGTATTTCCTGAATTTGAATGTTGGCCTTTCTTGCTAGGTTGGAGAAGTTCTCCTGGATAATATCCTCAAGTGTGTTTTCCAACTTGGTTCCATTCTCCCTGTCAATTTCAGGTACACTAATCAATCGTAGGTTTGGTCTTTTCACATAGTCTGATATTTCTTGGAGTCTTTGTTCGTTCCTTTTCATTATTTTTTCTCGTCTTGTTGTCTTGCTTTATTTCATTAAGTTGATCTTCAGTCTCTGATATCCTTTCTTCTGCTTGCTCGATTTGGCTATTGATACTTGTGTATGCTTCACGGAGTTCTCATCTGTGTTTTCCAGCTTCATCAGGTCATTTATATTCTTCTCTAACCTGGATATCCTAGTTAGCCATTCCTGTAACCTTTTATCAAGGTTCTTAGCTTCCTTTCATTGGGTTAGAACATGCTCCTTTAGCTCGGAGGAGTTTGTTATTACCCACCTTCTGAAGCCTTCTGTCAGTTTGTCGTACTCATTTTCTGTCCGGTTTTGTTCCCTTGCTGGTGAGGAGTTGTGATCCTTTGGAGAAGAGGTATTCTGGTTTTTGGATATTTCAGCCTTTTTTTGGTGGTTTTTCCTCATCTTCGTGGATTTATCTGCCTTTGATCTTTGATGCTGATGACTTTTGGATGGGGTTTTTGCCTGGGTGTCCTTTTTGTTTATGTTGATGTTATTGCTTTATGTTTGTTAGTTTTCCTTCTAACAATCAGGCCCCTTTGCTGCAGGTCTGCTGGAGTTTGCTGGAGGTCCATTTCAAACCCTGTTTGCCTGGGTATCACCAGTGGAGGCTGCAGAATAGCAAAGCTTGCTACCTGCTCCTTCCTCTGGAAGCTTCGTCCCAGGGGGACACCTGCCAGATGCCAGCCGGAGCTCTTTTTTATGAGGTGTCTGTTGAACCCTGCTGGGAGGTGTCTCCCCGTCAGGAGGCATGGGGGTCAGGGACCCACTTGAGTAGGCAGTGTGTCCCTGAGCAGAGCTTGAGTGCTGTGCTGGGAGATTCGTTCCTCTCTTCAGAACTGACAGACAGGAAGGTTTAAGTCTACTGAAGCTATGTCCACAGCCGCCCTTTCCCCCAGGTGCCCTGTCTTATGGAGATGGGAGTTTTATCTATAAGCACCTGACTGGGGCTGCTGCCTTTCTTTCAGAGATGCCCTCCCCAGTGAGTAGGAATCTAGAGAGGCAGTCTGTCTACAGTGGCTTTGCAGTGGGTTCTGCCCAGTCCGAACTTCGCCACAGCTTTGTTTACTCTGTGAGGGAAAACCACCTATTCAAGCCTCCGTAATGGTGGACACCCTTCCCTGCACCAAGCTCGATCACCCCAGGTCGACCTCAGACTGCTTTGCTGGCAGCAAGAATTTCAAGCCGGTGGATCATAGTTTGCTGGGCTCTGTGGGGGTGGGACCCACTGGGCAAGATGACTTGGCTTTCTGGCTTCAGCCCCCTTTCCGTGGGAGTGAACAGTTCTGTCTCACTGGGGTTCCAGGCGTCAGTGGGGTATGAAAAAAAGAAAAACAAAAACAAACAAAAAACTCGTGCACCTAGCTCTTTCTGCCCAAACGGCCACTCAGTTTTGGCTTGAAACCTAGGACCCTGGTGGCCTAGGCACCGGAGGGAATCTCCTGGTCTGTGGGTTGTGAAGACTGTGGGAAAAGCATAGTATCTGGGCTGGAATACACCATTCCTCATGACACAGTCCGTCAAGGCTTCCCTTGTTTAGCGGAGGGAGTTCCCTGGTCCCTAGTGCTTCTTGGGTGAGTCAGTGCCCCACCCTGCATCTGCTCGCCCACTGTGGGCTGCACCCACTTTCTAACCAGTCCCAATGAGATGAACCAGATACCTCAGTTGGACATGCAGAAATCACCTGCCTTCTGTTTTGCCCTTGCTGTGAGCTACATACCAGAGCTGTTCCTATTCAGCCATCTTGCCAGATACCACTGTTTTTTTGTTTTTTGTTTTTCTTGTAGATACAAGTTCCTTGTACACTCTAGATACTAGACCTTTGTCAGATGGATAGATTGCGAAAACTTTCTTCCAGTCTGTAGGTTGCCTCTTTGCTCTGATGATAGTTTCTTTCACTGTGCAGAAGCTCTTTAGTTTAATTAGATCCCTTTATCAATTTTTGCTTTTGTTACTATTGCTTTTGGTAATTTTGTCATGAAACTTTTCCTGTGCCTGTGTCCTCAATGGTATTGCCTAGATTTTCTTCTGGAGCTTTTATGATTTTGGGTTTTACTGTTAAGTCTTTGATCCATCTTGAGTTAATTTTTATAAAAAGGAAGGGGTCCAGTTTCAGTTTTCTGCATATGGCTTCCATTTCTCCCAGCACCATTTATTAAATAGTGAATCCTTTCCCCATGGCTTGTTTTTGTCAGGTTTGTCAAAGATCAGATGGTTGTAGATGGGCTGTCTTATTTCTGAGTTCTTTATTCTGTTCCATTGGTCTATGTGTCTGTTTCTGTAGCAATACCATGCTGTTTGGGTTATTGTAGCTTTCTAGTGTATTTTGAAGTCCAGTAGCATGTTGCCTCCATCTTTGTTCTTTTTGCTTAGGATTGTCTTGGCTATACGAGCTCTTTTTTCATTCCATATGAATTTTAAAATAGTTTCTTCTGATTCTGTGAAGAATGTTAATGGTAGTTTAATGGGAATAGCATTCAATCTGTAAATTACTTTGGGTGGTATGCCCATTTTTGTGATACTAATTCTTCCTATCCATGAGCATGGAATGTTTTTCCATTTGTTTGTGTCCTCTCTGATTTCCTTGCACAGTGGTTTGTAGTTCTCCTTGAAGAGATCCTTCACGTCCCTTATTAGCTATATTCTTAGTTATTTTTTTTTCTCTTTGTAGCAATTGTGAATGGGAGTTCATTCATGATTTGGCTCTCTGCTTGCCTGTTGTTGGTATATAGGAATGCTTGTGACTTTTGCTTGTTGATTTTGTATCCTGAGACGTTGCTGAAGTTGCTTAAAAGCTTAAGAAGCTTGTGGGCTGAGACAGTGGGGTTTTCTAGATATAGTATCATGTCATCTGAAAACACAGCCAATTTGACTTTCTCTGTTCCTGTTTGAATACTTTCTTTCTTTCTCTTGCCTGATTGTCCTGGCCAGAACTTCCAATACTATGTTGAATAGGAGTGATGAGAGAGGGCATCCTTGTCTTGTGCTGGTTTTCAAAGGGAATGCTTCCAGCTTTTGCCCAGTCAGTATGATACTGGCTGTGGGTTTGTTCTATATATCTCCTATTATTTTGAGGTATGATCCATCAATACCTAGTTTACTGAGACATAACATGAAAGGATGTTGAGTTTTATTGAAGGCTTTTTCTGCATCTGTTAAGATAATCATGTGGTTTTTGTTTTTGGATCTGTTTATGTGATGAATTACGTTTATTGATTTGCATATTTTGAACCAACCGTGCATCCTGGGGATGAAGCCAACTTGATCGTGGTGGATAAGCTTTTTGATGTGCTGTTGTATTCAGTGTGCCTGTATTTTATTGAGAATTTTTGCACCAATGTTCTCCAGGGATGTTGGCCTGAAGTTTTCTTTTTTTTGTTGTATCTCTGCTAGGTGTTGGTATCAAGATGATGCTGGCCTCATAGAATGAATTAGAGAGGAGCCCCTCCTTTTCAGTTGTTTGGACTAGTTTTAGAAGAAAGAGTATTGGCTCCTCTTTATATTTCTGGTAGAATTCAGCTGTAAATCCATCTCGTTCTGGGCCTTTTTTTTTTGTTTGTTTGATTGATAGGTTGTTTATTACTGCCTCAATTTCAGAACAGATTATTGGTCTAGTCAGGGATTCAACTTCTTTTTGGTTCATTCTTGGGAGAGTTTATGTGTCCAGGAATATATCCATTTCTTAAAGATTTTCTAGTTTATTTGCATTGAGATGTTTATAGTATTCTCTGATTGTTGTTTGTATTTCTGTGGGGTCACTGGTGATATCCCCTTTATCACTTTTTTATTGTGTCTGTTTGATTCTTTTCTTCTTTATTAGTCTAGCTAGCAGTCTATTTTTGTTAACTTTTTTAAAAAAACCGGCTCCTGGATTCTTTGATTTTTTTGTTTGTTTTTGAAGGGTTTTTCATGTTTATCTCCTTCAGTTCTGCTCTGATCTTGGTTTTTACTTGTCTTCTGCTAGCTTTGGGGTTTGTTTGCTCTCGGTTCTCTAGTTGTTTTAGTTGTGATGTTAGGGTGTCAGTTTGAGATCTTTCTAACTTTTTGATGTAGTCATTTATTGCTAAAAATTTCCCTCATAACATTGCTTTAGCTGTGTCCCAGAGATTCTGGTATGTTGTTTCTTTGTTCTTATTGGTTTCAAATAACTTCTCGATTTCTGCCTTAATTTCATCGTTTACCCAGTAGTCTCAGGAGCAGGTTGTTCCATTTCCACGTAGTTTTATGGTTTTGGGTGCGTTTCTTCATCTTAAGTTCTAATTTGATTGCATTGTGGTCTGAGAGACTGTTATGATTTCAGTTCTTTTGCATTTGCTGAAAAGTGATTTTCTTCCAGTTGTGTGATCAATGTTAGAGTTCCATGTGGCACTGAGAAGAATGCATATTCTGTGGTTTTGGGGTGGAGAGTTCTGTAGGTGTCTATCAGGTCCATTCGATCCAGAGCTGAGTTCAAGTCCTGAATATCTTTGTTAATTTTCTGTCTCGATGATCTATCCTTGATAGTAGGGTATTAAAGTCTCCCACTATAATTGTGTGGGAGTCTAAATCTCTTTGTAGGTCTCTAAGAACTTGTTTTATGAATCTGAGTGCTCCTGTATTGGGTCCATATATATTTAGGAGAGTTAGCTCTTCTTATTGATTTGACCCCTTTACCATTATGTAATGCCCTTCTTTGTCTTTATTGATGTTTGTTGGTTTAAAGTCTGTTTTGTCAGAGACTAGGATTGTAACCCCTGCTTTTTCCTGTTTTCCATTTGCTTGGTAAATTTTCCTCCATCCTTTTATTTTGAGTCTGTGTGTGTCTTTGCTTGTGAGATGGGTCTTTTGAATACAGCACACTGATGGATCTTGACTGTTTATCCAGTTTGCCATTCTGTGCCTTTTAATTGGAGGCATTTGCCCATTTACATTTATGGTTACTATTGTTATGTGTGAATTTGATCCTGCCATCATGATGCTGGCTGATGATTTTGCAGACTTGTTTATGTTGTTTCTTTATAATATCACTGGCCTGTGTACTTCCTTGTGGTTTCATAGTGGTTGGTAATGGTTTTTCCTTTCCACATTTAATGCTTCCTTCAGGAACTCTTGCAAGGCAGGCTTGGTGCTGATGAATTCCCTCAGCATTTGCTTGTCTGATAAAGATTTTATTTCTCCTTCGCTTATGAGGCTTACTTTGGCTAGATATGAAATTCTAGGTTGGAAATTCTTTGGTTTAAGCATGTTGAATACTGGCCCCCAATGTCTTCTGGCTTGTAGGGTTTCCACTGAGAGGTCTGCTCTTAGTCTGATGGGCCTCTCTGTAAAGATGACCTGGCCTTTATCTCTGGCTGCCCTTAACATTTTTTTTTCTTTTTTCTTCATTTCAACCTTGAAGAATCTGATGATTATGTGTCTTGGGGTTGATATTTGCATGGAGTATCTTCCTGGGGTTCTCTGGATTTCCTGAATTCGAATGTTGGCTTGTCTTGCTACGTTGGGAAAGTTCTTCTGGATGATACCCTGAAGTGTGTTTTCCAACTTGATTCCATTCTCCTAGTCTCTTTCCAGTACCCCATCAGCTGTAGGTTTGGTTTTTTAACACAGTCTCATAGTTCTCGGAGGTTTTGTTCATTCTTTTTCATTCTTTTTTTCTAATCTCATCTGCCTGTCTTATTTCAGTAAGATGGTCTTCAAGTTCGGTTATCTTCTCTTCCACTTGGTCTGTTCAGCTGTTGATACTTGTGTTTGCATTGTGAAGTTCTCATGTTGTGGTTTTCAGCTCCATCAGGTCATTTATGTTCATCTCCTGGTTATTCTGGTTAACAGCTCCTGTAATGTTTTATCGTGGTTCTTCACTTCTTTGCAGTGAGTTAGAACATACTCCTTTATCTCAGCGAAGTTCGTTACTACCCATCTTTTGAAGCCTACTTCTGTCAATTCATCCATCTCAAGCGTCTGCTCAGTTCTGTGCCCTTGCTGGAAACATGCTGCGATTATTTGGAGGAGAAGAGGCCCTCTGGCTTTTTGAGTTTTCAGCATTTTTGCATTGATTCTTTCTCATCTTCATGGGTTTATCTACCTTTGATCTTTGAGGCTGCTGACCTTTGGATGGGGTTTGTATGCGGTCTTTTTTGTTGATGGTGGTGGTGTTGTTGCTTTCGGTTTGTTTTTCTTTTAGCAGTCAGGCCCCTCTTCTGTAGGGCTACTGCAGTGTGCTGGGGGTCCACTCCAGACCCTGTTCTCCTGGGCCCCTCCCACCCCTGGAGGAATCACCGGAGGCTGCAGACCAGCAAAGATGGCAGCCTGCTCCTTTCTCTGAGAGCTCTGTCCCAGAGAGGCACTGACCTGATACCGGCTAGAATACCCTTGTATGAGGTGTCTGCAGGCTTTTGTTGGGAGGTCTCACCCAATCGGGAGGAGTGGGATCAGGGACCCACTTAAATAAGCATTCTGGCTGCCTGTTGGCAGAGTGGGTGTGCTGCGCTGGGGGCAGTCCCCCTCATCCAGGCTGCCCTGACTCTCCAGAGCCAGCAGGCATAAAAGACTAAGATTACTTATCCATGATACCACAGCTGCCCCTCCTCTTAGGGGCTCCTCTCAGGGATATCAGAATTCTGTCCATAAGCCCCTGGCTGGGGATGCTGAAATTCCTGCAGGGAGACCCTACCGGATGAGGAGGAGTGGATCAGGGTCCTACTTAAAGAAGCAGTCTGCCCAAGAACTGACCCAGCGACTGTACTGTGATGTGGGGAATTGCTCCTGGTCCAGACCACCCAGTCTTGCTGGCACTGGTGGCAGGGGGAAACAGCCAACTGGAGCTGCAGTGATGGCTGCCCCTTTTCCCCAGGAACCTGGTTGTCTTAGGCAGTCTCAGGCCTGGTATGCTGGTTGGGGATTCCAGGCCAGTGGATTTTAGGTCTTGGGGTTTGTGAGTGAGGTCACTTGGCTCCCTGGCTTTAGCTCCCTTCCCATGGGAGTGGACAGATCTCCTGCCTCACTGGCCTTCCGAGAGCTGAAGTATGCAAATTCTCCTGTGTCTCAGTGCCTGCCCAAGAGGCCACCCTCCTGAGCAGTTGCTGGGAGTCTGCACAGTTCTGTGCTTGGGACCCAAGGCCCTGGTGGCATGGGTTCACGAGGGGTACCTCCTGATCTGTGGGTTGCAAGGATCTGTGGGAAAAGCATGGCTTTCAGGGAGGGGTAGCACAATCCCTCACTGCCTGCCTTGACCGGGAGAGGGAGCTCCCTTGCCCCCTCCCCTCCCATGAAGCTCCCAGATGGGCCCTTGCTCCACCCTGCCTTTCCTTGCTCTCCATGGGTCATGCCAACCAGCTAGTCAGTCCCAGTGAGAGAACCTTGGTACTTCAATTGAAGATGCAGAATTCACTTGCCATTTTCATCCTTCTCAGTGGAAGCCACAGAGCGGAGCTGTTTCTATTCAGCCTTCTTGGCTGCTCCTGACTTTTTTTTATTAAGAGAGAGAGAGAGAGAGAGAGAGAGAGAGAGAGAGTGTGTGTGTGTGTGTGTGTGTGTGTATTTTTTTTTTTTTTGAGACAGGTTGGGAGACTCTGTCACCCAAGCCGGAGTGCACTGTCTCATCATAGCTCACTACAGCCTCGAAATCCTGAGCTCAAGGGTTACTCATGCTTCAGTCTCCGATGTAGCTGGGACCATAGATATGCACCACCACATCTAGCTATTTACGTTTTTTTTTTTTTTTTAATAGAGATGGGATCTCTCTTTGTTGCCCAGGCTGGTGTCTAACTCCTGGCCTCCCAAAGTACTGGGATTACAGACATGGACCACCACACCCAGCCTCAAAGGACTTTTAGATTCACAGATTTGAGTTACATTCCCCGTATTGTGACTTACGCTATACTTACAACTTTCACTGGACACCGATATTTTCTAAATGCCTAAGGCTATATAACAAACACTAAAGGCAGAGTCACAGCCACCCTTGAGAAACTTAGTTTTGAGATGAGAAATCAGGAGTCAGCATCACTTAAATCAAGTTAGAGTTTGTAGAACCAAAGTTACTGAAGTAGGGAAGTGTCTATAATGGCATAGCTCATTACACATTTCCTGTATATTAGGAGCCTCATGATATAATTGTTTCTTTTCTGTGTTTTTAAGTACCCAAAGTATTGAAAGTTGAGGGTGTGCCAGAGACAAGTGAGATTATATTCATTGGGAAATTCATATTATGGCTAAGAAAATAACTATAGGCAAAGATACCATACCAGTATATAATGCATCCTGCTAGTCTGTTTTATCCCATTAAAAAACTTTGTGTGCTTTTATTAGAAGGTTTATTTTTCATATGACTGGGTAAAACAAAATTAGATAATTTACCTTTGAAACAGTTGCTTATCTAGCATTCTTATACCTTCCTAATCTATTATTAGTGAGCTTGTTTACTGTGACTATTTCTGCCTTTCAAAGTTGATTTAAATTCGGTTAAAATTGTCTGATCTTCCATTAACAGTTTTTCTTTGTGAGCATACAAATACTGTAGACAAAACAAAACCAAAATGATACATCTGCATAACTTAAGGGGTCAGCTAAACTGAAATCAAAGTACTGTGTGACAGCAATTAAATTATTATTATTATTTTTTTTGAGATGGAGTTTCACTCTTGTTGCCCAGGCTGGAGTGCAGTGGTGCGATCTCGGCTCACTGCAATCTCCACTTCCCGGGTTCAAGCGATTCTCCTGCCTCAACCTCCCGAGTAGCTGGGGTTACAGCCACATGCCACCACGCCTGGCTAATTTTTTTGTATTTTTTTTTTCAGTGGAGACGGGGTTTTTCCATGTTGATCAGGCTGGTCTCAAACTCCCAACCTCAGGTGATCCGCTGCCTTGGCCTTCCAAAGTGCTGGACAGCAATTTAATCTTTAGTGGGCTTTTAGACAAATAATTGAGACTAAACTTTGAAGTAATTAAGCTTGAGCTTTTTATAGTGGTGGTTAATAAAAATATATAAACTAAAATTTGCCATTTTAACCATTTTTAAGTGCCTAATAGCATTGATTACATTCAGTGTTGTGCAACCATGATGACCATTTCTAAAATGTTTTCATCACTGCAAGTACAAACTCTGTAACCATTAAGCAATAACTCCCTACTCTCCCCTCACCCCAGCCCCTAGTAACTTCTAATCCACTTTCTGTCTCTCTGAATTTGCCTATTCTA
The DNA here is from genome assembly GCF_024542745.1 of Macaca thibetana thibetana. Classification (NCBI taxonomy): domain Eukaryota; kingdom Metazoa; phylum Chordata; class Mammalia; order Primates; family Cercopithecidae; genus Macaca; species Macaca thibetana. The sequence goes on from NC_065579.1 coordinate 120,676,548, forward strand.
GTTATTTCATATCAGTGGACCACGTGATACTTGTCCTTTGCGTTTGGCTGATTTCACTTAGCTCAGTGTTGTTAAGGTTTATCCATGTTGTAGTTTGTATCAGAACTCCTTTCCCTCTTTGAATAATGTTACATGGCATGGATATACTTCATCTGTTGATGGTCACCCGGGTTGTTTCCACCTTTTGGCTATTGTGAAGAAGGCTGCTGTGAACAGTGGTATGCAAGGTTCTGTTTGAGTTCCTGCTTTTAATTCTTCTGGGTGTATACCTGTAAGTGGAGTTGCTGAGTCATATAGGAATTCTAGTTTTAGCTGTTTGAGGAAGCCCCAAACTGTTCATAGGGACTGAACCATTTACACTCCCACCAGCAATGTATTAGGGTTCCAGTGTCTTGTCACCACTTGTTATTTTGTTTGTTTTTAAATTATAGTCATACGAATAGATGTGAAACAGTATAAACCAGTTGCATTTTAAAAAGTAAATTTAAGATTTGTTTATGAAATACTTAAACTTTGCTTAAAAGTGCCCTGAGTTCAACAATTTAAAAAAATTGTTGTATTTTAAAACATTTATATAATTGCTATGGTCTGAATTTTTGTTTTCCCCCAAAATTCTTACGTTGAAGTTCTAACTTTCAAGATGATGGTATTAGGAGGTGTATAGCCTTTGGAAGGTGAATTAGATCTTCGGGGTGGAGGCCCCCATGATGGGAGTAGCATCTTTATAAAAAACACCTGAGAGAGAGAGCGCGCCCCCACCCCTTTGATCACGTAATGTTACAGTGAAAAGACTAAGAGCATTATTAGCATAACCTGGGAACTTGATATTAATGCAAATTCTCAGGCCCTACCTAAATCGGAAGTCTGGGGTAGGGCTTACAATCTGTGTTTTAACAAGCCCTCCAGATGATTATGATGCGTGCTAACGTTTAAAGCGTTCTCTGTATTTAGAGTTCTTTTCTTGTCTTTTATAGCATGATGAGAGTCTATGCATCTTGGCGCAGTTGCAGTGTTGTCCCTTCTGGAAAGGCTCCCCCTCCCCCAGTCTCCTCCTGCACTGGGCTCTCAGAGTGCACTAGTATGGAGTGCTGATAGTTAGTCTGATGTTCCTTCCGGTTTGAGAAACCCTTCCGTTTAGGGATTTGTATCTCTTTTACTTCTTTATAAACCATCATGCTTAGCAAACTGTAGAGGTCCTTTAAAAGTTTGTTCAGTTGAATTGTGTGCCCAGCGGGTGGGGGACAGGGTACATAAAGTAATTATAGGGAAGTAGAGATGAAGCAGGTTGTTACTTGATTCATGGGGTTGTGAAAACAATGGCAAAAGTCGAGTTTACTTTTTTGAAAAGTTTTCTTGGGGGTGGTATTATCCTTTCTTGTTATATAGCTTTCTGCCTGCTTTTTTTTTTTTCTTTCTTATTTTAAGAGTGATGTATGCTAGTTAGAATTCAGAATTATCAGGAGGAACTTTATCATAGTCTGTTTTGTACTGCTGTAACAGTATACCACAGACTGGGTAATTTATAATGAACAGAAATTACCTGTTCATTATTCTGGAGGCTAGGAAGTCCAAGATTGGGGGACCAAACTCGCCCTTTTATATGGAACTCTCTCCTGAGATAACAGCATTAAGCCATTCATGAGGGTGGTGCCCCCATGACCCAAGTACCTCCATTAGACCCTGCCTCTCAACACTGCCACATTGGGGATCAAATTTCCAACACATGGACTTTGGGGGGCACATTGAAATTGTAGCAAATTTGCTTTAAAATGCTTATAAGGTGTGAAATGAACTTTGAAAATGAGTGTGGGGAGATTCTGAGATGTTTCGGTTTTCACTTTTAGGATATAGGAAAGTGTCTTTTAAGGAAGAAATCCTTTGTTATTAATTCACTAGTTTGATACATGCTTTAGATTTTTAAAAAATAGGACACTTTTACCCTGTGAAATTTAAATATGTGACTAAAGATATTTAAAGTTTTGGCACACATTTTCTTTTTTTTTTTTTTTTTTTTTTTTTGAGACAGAGTCTCGCTCTGTCGCCCAGGCTAGAGTGCAATGGCCGGATCTCAGCTCACTGCAAGCTCCGCCTCCCGGGTTCACGCCATTCTCCTGCCTCAGCCTCCCGAGTAGCTGGGACTACAGGCGCCCGCCATCTCGCCCGGCTAGTTTTTTGTATTTTTTTTTAGTAGAGACGAGGTTTCACCGGGTTAGCCAGGATGGTCTCGATCTCCTGACCTCGTGATCCGCCTGTCTCGGCCTCCCAAAGTGCTGGGATTACAGGCTTGAGCCACCGCGCCTGGCCTGGCACACATTTTCTCTTTAAGCAATGAGATTCATATTTTCTAGTTCATGGGATAAAAATAAAAATTCGATCAGTGGTTGCTACAGTTTCATTCTCATTACAGCTGCAGTGGAGTTTTCTTATTAAGACCGCTTTTCAACCACAGATACACTTTTTAGCTTAGGCTTCACACAGCCTCATAACTGAGGTTCCAATGGCATTGAGTATCTTGCCTTTAACAGACTTCTAGGGCTTTATTTGTTTCCCACAATTTTCTGCATGTTTGTCTCAAATGAACCATAAAATGATTCAGTGACAACATGTGGTTTTAATAACAAACAAGCATGGGCAAATGAATATGGACTTAGAATTTGAAGTTTTATACATATGCCATGACTTAAACTTCTAACTCAATTTATAGCTCAGCACTCAGTCAGTAGTAAATAATTTATCAGTTGCTAGATGGACTTTTTCATTCTAGACTTCAGTTATTTTGGGTGTCTGATATTGAAGACCGCAGATCGTTGATATAAACAATTTTCTGCAAGTTTTTAATAGAACATTTCTAGTTAGGTTTTGTGATCAAGTGGGAGCAAATTTCCCCCTCTTTTTTACCTTCTTAATTTTTAATTATTACGGTTTATGTCAGGCCTCTGAGCCCAAGCCAAGCCATCGCATCCCCTGTGACTTGCACGTATATGCCCAGATGGCCTGAAGTAACTGAAGAATCACAAAAGAAGTGCAAATGCCCTGCCTCGCCTTAGCCTTAACCGATGACATTCCACCACAAAAGAAGTGAAAATGGCCGGTCCTTGCCTTAAGCGATGATACTATCTTGTGAAATTCCTTTTCCTGGCTCATCCTGGCTCAAAAAGCTCCCCTACTGAGCACCTTGTGACCCCCACTCCTGTCCGCCAGAGAACAACCCCCCTTTGACTGTAATTTTCCTTTACCTACCCAAATCCTATAGAACGGCCCCACCCTTATCTCCCTTCGCTGACTCTCTTTTCGGACTCAGCCCGCCTGCACCCAGGTGAAATAAACAGCCATGTTGCTCACACAAAGCCTGTTTGGTGGTCTCTTCACACAGACGCGCATGACAGTTTATATTGCATCAAAATGAAAATTTCAAGATAATCAAGTAAGGTATTATAAAACTCATTTCTTTACAAAGGTTTCTATTGAAAATGAGTCTTTTTGAAGTAAGAATGTACTATAGTAGCTGCTCTGAGCATTAGAAATAGGCATAGTGTCCAGCCTGGGCGACAGAGCGAGACTCCGTCTCAAAAAAAAAAAAAAAAAAAAAAAAAAAAGAAATAGGCATAGTGGAGATTCCTCTTTCGTCTCTGAGGTGGAACAGCATGAGGCTACTGATGTGTGTAAATGTGGTCATTTCCTCAGATCAGGTGGGGCAATGGAAGGGGTGATGGAAGAGAGGGTTAGTAGATGCCATATTGGTATTTGAGTGTCTTGCCTGTACAGGCTTTGACTGAACGAAAACCACATTTTCCAATCAACCTTATAGTGATAAAAATAATACTCTGGCCTTAGGTAATGTACTGTGTCTAAAATAATGTATTATATCAGTTACTGTAACCACCAGCAAGTTCTTGCCCGCTGCCGATACGGAGCCAATTTATCAAGACGAGGGAATTGTAATAGAGAAAGAGTTTAATACAAGTAGAGCTGGGTAAATGGGAGACTGGAGTTTTATTATTCCTTAGTCTCAGCAAAAATTCAGAGACTGGGATTTTTAAAGATAGTTTGGCCTGTAATCCCAGCACTCTGGGAGGCTGAGGCAGGCAGTTTATTTGAGCCTAGGAGTTCGAGACCAGCTTGGGCAACGTGTTGAGATGCTCTCTCTACAAAAAAAAACCAAAACAAAAACTGGCCAGGCCTAATGGTGCGTGCCTGTAGTCCCAGCCACTTGGAGGGCTCAGGTGAGGGATGGCTTGAGCCTGGGAGGTCAAGGCTGCAGTAAACCTTGTTTGTGCCACTGCACTACAGCCTGGGTGACAAACTGAGACCCTGTCTCAAAAAACAAATTAATTAAAATAAAGATAGTTTGACATACTGGGTGTGGTGGTGTGTGCCTGTTGTCCTAGCTACTTGGGAGGCTGAGACAGGAGGATCTTCTGAGCCCAGGAGGTCTGGGCTGTAAAGCAGTATGTCAATTGGGTGTCCACACTAAGTTCAGCATCAGTATGATGACCTCTTCGAAGCAAGGACCACCATGTTGCCTAAGGAGGGGTGAACTGGCCCAGGTTGGAAACAGAGTAGGTCAAAACTCCCATGCTGATCAGTAGTGGGATAGAGCCTGTGAATAGCCGCTACACTCTGGCCTGGGCAATGAAAAAAATATGTATATTTTTAAGAAGACTTCCTGTTTGTTAAAAAAAAATGTGTGTGTGTGTGTTTGTGTGTGTGTGTGTGTGTGTGTAGTTTGACAGCAGGGGCCTAGGGAATGGGGAATGCTGGGTGGTTGAATCAGGGATATAATCATAGTGCATTGAAGCTGGTTTTTCTTGCCATCTTCTGTTCCTGAGTGGGATTGCAAAACTAGTTGAGCCAGATTTTATTGGTCTGAGTGAGGCCAGCTGGTCTATCAGAATGCAGAGTCTGAAAAATACCTCGAACACCAGTCTTAGGTCTTACAATAGTAATGTTATCCGTGGGAGCAACTGGGGAGGTTAGGCATCTTGTGGCCTCTGGCTGCATGATTCCTGAGCCATAATTTGTAATCATGTGGCTAATTTGTTAGTTTTACAAAGGGGATCTGGTCCCTAAGCAAGGAGGGAGTTTGTTTCTGGGAGGGGCTGTTACCATCTTTATTTCAGAGTTAGACTATGAACTAAATTCCTCCCAAAGTTAGTTTGGCCTACACCCAGGAATTAACAAGGGCAGCTTGGGAGGTTAGAAGCAAGATGGAGTTGGTTAGGTCAGGTTTTTCTCACTGTCGTAATTTTTGCAAAGGTGGTTTCATTATTAGAGTTCATTTATAAGTACTGTTTTTTTTTTTCTTTTGCCTTATATTCTCTGCCTTTTGGGAGAAGGAAAAAAACTTTTTTCTTTACTCTCTTATATTTGGTAGCTGGGAGCCTACAAATTATAGTGACAAAAGACAGAGTAGCAAGAGAAAAAAATAGATTTGATTGTGTATGTATATATATACACACAGGAATTCACAAATAAATGTGACTCAAATAGGCAATTTGAATTTTGGGCTTATATACCATCTTATTAGGGGATGGAGAGGGTCCTTCTGAGAGAAATTCAGGTTGGATTTTTCTTTATGTTGGAGGATTGACTTAACCCTTGCCTTATCTTGGTCTCCTTCAATGTTTTCACAATTCTAGTATAAGCATTTCCCTCAGAAGCGTTCATGCAGCTTCTGTTTATGGGAGATATAAGGCGTATATTCAGTGAAAAATAAAAGATAGCCAGAATAAAAATCAAATAAAAATTAAAGAAAGGTGAGGTGATGCACACCTATCTTGTTTATATAGTAACTTAATGAGGTTTTACAGATTCACTGATGGATGGATAGATGGTTAGCTCATGCATTCATTTACAAATGCGTATTCAATCTTTCATATGTACCAGGTACTATGCATAGGGGAAACATCTGTTAACAAGATCAATATGGGCCTTGCTTTTGCCTCTTGCCTAGTTCACAGTCTGGTAAATGAAACCGACACTGTTTAATTAGAGTGTAATGAGTGCTTTATAGGTGGTATGAGAATGTCTAAGTAGGACACCTGATCTAGTCTGGACCAGTTAATGGCACTTTCCTGAGGGTATGCTGTTGGGTCTGAGTTCTGATTTATGAATAGTTAGTAACTAGGTGAAAAGGGGGTGCAGGGAAGGCCCAGCAGCCCAGGCAGAGGAATCATATGTAAGAAGGCCCCGGGGATAAGGCCAGTGTAGCATAAAGCACGAAGGAGGGGCCAGTGGCTAGAAATGAGCCAGCACATGTAGGGCCTCGAAGACCATGGAAGGACGTTTTCCTTCATCCTAAATGCAACAGAAAATCACTGAAGGTCTTATAAACAGAAGGTGATCAGTTTGGTCTGTTTTCTTAATGTTGCCTCTGGCTCCTCTAGAGAATGGATCATGGTTGGGGAGTAAAAAGAGGTTGAACAGAGATGAGTTGGGGTGTTGTAGTTGTCCAGGTGAAAAGTAATAGTAGCTCAGACTAAGAGTACATTGGGGAAAAACAGTTTGAAGAAATATTTAGGAGAGAAAATTCACAAGATTGGATTGGCTGCTAGCTTGTGAAGAGAAAGGAGGTGCCAAGAAGGACCCACAGATTTCTGACACAACCACCTGATGCATAGTGACCACATTGACTGACCTCGGGAACCCAGGAGAAGGCTAGGCTTTGGGGGCTGGGGCTCCAGCCTATGGGCTAGATTGCAGGACATACAGAGTGCCTGTGAGACAGCTAAGTGGAGATACTGAGTGGAGACTGGAACATATGGATCAGGAGCTCTAGAGTACCTGTCTGGGTTGGAGAAATATCCGATGGAATTGGGGGAAACCAAACAAAAAACCTGTTCGGGTTCAGCAGCTTTGTGAGTCTTAAAAATTTTATTGGAATGTCCAATAAACAGAAATCTTCAACTGCCACAGATGATGCTAATAAATCCTTTTCTTCCTAAAGTTTTAAATAAAGTATCTTAGATGGCAGCAGCAGTGAAGGAAGGTGAGAGGATAAAAGCCTTAAAATGAGGGACTCTGCAGAGCCATCTCAAGAGAAGCTGCCAGCGAACACGAGTCCCAGCTCTTTCTTGTCTCTTATTTTCCCAGTTAGTGCGGGAGTGTTGAGTAGCCTGCCCAAGGTCATTTGGTATATCTGGATTCTAATGAGAATCTGTTTGGCTTCATAGCTTTTGCTGTTTCCACTCATCCTGTTGCAGTCCAGAAAACAGTTAAACTAAAATAATAATCTGTAGTCAAAATCATTTTTTAAGCATCTGTGGTCCCACACAAATGTGAAATATTCTTTATTTCATTATCATACCTCTGAACGTCCCTGTCAGTGACTTGTACATAGTTGTCTCAGCCAACAAAACTTAAAGCCTTTGGAACCTTAGAATGGTAAAATGTTAAGGTTGGAAGGGACTTGAGAAATCTTCGTGTCTGATAACTTTCCTTTGTAGATAAGGAAATAAAGATATCAAGGTCAGCTGGGTACGGTGGCGCACGCCTGTAATCCCAGCACTTGCGGAGGCCGAGGTGGGTGGATCACCTGAGGTCAGGAGTTCGAGACCAGCCTAACATGGTGAAGCCCCGTCTCTACTAAATACAAAAAAATTAGCCGGGCATGGTGGCACATGCCTGTAATCCCAGCTACTCAGGAGGCTGAGGCAGGAGAATCGCTTGAACCTGGGAGGTGGAGGTTGCAGTGAGCTGAGATCGTGCCACTGCACTCCAGCCTGGGCAACAAGAGTGAAACTCTGTCTCAAAAAAAAAAAAAAAAAAAAAAAAAAAAATCAAGGTCACCCATCCTATTAATATGAAAAGCAAGCTGTAGCCCAAATATCAAACTCCCTATCCTTCCCTGTAGCAATATATGCTGTTCTTCTCATGTTTGACTTCTCTTTTAACCCTCGCATTTAATTGCCAAAGCTCTACCAGCTATTCTTCTAAAATGCCTCACATGCTGGTTTCTGTCTCCAAATCCTACTCCTCCTAACCTAGCTCAGTCTCCCATCTCCCATGCACTCAAACTCTGTGGCAGGAACCTCCTGACTGGTCTTTTCCTAAGCCACCACCATGCCTGTGCCCCTCTCCAGCTCACATGGGCTTTGACTTTTCCTTGGGCACCACAGAACTGGTTTCAGAATCTTCTGCTGAGTTGCTTCTGCAACTGTGTGTGGGGCCTGGAGGTCAGGGTGGAGTCCACAGAACTTCAGCATACATCTGATGGTTTTCTCAGCTTTGGAGTTTGAGAAGGATCAACCTTTAGGAGAGGGAAGGCAGCCAGCCTCTACTTAAGTGCTGTTGAACTTTTAGTGCCATTTCAGTCTATGCTGTAATTCATTTCAGCTGTTTCAGCAGTTTCTTATTAAATGCCCACAGTGGGCCAGGCACTGTCATAGTCATGGGGATATGAAGGCATTAACTTCTATTTAGTAGAGACACATGTTATTCTTAAAAAATTTTAAAAAGAGATTCCTTTAGATTGTAGGCTCTATGGGGCCAAATACCTTGTTTTAATCATTTTGTATCTCTGGAGTCTACCTTAGCATTGGGCACTTACGGACCTTCGGTTAATATTTGTGGTGTTAGTGGAGATTGAATTAAACCAAGATTTTCTTTTAACTTTCGTATTGTTTTACTTAGAGACTTTCCATAAAAAATTGATACTCTTTAAAGAGTTCTTAGGTTTTTTTGGTTCATTCTGTTATGACTGTCCTTTCCATCCATTCATTTTTTTCTTATCTAAGTTAATAATGGAAAGGTAAATAATGATTTAGTCATCAAGAAAGAAAGGTATTGCTGGGTGTGGTAGCGTGCCTGTTGCCCCACCTACTCAGGAGGCTGGAGTAAGAGGATCACTTGAGTCCAGGAGTTTGAGCCCAAAACATAACGAGACTCTTGAAAGAGAGAGAGAAAGAAAGAAATTAACATGTAACAATTTTTTTTTTTTTGAAAATCAAGTATTTATACAGTTTGATTTTGTGTCAAATTGAAAAATACGCGTAACACAAATATGTGCCTGATCTCTATCAGTAAATGTACTGTGTTTTATTCAGAATTAATATGCTTTAAAAGTGTATTTTATGCTCTTAGAGTATTTGGTCTTTCCTTGTTTCTGTTTAATATGTTTTAATTAGAAAGAAATGTTGCACCAAGTACAATTGCTCTGCCGGGAACATCAGTGAAGGGGATCAAATGAAAGAGATCTGTTAAAGGTGACCAAACGCTCTGTCCAAAGAAGAAGGCAGAGCGCAGTGACAACCCAGAACCTCAGAAGATGATACCAATCCCTCCATTTCCCTCTAAACTGCCACCTGTCAATCAGATTAACTGGGACATTCTGTGGGCCTGGCACCACCAATTAAAGCTGAGCACAAAGACCAGAAATTAGATGCACATAAGGGCCTGTATTCTTTTACTTACCCAAATCAAAAGGATATTCCTAGCACAGGAAAAAAGAGGCCAGAATCTGGAAGTCATTATGAAAAAAAATCAAAGGTGGAAAAGAGGGAAACGTCTCTGCAAAGTTCTGAGAAGATGCGTCCTCCCGAAGTGGCTCTTCTTCCTGAGGAGGGGTTGCCTGCCCTGGCAGAGTCTGCTGCTCTCCTTGAAGGAGTTAATACAGTTGTGGTGACAACTTCTGCCCCAAAGGCTTCGCTGGCCTCCTGGGCCAGAATTGCAGCCAGGGCAGGGATGCCAGAGGCAGTGAATGGAATCTCCACAAGAGTGGTGTCAAGCGGCATGTGGTCCATGGGAGAAGTCTCCCTGCAGACACAGATGGTTGGGTTCACCTCCAGTTTCATGCTGGACAAGCCTGGGTTCCCGAGAAGCAGGAAGGGAGAGTGAGTGCATGCATGCGTCTCGCTTCCTGCCTCCAATTTTCCACCCCCACACCTTGCAGACAATATGTTGAGCCCCAGATGTGTTCACAGGAACAAGATCTTCAGAAGCCTCCAGCGGAAAAAGAATAGCAAGAAAAAGGGCACATCTCTGGTAATGGCAGAAAGCCTGGACAGTTGAGTCCATGGTGCTGCTGGCAGGTCAACTCTGGTCCTCTCCACACCTGCTTCTAGGCCATGCAGACTGGTGGGTTGCAGATGTTAGCCTAAGACCGTGGCAATGCCTGCTGCTTTGTGGTTTCAGATAGAGACTCTCATGTTTAAAAATGGAAAAGCATTTTACAAATTACTATTTAATTCTAGTTAATACGTAGAAAAAGTCATTCACACTACCCCTCTAAAGTAGAATAACTTCTGCTCTTTTAGGCGGGAACTTCAGCTGGGCATTGGGAATGGGTTGAGTGAAGAAATAGTAGTTTGTGTCTGTGCTCAATTTCCCTCCTCATAATACTGATTATTTTAGGAGTTGCTCCATTCCAATTGGATATTTCATAAATTGTAAAGTATTTTAAGGCAAAGAAAGGCCGTTAATTTTCTCCCTCCCCAAAACGCATGATTTTTAATATTCAAAATAATGTTTTTCAAAATTTTCTTAGTAACCTAAGATTTCTATGGTTTGACTCCAGGATAAAAACACAAGGTACTTTGTCTGTATTATTTCCACTTATAATTGTTTTATATATTTCTGCTGTTAAAAATGTTTAAGGTTGCTTCCCACTTATAAATATATAATACATTGAACTTAAAATATATTTATTAACCAGTTCTCCAAAAACAAGAATGAAACGTATATAAAATAATTCATCTGTTATATTTAGGGAACTGTATGCATTGCAGTGCAAACAATTGTTAGTGATCTTTACTGAAAGGATTAATCCAAAAAGGATGATTCTGTTTTTCATGATTCATTTGCTTATTTTTTTCTTTATTAGTTGGTGGTATGGGTTGGATCATTTGTTTTAAAACCACTTTTTGTATGATTGACATACAAAAAGCTACACATATTTAGTGTATCAAATTGAGTTTAATTTTTAATTTTTTGTGTACTTCCTAAATTTATAGTCCTGTGAGTCTTAGGACAGATCTGTTTTTCACTTGTCCTGTGTTTTAATGTCCGTTTCCAACATTGTTGTATTATGACGAGTAGGGGATTTTTTTTTTTTTTTTTTTTTTTTGCCACTTTAATGAAGATACAAAAAAAATAACGTGCTGAAAGGAGTGGCGGAATTGAAAAATTTGTAACCATCATGATATGGAATTAATAGGTTTGGGAAAGAATCCTCAAGAATGTTAAAGTGGAGGAGGAAAGTTTGTTAAGAAGCAAGATGGTTTTATAGTCTGTGTTATTCCCTCCCACCTGCCATTGGTTGTTGGTGGTCAGAATTATTCAGTGTAATAAACAGTACACACATTTTTCCCTTTAAAAAGTTGTACAGATTGTTTTGTGTTTTGTTTAGTATTGTGATGATGATGCGTTCTTTTGTAATAATATGAAAAGAGAATAAAAGTCCCATTAAGATGCAAATTCAAAGAACAGGTTATTTCATACGGAAGGTGTTTCTTTATAGTTAGACTTCAACCATTTTCCCCATATAACTTGATTTAATATGAAAGCTGGTTCTATGAGGCACTCCTCACGTGAATCAGTGTTAGACCTTCATGGTCATAAACTCAGAGCATGTGGTGCTAACACATTACCTACTAATAAGTAGGAGATCAGCTGTAGACTCTAGATTTCCCCGTCAGCTCACATATTTTTAAATGGTTTATTTTCATCCTCTTTCCTTTGAAGATGGGACTCTAAAAGGTCTGTCAGCTGATCCACTTCTGTTTCCTATTTAACAGTACCTCCATTCATCCACAGCTGCTAAAGTCATCTATATTAAAAGATCTTTTAACTTAAAAGTCTCTCAGCATTCGAGAAATAACTTAGGCATCTTTATAGAAGTATTATACATTCTTTAATCAATAAAGCTTGTGTGTCTTGAACATTTCCTAGTTAGCAGTAAAACACTTAGTTTCTCTTTATAAGATTTTCTTTTATAATTACTTGCATTTAGACTTGTGCCCTTAATTTTCTATTTGTTGTCTAAATGGCACCATTTAAAGTGTTCTAAGAAATTTAATGTTTCCTTATTGGATTAGGAGAACATACCTTTAAGGAAAAGCTACCCTCTGAGCAGGTGATTTACAGTATTATTTTCTCCTGGCCAACCTTTTTAAAAATCCAAAGTATGTGCCACCTAGCTTTTTAAAAGTTTCATTAGAATTAGTTATGTATTATGACATATTTGTGAAGTATGTAAAGTGCTTCGGACAGCACCTGGCACATTGTGAGCACTAAGGGTTCGCCATTATTATTCTTACCTTGATTTTAAAGACGTGAAATATGGAGATGTGACTGTGGTTTTTACATTGGAATTTCATATTAAGTTGGTGGCCCGTTCAGTAAAATAATAGCTTACTGTAAAGTTCTCTGCAAAAGATTTTCCATTTTCATATTTAATTTGCATGCATATCATAATTTTTATTTCTCTCGTCTTGGAGTCTCTCTGTAGATTTCCTTTTAATGTGTCATACTTAAGGACCTCTTCATTTACTTAAAATTCTGCATCCTTCTGTTAACCAAACACATTTAGAAAGTCATTCAAATTTTATGCATGTAAGTGGTACTGAATTGGAAAAGCAAAGGATTGTTTACCCCAGGAGCAAGCTGGAGTGTGTGCCTGCTTAATAATGGAAAACATTGTGATCAATTTGCTTTTAACTAGTTCTCCCTTTTTCCCCCCTATTTCCTTACCCCCAAGAATGAATATAAGTGTTAGACAAAGTTGAGGTGAATTTCCATTAGGGTTTTAAAAGAAATTTTTCTATTATAAAGGAATTGGATATTTATTACATTTTTAAATGTAAGAAAATTGAAAGAAGAAAGGCACTAACAGACACTAAAAGACCATTAGTATTTTGTGGCAGATTGTTCCAGTTTTTTTTCCTCCTACTCTATTCAGTTTTACTTATTTGTTTGTTTATGAGCTAGAGCCTTGCTCCATCACTGTTACCTTGAACTCCTGGCCTCAATCCATCTTCCTGCCTCAAACTCCCAATGTGCTGGGATTATAGGCATCAGTTTCCCCAATTCATTTTAATACTGATGTAGATAGAGATTATAAATTTACTTCTAGATTTAAAAGCTGTGGTATTTATCTTTATAACTGCTTTAGTATGTTTTTTCTAGGGATCTGTTCCTTCATTCAGTAAATAATTACAGAGAACCTCCTATGTGCCAGATGCTGTTCTAGGGGCTTTGATTCATTAGGACATCCTACTCCCACCCTATCCTTAACTTTCTGCCTTCTGCTCATCTTTCAGTACACTCTTGACATCAGGAGCTTCCAGTAAGTTAGCCTGGCAGATAGGATGCAGTTTGTGTGAGGGAGCGAGCTGTCAAAATTGACTCCAGGGTCTGGTTTGGCCTATACAACTGGGCCTATGTAGTCATCTTTAAGATGGAGAAACTGTAGGTAGAGCAGGTTTGGGAAGAAGGTTATACAAGTTGAGTTTGGACATGTTTAGTTTAAGATACCTATTAGACAACCTAATGGGAATGTTGAGTAGATAGGGAAAAACACTGATGTTCTAATCAGATGTGACAAGAGGTCAGCCAGAATTTTGCGCAATTATCAAGATTATTTAAATGTTGTGTATGTTATATATATATATGTGTGTGTGTGTGTGAAATGTTAGTCTACAACAGGAATAGGATATATATATAAAATATATTTCATGTGTGTCTGTTCATATCTTCATCTACATATTTCTGTGTATTCTACCTCTATTGTAGGCTGTGTGCTTTATCCTGACTTGTGCCTTGAGATGCTAGCTAACAATGATAGTATCTATATAAGTGATCCTTAAATAAATAGACATATAGTGGATGGGGGGAGTGGGTAGGCATTTTTTTTTTTTTTTTTTTTTTTTGTCAGCAGAATACACAAAGTTTGTAAACTGCTGAAACACCCACACAAATTTTTGCCCATTCAAAAAGTTAAATGAATGCTGTGGATGATTCTGTCTATAAATTGTTTAAGCAACAATTCCTCAAATATGAAACTTTCTTATAAGAAAATTCTTTTGATACTGGAAGAACCAAACTCATTTGAAAGGAATCAGATCCAAGATAAACTACCAGCCTATAGCTGTTTGTCCTTCAAGAACAGAATCCATGGGAAAATCTTCTTGGTTACTCCTTTTCTTGGGTGGTGATTTGTGAGAGTTTATGTATCTCAGTCAATTTTTTAAACCTTAGATTTATTATTATTATAATTTAGATATTATTTACATATATGGAAACAGCTCTTAAGAGAGCCTTATTTAAAGTGCTTATTAATTATTGTTCAGTTTATGTATCTATATATAACTCTGGTACTATGCTATATCTAAACTCTTGGGTTTTCTAGGGCAAAAGTCATTGTATGAGAGTAAGAAAAGTGTTTTCTTTCTCCCTTCCTCCCTTCCTTTTCCTGTGTTTCCACCAAGTCATTTTTTCTTTTACTGTATTCACCAGTACTTTTAAGGAATGTTGATTGATACTGCAAACAGTAGACATCCCTATCTAGTTTGAATTTGTATTTCATTTAACTGCTGTATTTTAGTTTGAATATTGGTTTGTGATCTACTTTTTTCATAAAACGTGGCTTTTGTCATTACTTAATACCCTTTAAAAAATCCCATTTTGTCACTTTAACCTTTTAAATCTCATTTCCATGCCTATCCTTTTATTTCCAACATTTCTTTATTTTGTTTTATGTGTGTTTTTTTAAACGGAATATAGATGTCTTTTAGTGGATAATTTACTTTATTCATGTGTCATATAGTTTTTTCTTGCTTTCTTTGCTGCATATTTTAACTTGCAGTGTATTATATCTGATTTTTGCTGGTTTGATCAATTTATTTTATTTTATTTTATTTTTTTAATCTCTTGTTACTTTGGAAGTTCTACCGTGTATTTCCATTCCATTAATGGCGACTTTTTCTTTCCTTGTACTCAGAAACATTTATATGCTGTTATTTAAAAATAAAACATGTGACTTTCCCCACCAACTTGTCTTTGCTATAATAACTTCTGTCTCCTGCATACATCCCTCCTCAGTAAGGTGATAACTTTGGAATTGTTATGCCCAGACCGTTTATTCCCCGAAGAAGACCACCAGAGTCCAGAGTCAAAGCTAAGCAGCAAGGATCTTTATTACAGGTTCGAACCTGGAACTCTCCCTCGCTCGTGAAACGAGACGGGCAGGAGAGCTCCCCCACTCAGCTCCGAACAATGTTATATAGTCTAAGAAAAGTGGGCATAGAGTTATTATACAAATCAGATATATGATTGGCTAGTGTTGGAACAAGGCGATTTGGCTAACTATGATTGGTTCCTGCCATTTCTGATATTTTGGTTCAAACTTTGAGGCGGGAGAGCAGGTTTATGGCAGCAAGAGTTTATCTTACTTAAACACGTCTTGTGACCTTGCCTCAGAACTTACAAAATCTCTGGTATGTGCAAAACAAAATCTCTGGTACGTGCAGAAAACCAGGTACTCACAGAACTTACGAAATCTCTGGTATGTGCAAAGATTAGAGAGCAGAACAAGGGTGTAGCGGGTGGGGGGCGGGTACACATCTATCTTTGTGTCCTTTCAGAATATTTTCACTTTCCTCTTGTTCTGCGACCCCCACCCCCACACCCACACCCAGCCAAGAAGTTTTTTTTTGTTTTTTTTTGTTTTTGTTTTGTTTTTGTTTGTTTATTTTGAGACAGAGTCTCGCTGTGTTTCCCAGGCTAGAGTGCAATGGCACGATCTTGGCTCACTGTAGCCCCTGCCTCCTGGGTCCAAGCAATTATCCTGCCTCAGGCTCTTGAGTAACTGGGATTACAGGTACGCGCCAGCAAGCCTGGCTAATTTTTGTATTTTTGATAGAGATGGGGTTTCGCCATGTTGGCCAGGCTGC